>NC_143013.1:282635441-282935441 GCF_055824585.1 Amblyomma mixtum
ACCTTCTTTTTTAAATTGCACACCGGGACCTTACCGGTTAAAAAATTTTTAGAGGGAAAGGAATTGTTTTTACCCTGGGGATCTCACTGTTTAATTTGCAGAAAGCCGGAAACAATAGACCATGTATTTTTACACTGTTGGGAAGGGGTTTATTTTTGGGATGTATTGCAGCGAACATTAAAGAAAGAATTTCCACTAGACCCGTATGGCATCCGGTTCTTATGTGTTGAAAATGAGGATGGGGTGCCTTTCGATTTAATAATGCTGACAGGCCTCCACTGTATATGGCGCTCCAGAATGGCAGGCTGGCATTGTGACAGTGACGCAAGACCTGCCAGAATTTACTTTCGCGAAAGTATGGAGATGTTTCTGGCCATTCAGAAAGCCGCTGAGGAGCCTCCGGAGTGGCTCTCAAGACTAGAGCCGCTCTGTACGTTGCGTGAATTTTAATTGGACGAAGCCAGATTTATGCTGGCTGACCACAAGTCGTGTGTACATAGTTATTGTCTTTTGTTGATTGTTTGTGTTGTCCAGTGTTTTGTGTCAAAGCCAGGCAATAAAGAAAAAAAAAAAAAAAGTAGCGTGGCCGAGCGGTCTAAGGCGCTGGTTTAAGGCACCAGTCTCTTCGGGGGCGTGGGTTCGAATCCCACCGCTGCCAGAATTTTGTTTTCTCAGCTTATTCACCGAAAGTTGCAGTTCAGCGTGATTACTGCTGTTTAAGTGAATCGTAAACAAAATGTCGTATTCTCTGCTGACGCAGTTAACGCCTCCTGGACACTTCTCCCCTTTTTTCTGGCCATTTCTTTTGCACACAAGTACAAATTCCCTGGCGACTTAATACTGTTCTATGACGTTATTGGAGAAAAGGACGAGAGCTGTACACAGTCCTGCGTTTTTCGTCGGTAGCGTGGCCGAGTGGTAGGTAGGAAAGACTTTTATTGCTCTAGAAAGGTGCTAGTAGCAGACGAGAAAGAAGAGGTCCACCTTCCTTCTTCTCACAGGGTCGGTGCCCCTATTCCAGGGCTCCGCTGAGCTTCGCTGCTCGTTGGGCGTGCTGGATCAGACCTTGTTGGCAACCCAGATCGCCGCTGGAGAGCCGGCTCTCCCACTGTTCTGCACTCGGGTCTTTGCGAAAGTTGTCGTTTTTACTGCATTCCCACGTGATGTGGTACAACGATGGTTTGCTGCCACACCACGGGCAAGTGTCCCGATATTGCGTCGGGTAAATCTTGCTAAGGATATGCAGGTTTGGGAATGTTCCTGTCTGCAATCTTCGCCAATACACTGCCTCTAGTTGATTTAGATCAGGATGAGGCGGCGGATAGCGGATCCGTACCCCCTTATAGTAGTTCAGAATGTCTGAGTACGTAGGGCTGACTCGGTCGGGTAGATCATCCGATTGGGAGGAAGCTCGGCTCGTATACCCTCGAGCTACCTCGTCGGCGCGTTCGTTCCCCGCTATGTCGGTGTGTCCTGGCACCCAGTAAATGCTATGTGTGACTTTTGGTGGGGTCGCGCTCTGGAGAAGCCGGAGCGCGGCGCGACCTATGCGGCCGTTCATGTAGTTACGGCACGCTTCTCTCGAATCTGTAAGGATGGTAAGGGACATGTTGCTTCGATAACCGGCTACCGCCGCTAGAGCTACGGCTAGCTCCTCCCCTTCGGTTACCGTGCAATCCCTCACTGAGGCGCTAGCTAATTCCTTTAAGTTCGAATCAATAACTACCGCCACAGTGTTGTTATGTGAGCTTCGTGTATACGGAGCCGCGTCCGTGTATACCGTTGTGGATTTTGTAGCTAGATTTTGTTGTACATACCTCGCCCGGGCTGCCCTACGGGCCGCATGCAAGTTGGGGTCCATGTTCCGGGGAAGGGAGCGAACCTTTAGCGTCTGGCGAATTGCGTCCGGTATGCTCGCAGTACGATTCTCGAATCCCGCAGTTCGGCCTAGCCCCAGTCGCCTAAGGAGCGAGCGCCCCGTAGGAGTCTGCTGGAGCCTAGCTAACTGCGTGACCAGTTGGGCTTCTTTGATCTCTTCGGAGGTGTTCTGAATTCCAAGAGCCAGTAGTTTTTCGTTGGAGGTGTTCATTGGTAGATGCAGGGCTGTCTTGTAAGCTTTGCGGAGTATGGTATCTGCACTATCCACTTCTCCTTTGTTGAGGTTGAAGTACGGGAGGGCGTAACCCACGCGACTGACCACCAGGCTCTGAACCAGGCGCAGGGTATCCCCCTCTCGCATGCCGCTCCGCTTCTGCGACACGCGCGTGATCATTCTGGCGACCTGAGTGGTCGATTGCTTGAGAAGGCCGAGCGTATGGCCGCATCGCTGGTTGCTCTGCAGCCACATTCCCAAGACTCGTATCTTGTCTCGTTCGGGAATTAGCTGTCCTTCGAGGGAGACATTTAGGGACCCTTCCTTGTGTTTCCCTTTGTGGACTCGCAGGAGTTCTGATTTTTCGGTGGAGCAGGCGAGGCCTCGTGCACTGACATATTCTTCCACGCAGGTAGCCGCTGCTTGCAGTCGTTCTTCTTTCTGGCCGAGCGACCCAGTGGTAACCCAGACCGTGACGTCGTCAGCGTATATTGCGTGCTGTATGCCTTCGATCTTCTCGAGTTGTCTCGCGAGGCCGATCATGGCCACGTTGAAAAGTAGTGGCGAGATGACGGACCCTTGAGGTGTGCCTTTGTTGGGGGTCGAAAATTTAGCGCTGCGAAGGTTTCCGAGCCCAACCGTTGCAGTGCGGTTGGAGAGAAAGGCCTTCACGTAGCTGTGAATCTTCTCGCCGCAGTGGAGGTTGTCAAGTCCTTCCATTACAGCCGTGTGGCTAACGTTGTCAAAGGCTCCTTTGATGTCGAGGGCCATAACCACGTTCTCGCCTACGCTCGGGACGTTGGTGAGGACTTCCTCTTTGAGTTGTAAGAGGACGTCCTGGGTGGAGAGGTGGGCTCGGAAGCCGAACATACTGTGGGGGTACAGGTCTTCGTCTTCCATGTAGCTTTGGAGCCTCCGAGTAACGACTCGCTCGTAGAGCTTGCCTAGGCAGGAGGTGAGTGAGATAGGTCGGAGATTTTCGATCTGGAGTTTCTTACCCGGTTTGGGGATCATTACGACCTCTGCATGCTTCCACTCTTCACGAACCGTTCCTGCTGCCCAGTGCCCGTTGAGGAAGGTGGTCAGTTGGTCGACCGCCTCGTCGCAGAGGTTGCGTATGAGTGCGTTCTGGATCTTGTCTGCTCCCGGCGCAGTGTTGCGCGTGCATGCCTTTATGGCAGCGAACACTTCTTCCCTGGTGATTGGCCTGTCTAAGTGGGTGTTCGGTTTCCCCAGGTATGGTTTCGCGTATGCCGCAGGCAAGGTCGTGCCGTAGCATTTCTCTTTGGCCTTATCTAGCAGTTCCTCTTCCGTACCCTCGAAGGTGTGGACGAATAGCTTTCCCGCTTTCGGCCCTGGTTTGGGTAGGGTCGAGGAGGGTCTTGAGTATACGCCACGTTTTCGCCGTGCTGAGGGTGCCGTCCAGCGAGCTACTGAACTGCTGCCAGCTCTGCCTGGCCAGTTGGGTCGCGTACTCCTCCGCCATCTTGGTGACTTCTGCGATCTTGAGCTTGAGCTTCCTGTTAAAGCGCTGCTTCTTCCAGCGCTTGGTGAGTCCTCGACGTGCCTCCCATAGCCTGATGAGCCGAGGGTCCACCTCTGGTGTTTGCTCGGTGCGATCCACTTCCTGAGTGTACCGCTTCTGGATGTCTTTAAGTTGTTGGCACCAATCATCTATGGAAGTAATCCCCCCTTCCAGGTCCGCGCAAGCCTTGCGGAAAGCCGGCCAGTTGGTGATCTTGGCTGTGCCGAGCTTGCGCTTGATGTTGGTGGCTGCTATCGTGGTCTTCAGGATATAGTGGTCACTGCCTAGGTTCTCCAGCAGATTCTCCCACGTTGCGTGCTTCACTCCCCTGACAAACGTTAAGTCCGGACACGTATCCGGGCAGATCGAAGTGCCAAGGCGCGTGGGTTGAAGTTCGTCTGTTAAGAGGGTACATTGGATCGCTTCCGCCGCGTCCTCGACCTGTATACCTTTGTGATTATTAGTGGGGTATCCCCATTGCTGTCCGCGAGCGTTGAAGTCGCCTACAATGAGCAACGAGTTGCTTTTCGCAAGTTTGCTGGCCCCTAGAAAGAGTGTATCAAAATTCGCGTCCCGCTGGCGAGGCGGGCTATAGAGGTTTACGATAAAGACACTCTTTTCCTTACGCTTCTTTTTGGAAATAATTTCCGTCACTAAGTGTTCAATTTTGGTGTTGGGAATTGGGTCATGGGCCATGGCTACCAACTTTTTGCTGACCAAGGTTGCCGTGCGTCCGCTATCGTAGCACGTATATCCCCTGAGTGACGGTGTCGTGTTAGTTTCCTGTAAAGCTATTATATCGGGTGTGGAGCCTTGCGTATGTAAAAACTGCATTAGGAGTCCCTGCTTTTGGCGGTACCCCCTGCAGTTCCATTGCCAGATTTCTAGTGGAGTTTGTTTAGCCATGGTTTTGGACATTGTTCTGATTGGAGCCTTCAGTTCCGAAACGGCGCTCGTGTATGAGCCTGTCCCGGGCCTCGTTTGTTATTCGTTGCGTATTTTGACTTTTGACGTGGTTGCGGAAACTTTGGTCCTGCAACGCAACTTTTTGCTGTAGTAATGTGACGTTCTGTTCTGACAGGTTGAGTTGGACCTGCATAGCATCTAATCTTGCATGAGTTTGGCGGAACTGTCCTTCGGTGCGAATCATGAAATCATCCATGCGCTGCATGAAAGCTCTTAATTCTTCGGGGTTCACTGCTAAGGGGGTTGGAGATCGTTGCACTTCGGCCGCCGGGGTCGGGGGCCGCGGTACGTGCCCTGTTCTCTGAGCCTGCATCTCTTTAATGAGGTTCTTTCGAGTTACGCGTAATATTATCTTGATCCGAGTGCGGAATCAGTGGGTTTGGAGAGCCCGCTCCCCAGCTCACCTTGACGCCGCCCTTCTGTTGTTTCTGCGGCGGTTGCTGCTGCTGCTGCTGCTTCGGCTTGGCCGTTGACCGGTTGAGCGGCGGGAAAGAGTCATCCCTGGATCGGCTCTGGCTGCGATCTCGCACGGTGCTAGGGCCTCGGCTCGAGGAGCGGCCATGGTCCCGCTCCGAGCTAAGCTACCTGGGTCGGCGCTCTCGACTCAGGTGCGGGTTCCGCTGCTGCTGCTGCGGTTGTTGCTGCTGCGGCAGTTGTTGTTGTTGCTGCTGCTGCTGCGGCTGCTGCTTCTGCTGCTGCTGCCATTGTTGTTTCCGGGACTGCCGGCCGCCGGTCGTGCTGCCCCGGAGCTCGTCAGTAGTCTTCAGGCGTCGACGACACTCCCTGGTGACGTGGTCGCCTTCGCACACCATGCATTTGGCCTTGCACGGGTGGCCTTCTGGTGGGTCGTGTGTGCCGCACGTCCTGCAGAGCTTGGTGTTCGGCGTTGGACAGACGTCCGAACGATGGCCTTGCTCTCCGCACACGTAGCAGATCTGCCTCGTAGGACGATACGGGTAGGTCTTGAATTCTCCGGAGCGGTAGATGACCCACTGCGGGATATACGGGCCGTCGAACGTGATGAGCGCCGTTTCCGACTTGCCCAGCATTCTCGCTTCCAGGATCTTCACTCCTTGGGATCGAAGCCGCAGCCTCGATTTCAGTAGGGCCGGTGATTGCCCCGGCATGACGCCGTGGATTACCGCACGCTTCAGGTCGTCCGGTAGGGCTGGATAGGTGTTGGTCGCATAGGTCTGGTCATTGATCGTGAGCTTTTCGATCTTCCTGAGCACGTCGCCGATGTCCAGGTCGGGCGTGCTCGCAATCATGATGTTCGATCCGGGCCGGAGTCTCATGATGAAGTCTTCTTCCTTGATCTTTCCTCCGCTGGCCGCGACGAGTGCTTGCGTTGCCTGGTCGACACGGATTTCACTGATTTTTAGGCCTCCCTTGGGGCGATAAATGATCTTGATATCATCCTTCGGTAGCGGCGGCGGACGTGGCCTTATCTGCCGCTGCGCTCCCGCCAGATGTGGTTTTAATGTAAAGCGCGGCACGCCACTCGCTTGCGTCTCTGCTCCGCCAGCTGCGGCTGTCGGCGCTATCTTGTTTGCTTCTTCCCGGGGATCGCCTGGCCCCTTCGAGCCTTTCTTCGAGCCTTTCCTTTTTAGGCGCCGTTTGTAAGAAACAAGCTCCCACGATCCATGTCTTCGTCTTGCAGTGAGTCGATGTCGGCCCCGTCGTCCCGCTGCGGTGGCGAGGTTTCCATGGCCTCGGTCACTGCGTCCCCGAGTCCGGGGCTCGCATTGACCGGCGACGCGGCAGGAGATTCGTCCGTACCTTCAATATTCGCCGAACCTTGGGCCGAGGTCCGAGTAGGTTCATTCATGATAGGGTCGTCAGCGTCCCGGGGTTCCATGCTGGCCGATGTCTAGACACGCAAGCACCGCACGGGGCCGCCCCGGGAGCGCGCTAGGCCTACGCTAGGCTCAGCGCTCCCGGCCGCAGGTGGCCACTCAAAAGTCCGATAAAAGTCCAAAAAATGGGCCTACCGGCTCAAGAGTGGTGTCGCCGTGGTCCAGGTGACGTTATCCGTCGATGTAGCCGAAAAGTTTCGGTGGCCCACGTGAAAATTCGGACGGAATCTTCGAAAAGACACGGGGCCGATGTGGAGTGCGTCCGTCCACATGCGAACGCCCGCGTTCCTCCGTGGCCGAGTGGTTTAAGGCGCTGGTTTAAGGCACCAGTCTCTTCGGGGGCGTGGGTTCGTCGAATCCCACCGCTGCCAGAATCTTTTTGTTTTCTCAGCTTATTCAATGAAAGTTGCAGTTCAGCGTGATTACTGTTGTTTAATTGAATCGGAAACAAAATGTCGTATTCTCTGCTGACGCAGTTAACGCCTCCTGGACCCCCGCGGCAGCAAAAGTTACCCACTAGCAAATTTAGTAGCCTAACTTCTTGCGCTTCTTATTTTTCTTGATATTTTTGAGCTTTAAACATAGTTTTTTGGCAAAATAAAATATTAATTATTTTTATCGTTGTGCATTTCTTTACTCTTTTGGCAAAAATTTAGCAGACTGTCTCTAGTGCCGACAAAGGCTTCGGGGCGCTGCTCTGCTGTGATTGGCTGACTCCTCGTTGCGTCAATTTTGCTTCAAGCGTCGACGTCACATTGTTTCGTCATTTTGACGTCACTGTCAATAACTTTTGACAAAATTTTTGACAGTTCCGTAATACGGCCCCTGGACACGTCTTTTTCTGGCCGTTCCTTTTGTCAGAAGTACGAATTCCCAGGCGAATCTATATAAGGCAGGGGGCATGAAGGAGCCCTACCTCTGTAGGCTGACACAAGCATTTCTCTTAAGCAAAATCGCACACTAATTTCCGTATTATCTTATTCAGCAAAAGGACAAGGAGGCAACTGATAGCGTCATTCGTGGTGCTTACAAGGCAGCACTGGGTATACCCAGTTTTGCCAGCAACAACAAGCTACTAGAACTTGGGGTCCATAATACCTTCGACGAGCTGATCGAGGCACATAAAACCGCGCAAAGAGAACGCCTGTCGAGAACGGACGCAGGGCGATACACACTAGGCGAGCTTGGCTTTCGGCCCGTTGACGCGGCAACTGAGCGCACAGTCCTTCCCGAAGGCAGTCGCCTGAAGCTCAAGGTCAAACCTTCAGCCAAAAACATGCTACCGGGACGACATGACGACAGACGAATTGCCCGGGCGAAGGCCATATACATATAGTATGCGGATGAACTCTGTGCCGTGCATGTGGACGCGGACAAGCAAGGCCCTGGCAGGTACACGGTCTGTGTGATTACGCCTCATTTCAAAATTATCAACGTAGCGACAATTCATGCCACCTCCATCAAAGACGCAAAGGAGGCAGACATAACACTGGCCATCAAGGATCACCGCAGGGAGACAGCCATTAGTGACTCAAATTATGGTAAAAGGACACGACAGTTCTGTATACCCTACCATTTTAACAAACTACCTGCAAAGGTGTTTGGTTGTGATTCTTTGAGGGCTGTGAAATCTGGACTGCAAGCGTGGTTTGAAAGTTTCAAAGAAGGGAAATACTGAGTTGCTTTGTAATTTCTATCTTGTTTTTGAAATTTGTGTTCCATTTATTGACTGCAGATTTTTTTTTTTGCTTTACGTAATTATCAATCGCTAAATTCGTTGACTGAACTATATGTAATATTTCAGCTTTGTGTTATTGCTAATTTTTTTTCTCTTCTTCTTTTTGTATTGTAAATTGTGCACTTTCAGCGTTTCTATTGACCGCATGCTGTTGTGACTGCCGTGGCCCGCACACAAGCGCTTGCGCTTCTGCGGGCACACACTATGTACTGTATATTATATCTTGCAATAAAATTCCTGTATGTATGTATGTATGTATGTATGTATGTATGTATGTATGTATGTATGTATGTATGTATGTATGTATGTATGTATGTATGTATGTATGTATGTATGTATGTATGTATGTATGTATGTATGTATGTATGTATGTATGTATGTATGTATGTATGTATGTATGTATGTATGTATGTATGTATGTATGTATGTATGTATGTATGTATGTATGTATGTATGCATGCATGTAAATACGCTATCCCCGGCTGTCAAAGAGGCAGAGTGGGTAAACTCACCGCGCCCCTACCCAAAAAACACACACCTCCATCCACCATCAACCTTGTATGAGTGCCGGCCCACTCCGGCTGCTCAGGAAACGAGAAACGAACATGCCCGAGGGCTAACCAACCGGACTGTTTACACGAATGAGCCGCCGGCGGAGCCACCCACCACATGCAACGAGGTTACAAATCTTTATAGGGAAAGCAGACGCCTTTACCCACGCCCACACCAAGAGCTTACCAAGGCACAAGCCACGGCTCTTCGAAGAGCTCTCAGACAAAAAGTCTTATGAGCCCATATCAATTGGCCTTAATTACAAAAGTTGAAGTTAATCCTAATTGCCAAATTTGTGAGAAAAACGTAACCGCAGATTATGGCCATATTCTCTAGGGATGCGAGGGAAATCCACCCCCTAGAAAGCTCCTGCCATATCCATCAGCTGATAGCTGGGAAATATCCTACGCAGTGAAGACAAACAAGTACAAGTCAACATCGAGAAAGGCCACCTGAGGCGAAAGTGGGCTAGCGACGACAGAAGAGACTAATAAAGTATATTCCTCCTCCTCCTCCTCCTCCTCCTCACGTCGTCCAGGCGGGGCATTGGAAAAAGTTCAACTAGCAATAGTCGCTCCTCAGTCGAGACTTTTAAGAGAATTAGAGCGCAGCGCTTTGGCGCCCGTTTCTGCGTTTCGCGGCGTCGCCGTCGCCGTTGTCTGTTGTACCAGCAGTAGACACCTTAGTCGCGCTTTAAGCTGCGAAACCAAAGGAGCGGGAGCTTGGAAAGCAGGGGGAAAAATGGGTAAATTGTTTTTTGAGGAACGGAAACGGCGCACTATCTGTCTCACAATCTCGGTGGACACTTGAACCAGAGGGAAGACGCATAACTGCCCTCTTGGAACAGTGCACACCTCGCACTATCTGTCTCGCACATCTAGGTGGACACCTGAACCAGAGGGAAGGCGCATAACTGCCCTCTTGGAACAGTGGACACCTCAATCGTGCTTTAAGCTACTTGGCGGTAGTGACAGATGTGCGCTGCGTGCGTTGGCATTGACAACGTTGTGCCACGAACGCGGCGATGAAGCGGCCTTCGGCGTTCGTTGTGTTCATTGGCGTTGACGTTGACAACGTTTTACATTCCGATCATTTTAAGGAAAGGAAATGGGCATAACTGGTCATTGAACTGGCTCCCTGGGTCAGTGGACGCCTGAATCACGCTTATAGGTACGTGGGGCGATGAGGAGGAGATGGGGGCTAGCCGTATGCGTTAGAGCTGACAACGGTGAGCGAACTCTCGCCATCAACCATTAACTTCCACCTTCTTGGGTGGTAGAGGGGGTGAGGACTTTAATGTAGATAAAAATACAAACAAACAGCGATTCCTTACCACTCATGTGGGAGAGAGAGAGAGAAAACTTTATTTACAAAGGAATTCGGGGCACGCCCCAGGGTCCCCGCACGACCCCACTGCACCACAGTGTTTATGTTCCTGAGGTCCATAACACTGGCAGCACGGCCGGTGGCGATGGTCTGCACGGCCGGGTTTTCCGAGTGCAGCAGGGTCTCCCAGTCCTCCCAGGTCTTGAGGTTCTCTAGGTCCCGCGGGGGAGGGTCCGCCGGGCAGAGGGAAAGGATGTGGAGGGAAGAAGCGAAGGGTTCTGGGCATAGGGCGCAAGCAGGAGTGGGGAAGGAGGGATGATAGTGGGTTAGGGTAAGGGGCGAGGGGAGAGTATGTGTTTGTAATCTGCGCCAGAGTGTTGCGTGTCTGTTATCTAGGGAGGGGTGGGGCGGGGGGTAGAGCTGGCGAGAGGCTCTGTATGCCTGGGTCAGCTCACTGAATGAGAGCATGCGATCCTTCGTGAATCCCCGATCCGAGGCCACCTGAGCCCGGTTTAAAGAACCTCGGGCTAAAAGGTTGGCGGCCTCGTTTCCGGGATTCCCGGAGTGCGCAGGCACCCATATCAGCTCCACTTGGCGGGGCGGGGGTGCATCGGGCGAGTCCAGTATGCCAAAAGCAGGGACATGAACTCGGCCTCGAGCAAAATTTAGAATCGCAGTTTTAGAGTCAGTTAAAATATACCGGGCTTCCGTGCGGGTTATAGCAAGTGCAATGGCGGCTTCCTCTGCAGCCTCTGGGGACGTATCTGGAGGGAGAGGTAGTGTGAGGAGGGTGGATGAAGAGGAGTCCACCGCAGCTGCTGTCGCTTCATCACCCGTGCAGGCAGCGTCCACCCATACGGCGTCCGGCTGGGGGCCGTACGCTCGATGGAGTGCCTTCGCACGGGCTCTGCGGCGCTGCTCATGGTGGGACGGGTGCATATTCCTCGGGAGCGGCCTGATGAGAATCTCTCGGTGAAGGGATCGTGGGATGGCGAGAAGGGTTGGGTCGTTGGCCGGTATTTTGATTCCGAGGGAGTCCAGGATATACCGACCTGTGGAAGTTTTTGTGAGCCTGATGTATTGGGCCTGTCGGTGGGCCTCCACCAGTTCCCCGATCGTGTTGTGGAGGCCCAGGCCTAGAAATCTGTCTGTGGGTGTGTTGAGGGGAAGATGAAGTGCTACCTTGAATGCCTTGCGAATCAAAGCATCCAAAGCGTTTATGTCATGTTTGGATAGTTGTAAGTATGGGGTAGTGTACAATACACGGCTGAGGACAAAGGCATGAATGAGGCGACATAGGTCGCGCTCCTTCATGCCTCTATGATGTCCCGAAACCCTGCGGATGAGGTGCGATATCGCGCCTGCAACCTGCTTGAGTTTCTTGAGGGTAGTGGTGTTTTTGCCATCGTTCTGGATGTGCAAGCCCAATACACGGAGGGTGCCAACCTCAGGTACCGGGTAACCATTCAATTCAATGGCAATGGGGGAGCGGGGACAGCGGTGGTTCTTAGGCCGGATGAGGAGCAGTTCGGACTTCTCTGGGGAGCAAGACAGTCCGATGGTCCGTGCGTAATTTTGGGTGAGGGTGGCTGCTTCCTGTAAGGTGTTCTCTATGTCGCCGTCACTGCCGTGGGTGGTCCACAGGGTGATATCGTCGGCATAAAGAGTGTGCTTGAGGTGGGGAATAGTTGCCAATTTCCGGGCGAGGGGTATGAGGGTTATGTTAAAGAGAAAGGGGGAAAGGACGGACCTTTGAGGGGTGCCGATACTCTGAAGTGTGTAGGAGGTGGAAGACAGAGGGCCGAAGTGTATCTCAGCCATGCGGTCAGTCAGGAATGCTTGAATGTAGGCATACGTGCGCACACCCACATTCAATGGGGATAGAGCAGTCATGATCGCCTGATGTTCAATGCGATCAAAAGCTTTGGAGAGATCCAAAGCTAAGACTGCCTTGGTGTGACCTGGAAGAAGCGGGTCAAAAAGGTCGTGTGTGAGTTGCAGCATGGCATCCTGTGCGGATAGATGAGGGCGGAATCCCACCATGCTATGCGGGTAGAGATTGTTGTCCGCCATGTGACTTGTGAGTCTCGCTAACACAACATGCTCGAGGAGCTTCCCGAGGCATGAGGTTAGCGAAATCGGGCGAAGGTTTTGAATGGTGAGTGGTTTGTTGGGTTTTGGTATAAATATTACCTTCGCGTGGCGCCAGGACTGCGGGAGGTTACCCTCCCTCCAGCACTGGTTGAAGTATTTCGTAATGTGGGTGATCGATTGGTCATCCAGATTACGGAGCATGGAGTTTGTGATTTGGTCTGCACCAGGTGCGGAGTTGGCGCGGAGAGTCAGGAGGGCCGCTCTGACTTCCGTCTCCGTGATGTCGGTGTCGAGTGTTGGATTTGCAGCACAGCACCACGTGACACGCCTCACACATGAACACATTGACGATCCCGACACCCTTCTAGACACACTTCAAACCATGTACACATCTCCAGGCGGCCTCATGTGGGAGAACATCCCGTTCCTCTCGCTCGTAACGCCTCCCACAGCTGTCACAACCTCGCGAAACTTGCATAGACCTCTTCTTTGAGAACCAAGCTTTGGTGCAGCAAATCGAGCATATATTTATCTATTTTTCCGACCACAAAGCTTCCTTCATGACAATCAAGAACTGTTAGCGGAGTGTTTTTTGAGGAAGGAATATATGTGAAAAATAACAAGTTGTCTGTAATTGTACAGACATGTCTTGCTCGAATTCTTTGCCTCAATCTATTGAAAAGCTGAAACAGCTGATGAGCTGCGCTCAAATTTCTCATTAGGAAGTAACGTAACCTTCGGCAATTTTTATTTGGAAAAAAATATGTTCTCAATCGTACAGATGTTTGAGATTGACTACAATACATAGTCCGGACCTGACGCTGAGCCGCTACATCCGCAGTGTTACCTGGAACAGAACACAACATACACTGGGCAGTGATCATTACATTATACAAAGCACTGTCCCATACAAACCACCCCATCACGCAAATACAACGCGCAAGCTCATTAACTGGGATGGCATTCGCGCTGCACGCACCGCTCTCTCAGACACTCCCATCGCAGACATCGACGGATGGGTGCAATCACTCAAGCATGACGTTCACCACAACACGCGGCACACTGAAACTACAACCGAAACCCCTACCCTCGACACACGCCTAGCCCACCTCTGGGAGGCTTATCACAGCCTCCTGGAACGCTGGAAAGGCAACAAACATAACAGGACACTTAAAAAGCGGCTGGCCGCGCTGCAGACACAAATCCAACAGCACTCTGAGGAGCTCGGCCGGTCCAACTGGGGACAGATATATGACGGCATCGCCGGAAACCTGTCCAGCAAACACGCATGGCAACTTCTCCGACACCTCATTGACCCCCCACACACCAAATCAGCAACACAACACCACGTGACACGCCTCACACACGAACACATTGACGACCCGACACCCTCCTAGACACACTTCAAACCATGTACACCTCTCCAGGCGCCCCACACCTCTACCCTAGTGCACAGGACAAGCAAATCTCACACTCGACACTGACATCACGGAGACAGAAGTCAGAGCGGCCCTCCTGATTCTCCGCGCCAACTCCGCACCTGTTGCAGACCAAATCACAAACTCCATGCTCCGTAATCTGGACGACCAATCGATCACCCAGATTACGAAATACTTCAACCAGTGCTGGAGGGAGGGCAACCTCCCGCAGTCGTGGCGCCATGCCATGGTAATATTAATACCCAAACCCAACAAACCACTTACCATCCAAAATCTTCGCCCGATTTCGCTAACCTCATGCCTCGGGAAGCTCCTCGAGCATTGTGTTAGCGAGACTCACAAGTCACATGGCGGACGACAATCTTTACCCGCATAGTATGGTGGGATTTCGCCCCCATCTACCGCACAGGACACCATGCTGCAACTCACACACGACCTTTTCGAACCTCTTCTTTCACGTCACACCAAGGCAGTCTTAGCTTTGGGTCTTTCCAAAGCTTTTGATCGCATTGAACATCAGGCGATCATGACTGCCCTATCATCATTGAACGTGGGTTTGCGCACGTATGCCTACATTCAAGCATTCCTCACTGACTGCACGGATGAGATACACTTCAACCCTCGGTTTTCGCCCTCTTACACGCTTCAGAGTATCGGCACCCGTCAAGGGTCCATCCTTTCCTCCTTTCGCTTTAACATTACCCTCATCCCCCTCGCCCGAAAATTGGCATCTATTTCCCACTTGAAGCACACTCTATATGCCGATGATATCATCCTGTGGACCACCCACGGCAGTGACGGCGCATAGAGAACACCTTACAGGACGCAGCCACCCTCACCCAAAATTACGCACGGACCATCGGACTGTCTTGCTCCCCAGAGAAGTCCGAACTGTTCCTCATCCGGTCTAAGAACCACCGCTGTCCCCGCTCCCCCATTGCCACTGAAGTGAACGGTGACCCGGTACCTGAGGTTTTCACCCTCCGTGTATTGGGCCTGCACATCCAGAACGATGGCAAAAACACCACCACCCTCAAGAAACTCAAGCAGGTTGTAGGTGCGATATCACACCTCATCCGCAGGGTTTCGGGACTGCATAGAGGCATGAAGGATCGCGACCTATGTCGCCTCATTCATGCATTTGTCCTCAGCCGTGTGCTGTACACTACCTCATACTTTCAACTATCCAAACATGACATAAACGCTTTGGATGCTTTGATTCGCAAGGCATTCAAGGTAGCACTTCATCTTCCCCTCAACACACCCACAGACAGATTACTAGGCCTGGGCCTCCCCAACAGGATCGGGGAACTGGTGGAGGACCACCGACACGCTCAATACATCAGGCTCACACAAACCTCCACAGGTCGGTATATCCTGGACTCCCTCGGAGTCAGAAAAATTCAGGGGGCACTTTGTTGGCCTAAAGTGCGGTGAGGCGATAGCCTTAAGCGTGATGTGGCTGCTTGTGTCACTGATGTGTGGTTAAGGTGTTAAGATTCGCCTCTAAGAGTGGAACGCGACAGCGTCTTGCAACGCTGCCGGGAAGTCCACATAACGCCATCGCCCGTTCGGCTCTACGCCTTGCTCGTCGGTAAGTTAGTTCTTGAGGAAAGGAAATGTGTATGTCTCGAATATATCGGTGGACACTTGAACCTCGCCGTAACGGGAAGGGAGGAAGATGGGAGTGAACGAAGACACCGTATTCGCTAGACGCGTCTTTGTTCATTCCAAGCCAGCGAGCTGGCCTGGGCGTAGTGGTTAGCGTGCTCGTCTCGCACACCGGAGGCCCTGGTTCGTTTCCCCAACTGGACCAATTTCCTACTCGATTTTTTTTATTTATATAGTCTGACTAGAAAGGTTAATTAGGCCAATCGGTTAATTAAGAAACTAACTAAACTCAGTCCCACTTTCTTGTAGCATCACTATACGATCACTTTAATTGGTTGCATGGCTACTAGCCAAAGTATAATTGACCCCCTTTGAAATTCGCTCACTGTGAACACGACCATTTCGACCAAATGAAAAGCGTGACATTTCTGTCGACAACTCCTGCTTACAACGATGAGGCATTAAAGGCTTCCGCCTTAATACCAGCCAACGACCCAACACTCCTCTCCATCCCACGACCCCTTCACCGGGAGCTCCTCATCAGGCCGCTCCCGAGGAATATGCACCCGTCTCACCATGAGCAGCGCCGCAGAGCCCGTGCGAAGGCACTCCATCGAGCGTACGGCTCCGAGCCGGACGCCGTATGGGTGGACGCTGCCTGCACGGGTGATGAAGCGACAGCAGTTGTGGTGGACTCCTCATTATCCACCCAGTTGATATCCCTCTTGATCTTGTAGAGGGAAATTGGGTTGATGGTAATAATTGTTGGAGGATGCTTGACGTCTTGCAGATTCGAATTGCTCAATCACATTGCTAGAGGACACTTCTGGAGAGGTCAACTTTTCATAACAATTAAAAACACAAAGGAAGATACAAGCAAGGAGAAAACATATTTACACTTGACTGACTCGTAGTCCTGCGTGACGAAATCAGCCCTCGGTCCTGCCGAAACAGCTGGTTTTAAACCCTATGTCCCCGCCCTCGGTGGGGAGAATAACCAATCAGGTAACTGTAAAAACATCCACCCAATATACTATTGGGGAAAGGAAAACATCACCAATCAACAATTCGGAAAGGACAACACAACCAATCAATGATTGGGGAAAGAAGGTAACTCATCGCGACAAACACTGTACACATATGTACACTTTCCACCATCACGTTTTTGTAGAATTATGCTTTCCTGCTGCGAGCTTCGCGAACACACTCACTTTCCCAATGTCCGGTTGACCCAAGCTCAAAGAAAGTCACTTCAACCCATTTGCTGCGCATCGTCGCTCCTCATGCCTGCAGCTAGCGTGGCAATATCCTGGTGACCGCGCTTCAAGCTGTCAACGCACGCCGCTGCAGACATGGGACAAAAGCCACGCACTGTGACGCGGATCCGCCTCGACGCACAGCGAGCCATGCACGCTTTTCCTGGCAACACGACTCAACTGGCACAGAAACTTTGGGACCAGTATCTGTGTACAGCCCAAGACCCCCGTGGATCTGCGTACACTTATGCAGGCAGAGAGAACACGGAGCTGGATCAACCTTTCCAGCTCCATGATCTGCGTGCGGCTCTCGCCAAAATGAAACAGGGCACTGCGCCAGGACGGGATAAGGTCACCGTCAAGCTTTTGACGAACCTGCCCGTATTGGCATACCAGTCCCTCCTGGAATACGTGAATGCGATTTGGCGCGGGGACACCCCCCTGCCAATCGAATGGACAACGGCTCTGGTCACTTTTATTCTTAAAGGGACAGTGAGGAGAGCTCTATCGATATTTTTTTACAGCAAAATCCGATAGTTTGGCATTTCATGGCTTTGTTGCCACTTGGCCGGCAGCGAAATATGCCTTTATTTCTAAGAAATTTGGATTCGAAGTTGAAAAAGTTTTCCCGCCGCTCTGATTCAAACTTGGGATTCTCCTATAACGACACAGGACTAAGTGACGTGAAACATGACGTGCTCATGACGTAGCGCAGACTCCGTGATTTCTGACGGCCAGCAGTGCGGCCTAGCAGCAGCCGAAAAGAAAGCTACCGCCGGCAGCACGTTGAAGGCATCTATCGGCTATTGCGGCCGTCGCTTTGTATAGGTTTGCACCGGCGTTTTGCCAGCGTTACGATTGATCCCGTTCTCGAAGTCGCCAAGGAAGTTCTAGCAAATAGACACCTTTAGCATACCGTGTACCTTGTTACCGCTAGCGGAATACCGGGAGCCCGCCTACTACTGCCGGTGAGCAGGCGCTTATTGGTCCCGATGCTGCAGGCGCGCGCGTAGCTGCCGGATACGTGGCGCCATCTGGCGACGTCAAGGAGATTTGCGCATGCATTGGCTGCGCCTCAGTGATTCGTAGCGTCTCGTGTTCTAGTGTTTCTAGAACCATTGGTTCTAGCACCACTGTTTTGTCCTATGACGTCATCACGCTTGCACTTGCGAGTTTGGCCTGTGGCGGCGATACCTGTATTTTGGTTCTTGCTCTTTTCTACGTTACAAGAGCTTTGTTGTCAGTATGAGTGGAGTTTTTGTAATCAGGAGCTGGTATTCTGTCTATACAAGCCAGCTTCAATTTCTCCTCGGTGTCCCTTTAAAGCTGGCAAACCGATTGACACAGATAACCTCCGCCCCATCTCTCTCACCCCTTGTGTGGGCAAACTAATGGAGACGATGGTGCGGGATCGGTTATCTACATATCGCCGGTGGCGATCTGCACGGCCGGGTCCTCCGAGCGCAGCAGGGTCTCCCAGTCCTCCCAGGTCTTGAGGTTCTTTAGGCCCCGCGGGGGAGGGTCCGCCGGGCAGAGGGAAAGGATGTGGAGGGAACAGGCGAAGGGTTCTGGCATAGGGCGCATGCCGGATTGGGGAAGGCGGGATGATAGTGGGCTAGGTTAAGGGGAGAGTGTGTAATCTGCGCCAGAGTGTTGCGTGTTTGTTATATAGGGAGGGGTGGGGCGGGGGATAGAGCTGGCGTGAGGTTCTGTATGCCTGCGCCAGCTCGCTGAATGAGTGCATGCGCTCCTTCGTGAATCCCCGATCCAAGGCCACCTGAGCCCAGTTTAAAGAACCTCGGGCTAAAAGGTTGGCGGCCTCGTTTCCGGGATTCCCGGAGTGCGCAGGCAGCCATATCAGCTCCACTTGGCGCAGACTACACACACCATCTCCCCTCACCCCTTACCCCAGCCCACTATCATCCCTCCTTCCCTACTCCGGCATGCGCCCTATGCCCAGAACCCTTCGCCTCTTCCCTCCGCATATCATTTCCCTCTGCCCAGCGGACCCTCCCCCGCGAAACCTAGAGAACCTCAAGACCTGGAAGGACTGGGATGGATGGATGGATGGAAACAACTTTATTACACACACACACACACACACAAAAAATCTTCCAGGGTGGTCCCCTACTGGTCCAGGAGTCCACGGGCTAGTGCTTCACGTAAAGCCCGATCCACTAGCCATTTCTGGCCGGCGGGCTGAGCGGTCCGTAAAGCAGCCTCCCAGGAAGAATGGGTGGGATTGGGGATGGGGGATACTGCCTTTGGGGAAGGACATTCCCAAAGGTAATGGAAAAGTGTGGATTTGGGCACGCCACAGGTGTTACAATCAGGAGGAAAGGTGGGATGAAAGCATGAGAGGCGGTGGGGTGAAATAAAGCAGCCTGTCTGTAATTGCCGCCATGTGGCGCTGGATAAGGGCGACAAGGTACTGTGGGGTGGTGGCAGTGTCATGCGGCTGAATTTGTAAAATGTGGTAATTTGGTGATATGTAGAGAGGACCGAAGGGGCTTCTTGCGCAGGGTTGGGTGCCTGATCCTCCGGGGTCCGGGAGGAGAGTTCTCGGGCCAGCGCATGAACGCGCTCATTACCGGGGATCGAGGCATGCCCAGGGACCCACGACAGAGTAACCGTTCGGTCGAGAGAGGTGGCCGTGGTAAGAATACGGTGTGTTGCCGGAGTCGCCACGCCCTTTAGGTAGTGGCGGTACGCGGCCTGTGAATCTGTGCAAATTTCTGTTATGTTTTTGTCAATGATGGAGTGGGTCAGAGCAAGTGCGATGGCGGCTCCTTCCGCCTCTGCAGGCGATTAGTTCGAATAATGGCGGCGGCCCCCACTGTGCCGTCTTCATAGGCTGCGACGGCCGTGAAATGTCCTGGTTTAGAATTTTGTGCCGCATCGACATAAAGGATATCGGAGCGGTTGCTGTATGTTTTGGTGTAATAGCTCGCTCGTGCCTGCCGCCTACCGTGATGGAGACTAGCACTCATATTGCGCGGTAGGGGCTTCTGATATATGTGATCCTGCGTGCGCAGAGAAATCATGTAAGGTGTAGTAGTTGTTGGGGTGGGAATTGATGGATTGAGACGTAGCTGTCGCAGTAGGCATTGTCCTGTTTCCGTGCGACTCAGGCGGACTAATTGGTTGGTGCGTTGAGCCTCTATTAATTCGATCACTGTATTGTGGGTACCAGTGGCCAGGAGACGTTTCGTGCTAACCGTCCGTGGAAGACGTAAGGCAGAGGTGACAGCCGTGCGTATTAGGATGTCTGCCTGTTGTCTTTGCCGCTGAGTGAGTATGTGGTATGGAAGGTGGTATGTAATGCGGCTAATGATTAGTGCATTTGTCATATTGAGGGTCTCGCGTTCAGACAGCCCATGATTGCGTGCTGCCACCCGCCTGATAAGTGCAGCGACCTGTTTGGTCTGTCTCTGCAAGAGCTGAAGGGTGGCGGTTCCATCGAGTGTGTTGTTAATTAGAAGGCCGAGAATCTTCACCTGAGGCACAATGGGCACTGAATTCCCGTACATGTGCAGTTCAATCGGGGGGTCACTGGGGAGGGGTTTCAGCTGCAGGAGTTCCGATTTATTTGGAGAGCAACGGAGGCCTGTGTTTGCTAAATGAGTGGTGGTGATGTCTATGGCAGATTGCAGGATATCCTGAGCTGTTCCAAGGGATCCTCCCGTTGTCCAGAGGGTTATATCATCTGCGTATATGGCTGTGTGGAGCCCTGGGACAGCAGCAAGGGCCTTTGCCAGTGGCGCTAGGGTAATGTTAAAGAGTAAAGGTGATAAAACCGCCCCTTGTGGGGTTCCCCGGTTAGGCAGGGGGAAAGGCTGGGAGGCAATATCCCCAAGGTGGAGGTCTGCCGTGCGCCCCTGAAGGAAGGCCCGAATATATTGCCATATGCGGGTGCCACACCCCGTGGTGGCTAATGTCGTCAGGATATGATCATGGCTTATTGTGTCGAAAGCTTTATGGATATCCAGGGCCAGTATGGCTCGCGTAGAGGCTGTACGACGCTTAGTGCAAAAGAGGGACTCTTTAAGCGCGAGAAGTACGTCTTGCGCCGAGATGTTTGGGCGGAAGCCGAATTGAACGTTTGAGAGAAAGCCTGTTGTTTCTAGGAATGGTTGCAGGCGATTGAGAATGACATGCTCGAAGAGCTTGCCGACACAGGACTGGGAGACCCTGCTGCGCTCGAAGGACCCGGCCGTGCAGACCATCGCCACCGGCCGGGCTGCCAGTGTTATGGACCTTAGGAACATAAACACTTGAGTGCAGTGGGGTCGTGCGAAGACCCTGGGGCGTGCCCCGAATTCCTGTTGCAATAAAGTTTCTTTCTCTCTCTCTCTCTCTACAATCTCACAAGCCATAAGACTGGCCACACTGCTATTTCATGTATATGTACGGCTGGGACAACATTACCACTGCTCAAAGTTGACTTCACTTACTAGTAACACTGTGCCCAAACGTCCTGCTCGCCATGCCTCCAACATGGACGGGTTAAATGCACATCGTCAACAATCGAAACGGCCACATTATTTGCAATAAATAATTGACCTGATCTTTTAACGATTTCAAGAAGCACCTAGCAGAAATTGTCTAGTTAAAATTGAAGAAATTAGGCGGAGACTTGTATTGTTCCGGTATTTACATACAGAAAGCGTCGTTCGACCGCGAAGAAAAGAGCCGCAGGCCAAGCTCACGGCTCGCGTAGGATGATGACCACATTCTCCGGGGATGCGAGGGAAATCCTCCTCCCCAAAGCTCCTGCCACATCCCACAGCTAACAGCTGGGAAAATATCACGCGCAACGAACACATACAAGCGAACATCGCAGATTGGATCCTCGAGGTCGCCCCTTCATGGAGGCCCCCTTGGGCGACAGTGGCCGAATGACGACAAAAAAGGCCTAATAATTAGGTTTGTTCCTTCCCCTCCTCCATCGATGCGTGGCCTGGCACGCGAAAAAAAGAAATTAGACCTAAGCTTACCGGTTACTGCACCAATCAGCGAGAGCTGATTGGCATTAGCGGCCGAGAGGTCTACTATAGTGGCAGGCCCACTTCGATGTTTCAAAGGCGATTGCCCGGTTGGGCGTCTCCCATGCCCGTCTTGGCGTCTATACGCGCACGTGCATACTCGGCCCTCCTCTTGCGGTCCTCGGTTCGATCGCGATCCCGGCACACTTCACGGACTCAGAGCCCGCTTGCACGAAGCAATCTATTCCCAGTTTTATCTTATTCGCAATCTTGCATTGTGTCGTGCGCGTGTGCGCGTAGTGTGCTCAACCAGATCATCACGCGCATGCGGCCTGTACATAAGTTAATATGTAAATAGACTTAATATAGTGTACCTCTCCCCTGTCCTTTCTACTATCCCCTCACCTCTTTCATTTCACTTCTACACACTGCCTCCTATCCTTTATTTCCGCAGCCTCAGCTCAGGTGCTTCCAGCACCGATAGCAGATGCCGGGGCTAGCAATAATGTTTTTCCTTCCATTTACCATGTTTAATAAAGCCACTTTCTACTACTACTTATTCGCAGTCTAAAAAATGAAAATAAAAATTTGTTTTGAGGAAAGGAATGACGCAGTAACCGTCTCACACATCTCGGTGGACACCCGATCCGCGCCGGAAGGGAAGGGAGGAAGGGTGAAAGCCTCCTTTGGTAAATAACTGGGTCCCTGGGTCAATGGACACCACAATCGCGATTTGAGGAGCGTGGCGATGGTTTACACCTACAAAGTGCGGCAGTTATGCGCCTTTCCTTTTGTCAAAACGAACGGAAGGTTTCAACAGCGAATAAAAAAAAAGTGTCTGGCGGTTTAGCATTGCTAAGCACGAATATCGAAAAACTGGAAATAGGTTTTTGAGGAAAGGAAATGGCCCAGTAATTGTCGCACATCTCGGTGGACACCCGAGCCGCTCTGCAAGGGAATGGAGGAAGGTGGGAGTGAAACAAGAAAGAGAGAAAGTGGTGCCATAGTGGAGGGCTCCGGAATAATTTCGATCACCTGGGGAACTTTTAAAGGTGGCACTGAGGACAACCCTTCAAATTTTTTTTTGTTAGTAAGATTCGATAGGGGTGGAAAACTTTATTTCGCAAGCGAGTTTGGACCGTGCAAGGTCTCAGGGCCGCCGCACAGCCCTCACATTAAGCGCATGTGTCCAGGCCACGTAGGGCCATGGCACTGGCACCCCGGTTCACACAGCGAAGTTGCGTGTCCGGGTCCTGCGACGCAAGGAGGGCCTCCCATTCCTCCCATGTACCGATGGCGGGCTGTCCCTGCGGGGGAGGATCGGCAGGGCAGCCGAAGAGGATGTGGTCCAGGGTGGCGTGCGATCCTCCGCAGAGAGTGCACTCTGGGGAAACATGGCGGAAGTAGGGTTGGCATTTTCAAGCTATTTTCTTTAGCTTTTGGCCTGTGGCTCATCCTAAAGACTGTATGCACATTTGTAAAATAAATAAAATAATAAAGTATCCGAGCTGATTCCAAGATGGCGGCCTTCATAGCACCGACATTATATCCCAGTGGTTGCCATGGTAACCGAGGTGGTTACATAATCGAAGTAGGAACAGGCAGCAGCGTGATACCCTAGCACCACAACTCGAAACTAATGTCGATCCGGTATACAGTGTTTAACCTAACACCACACAATTTTTAAAAATAGGCTTTTTGATTTAGAAGAGCGCTTTTTCGGCATAGCATTGTGAGCGGTGTAGTACATAAAATACAGCTAAGACGGGCTAACTAGCAGGCTGGTTAACTAACGCTGAATAGTAAACTGTGAGTGCAGCGCTGGTCGGTGCCCCTATTCCAGTGCTTCACTTGCTTCCGCCTCCCGTAGAGCACGCTGTACAAGACCTCGTTGGTTTTCACAGTAGTCGCCAGCCAGCATTACATCCCATTGCTCCGCACTACGGTTTTGTATTACTTGTACCACGTCAGTCTTTTGGCATGCCCATGTTATATGATACATCATGGGTCTTCCACTACACCACGTTCGTACACCCAGATAAACCGCGGGATTAATGATGTTCCCTAATATACAGATTCCGGTACATCCCAATCCGAAGTTTTCTCCATATACCCGCCTCGCACGGGCCTGTCCACTGACTCCAGCTGAAAGGCCCCTGTGAGGTGCGATGTCAGTGCACGTTAAAGAACCCCAGGTGGTCGAAATTTCCGGAGCCCTTCACTACGGCGTCTCTCATAGCCTTAGTCGCTTTGGGACTTTAAACCCCCATAAACTACAATCACTGCCACGTGCAGACAGTGGATAGTTGAAAGGGGTGTGAGAGGAAAGATCGATAGACGCAAGTCGTAACAACTGCGTCCGCCGAAGCGACCACGATGGCTTTAGCAACAGATCCCTGCTGTGGCAAGGAGTCCTCGTCACAACCGGCGAAAGCCCCTATAGTTCCCAGACCCGAAGGGCCAGGGCAATGAGCTGCTTAAATGCAGTAGTCCTTGGGAGGGATAGATGAAAATTTTGGTTGCGACGAGAGGAAAGGCGCAATTAAGAACTGCCACTTTCTCATTTTGCGTTTTGCCTCCATCGAAACGCGGCCGGCGCGGTCGGGTACGAACCCAGGTACTCAGGCTCAGTAGACGAGCGCGTCAACCACTGTGCCAGTACACCGGGTGTCTAGAATTTCGCCTCCACCGAAACAGAGCCACATGCCCTTGGTGCGATGCCGCACCTACACTTTATCATATCACGTGGGAATGCGAACGCAACAAAGCATTCCACCAACACGAACACCCGAGTGCGGAGCAATGGGAGAGTCGGCTCACCAGCGGCGAGCTCGCGACCCAAAGGGCCTTAGTGCAGCACGCGACTGATGCAGCACGACTCAGTGGAGCCTTGGAATAGGGGCCCACCCTTGCTGACGAGAAGCCTCAAGTCGCCAGCGCCAGAGAAGACGACGGAGACTTCACAACCGCGACTCCCTTGAAAGATACAATAAATTTTTCACTTACTCACTCACTCCACCGAAATTCGACCACCGCGACCGGGAAAGGAGCATGAAATATTTAATGTTAGGAAAAGCGCACGAGAGATCGGTACTTCGTCACTAGTCACCACACCGCAAAAAATATTTGAGCTAGCTTAATTTAGGCACCAAATTTTCGCTCCAAAACAAAAAAAAAAATCCTATTATAAATTATTTAGCAGTCGGAGGCGAATGCCACGCGGTTACCCATGTATTCCAATTTTTAACGCATCATTTGAAAGCATAAAACGCTGTTACAATTCGGTTCCAGAAAAAAACAAAAACAGGTCGGGATGCAGCCGCCGCATCCCCTTCCGCCCACATCGATTGGGCTCACCATGCGAGACTCGCCCAAATTGCCCGTTCACGTGACTGGGATAGGGACGGCTAAGAAAGTGCGGTGCGGTGTTGCCCTAATCGATTGCGAGCAGCAATTAAAAAAATTATTTGCAAATTATACAACTACGAAGAGCTTTTACATTTTACTCAAATACTTAGAGATACCACTTGTACAGAGCTGTTGCTTCAGAATATTGTCACGTAGTGGTGACTGCACTCCGGCGAACAGGGAAAACAGCGAGGATGTCTTCGAAACGGAACTCGTTATTTGGGCTGACTTGCGCCCGCAAAGAACTGAATCACTCGGCGGCGGCGTAGCAACAAGCGTGCTCGGCGGTCGTCGAACTGAATGCCCGCCGCTGTCGGCCGTGCTCTTTTTAAAGCTGATAGCGAACATTCGAGATAAAACTTGGGAAGTTACTAGAACATTCTGGCGCAAACTAGAATCGGGTCCGTCCGGATGCGATCAATCGAGATAAATCTAGGCGCGTCTTGAGTCACAAACGAAGCGATAAAGCGGCGCGGCGTCGGCAGCCTTGAAGCATGAACAAACAAACACTACAAACGAACGCTACAAAGATTCGCGGCAATATGAACATCGAAATAATTTCACAGGTGTCTGCGTTTCAGCGGCTGCCGTGGCTGCGATTTCATGCTGCGTCCTAAGGCTCAGCAGCAAACTAATTTCACAGGTGTCTGCGTTTCAGCGGCTGCCGTGGCTGCGATTTTATGCTGCGTCCTAAGGCTCAGCAGCAAACTTCTTTCACTCCAAACTTCGTTCCTTCCCTTACGGTGCAGTTTAAGCGTAGTAAGTAGTGTTACTGCACGTTCATCATCAGCCTGACTACCCCCCCCCGCAGTGCACAGGCTTCTCCCATGTCTCTCCAATTAACCCTGTCCTTTGCCAGCTGCGGCCACCGCATCCCCGCAGACTTCTTAATCTCATCCGCCCACCTAACTGTTGGCTACCTTAAGCGCAGCCAGATGTCTCTTGGGTTAAACAGAAAATAACAGTGCAGGGCATCTTAAGCGTGCAGCATATTGCAGACTTTCTTGGGTGGTTCACGTGATGAACATGTGGTTGTGACCCTTAAGAGACAAAGAAAATATTCATTGTATACATACAAATTTATTTTTTACAGTAGCAAGTGCAATGGTTGCACATAAAAAAAAAAGAAAAACATGAATGGGCCTCAGCACTACCTTTCCCAAAATGTGAAATATACACAGCGAAGCAAAAAAAGCTAAAACTAGAAAGATGACAACAGAAAAACATTAATGCGGCAGTATGACATTGCTATAAATACAGATGGTTGGTTGGTTCGCAGATGACAAAAGTGCGTTCTTAGATTAAAAAAACAAAAACAAAAAGTTTCTTTTTCTATATACAAAATGATTCAGGCAGCATTCCAGCTTTAAAGCCACTGCACGCCTCTGCATACCTAGACTACACCATGACACCACAATAGTCTTGCTAGATTTACATACCCTAAAACTATGGGTTGAGCGTGTAGTACCCAAGGCAACTTATCCGCATTTATATGACAGCCCCCGTGCATCAAACATGGCAATGTCTCTTTCCTCTAGTTCATAAAAACTTTGCATAAAAGACCACCCTCACATAGTTTCCTCAGAAGTGTAGAGCAAATGGTTTGGTTTATGGTTTGGTTTATGACAACAGCTTTAGATGTGCAATGACCATATGAATATACCACAAATTCAAAGCTGCTTTTAACTGCAATCACCAGGATCATCAAAGAGACGCTTTTGTCCGAACGATTCAACAACATATGCTTGAAACACCGGCAAAGGAGAATGAGCGGTACCAGAGTTACACGTAAGCATATGGTACAAAGTGACACAATGGTCAGTTCTGCTTATCCATGCACTCACCCAAACTCTTTCAAATTATAATTCACATATCTACAAGGCATGAGGCTACTGATAAATCATTGTGCCTATAAAGCGATACTATGTACACTGTTTTGTGCCCCATAATTTTTTTTTCTCTCTTTTACAGCCCTCTGAGGTATGCTGCCAATGTGGCAGAAACACAGGCACAGCTAGGAAGAAGAATAACACTCGCGCAGCAACTTGTACAAGCCTCAAGACAAACATCACGAGAGCACAATTTCTCAGTAAAGGTTTTTGCATTCATAAGCTCGAGACAAAAGTACAGTTCTGCCTTGGCACATCAAGACTGACACACCATAAAAACACAATAGCAATGCTCCCATGGCTCAAGAACTACAGGAAATCATCTACCCGAGAGACTTGCAAACTTGGGCTAAGTGAGCGATCTACATGATAGGCATGTATGAGGAGGTGCTATCTGTGAGCTCCTGCTCTCAACCGGCTGGCACTCAACCTATGCTCTTCGTAACTAAGTGCTCTGAAGCATATTCTAAACATGTAAGCACTATACAATTTGAAATTTGACATCCTATTCCTGTATTTCATTTTTCCACTCAACTCTGTTTTCCAGTTCAACATTTCATTTCAAATATATTAGGTTTAGCATTCAACAGCATCTATGATTCAGCTAATAACTGCATGCACAATGAAGACATTCAAGGAAACAATAAAATGCGAATCACCTTAGCAGGGCTGTTACATGCTAAACACAAAGTCAGAGGCACTCCACGCGAGCATGTGATATGCACATTAATGTGACACCAAAAGTTAACCAAAACAGCTTCGCTCTTTTGTGGCCCTCCTTCCGACATCAGGCAGTTGTGATTGGCACAGTTTTTCATAACAAGCTGTACTCAACTAAGTGTTACCAGGATTTTGCATTATACAAGGTACATACACAGGATGTCTTGTAATGATGCCTTGAAGAAAACGCCACTATAGATTAGCATTTAAATAATATGAATCTACAGACAGCCATCATAATAAAACAATACAAATGCAAAAAAATAAACCATGCATCTCGAAAAATTAGGCGCAGTTTCTAGTAAATATCAAGATTCAAATTATAAATCAAAAGTTATCATTCTTAAAATCTACACAGACTGCGGGAAATACAGCACAGCTGAATTTGTGCGTTCGACTGTGACAATTGAGTAGCAAAAGCAAACACCATTCTTCTGAAAAAAAAATAAAATAAAGGAGAGAGAGGCAACAACTGTGCATTGAAAATCATAGAACACATAGTAATCTCAGCAGCTAAATTGCGAAATTATCTAAGAACAGGATTGGGCAGTTGCAATATATTGCTTCTGTTGTGCGCTGGTAAAAGTGATGGCAAGTGTGCAGATACGGCCATAAGGTCAATTGCGCCACCTAACATAAGGCTGCCCATTTCCTTGGTGACATAAAAACTGGGCTTATGAGTTCATTTTTCTCATGTACATTAACTAGCTCATTCAATTGCCTCTTCGCAAGACTCCGAAATACTATACATCCATTTAAAACAGGGTGCTTCGGTGTTGCTAAGGTATAAAATACTACTGACCAAATAAAACGTCCCGCTTCTGCATCAACTCCTCCTTGCCCTATAGTACATGCAACAGTGCTGCAATCCTGCACGGACTGACATGGCAACTTGAGGGACTATCTCTTCCCTCGGCAAGTCCGGCACTGTCGAGGTGGCGGCGCCACTGTACACAGTCTGAAACACTGGCGCACACATAGGCACATGATCTAAACATCTCACGGAACAGCAGTCACCTGCACACTGCGGTTCTAAGCAACACATCCCTTTTTCTATCTCTTCCTGTCCACATTAATGGTTTCTCAGTTCACACTGTGGGCCTGATGAGTTAAGAATGAGGATTCCTAGTGTAACAGGGTGCCGGTCAACCATTGGGCAGCAGGCTGTCGTCGGCGGCAGTCATGTCCAGCTGCTCCTTGAACTCCGTGAAGAGCCGCTGGAGTCTCAAGTTTGATGCAAGGTGTGGCAACATCTCTCGGAGAAGACCCCGTTTGTCCAGACCCTGCCAAGAGCACATTAAAAAAGGCACGATTGCTACTAAGTCTCTTTAAATTGAGAACGCTTTTCTGCAGTAGCAAGCACATATACTCGCATGCACCAAAATGGGCCCCACATGAGGATTTTGCAAGATGTAAGACAACGATACTGATACAGTTATGATAATATAATGTAGACCCCTTTTGCAGAATACCACAGGAGCACGCTATATGCTGATCAAAGGTTCCAATCTTTCGAGGCTCTCAAACTGACAAGTGCACAGCTGATATTCAAGGCACAATTTATTAAAAAAAGGGAACAACAAGAGGCTCCTATGAGGAACAGTGCTACCCTGGAGATAGTAACTGAGTGTTCACCTCTGGCTGCCTTGATGTACATGTTCATGTACATTTTATACACGAAGATGTACATCTCCATGTACATTTCAGCAACTTTTTACTGTCTTTCTGCTGTGCTCACCAGAATCGAAGTACAATAAAAGCTCGTTTATTAAAACTCGACAGGCACACCGACGCAGTTCGAATTCACCGAAGTTTGAACTGATGAAAGTGATGAGAATGTGCAGCACATTGCATTTGGGAAGCAGTCTGGTAATGAGAATACCTTATTTTATTGTTACAAAATACCCTCCCCATGCCCTTTGCATGCAATTGGCTGCAGCCGCAGCAGTCAGCCCGCTTAAAGGGACCATGAAAAGAATTAAAAGACGCTTGTAAATGTTAGAAGTTATGCTCAGAAGCACTGACACCAAGTATGAGGCTTCGGAACTGAGCCGGCAATTTATTATGGCTTTTTAAAAATCGCGTTTTTTAAAATTCGCGGGCCGATTGGTGTCTTCGTAGGGAGCGATTTTGAAACCAAAACCGGGAAAACAGACGTCACTAGTCCCATGACGTCGGTAGGCCACCACACGCTGTCATTCGCTCGAGCCGCGGCAGCTACGACGTCACGGGCACACTTCCGGTAGCGGTGAAAATCGTCTGCTCGAGGCGCCGCGCGACCCCCTCGGCAGGGCATTGCCTTCACGCATATGTTTCCAATTTACCTCTGCCGCCTCTTTCTGCCGGGAGTTCGGGAGCAAAGAAAGCGCCGAGACCGGAGAGACGCTGCCGACGCACGCTGCTCCTCGGGAGTGCGACAACCGGAAGCCGTAAACCGAACGCCAGCGAATGACGTATTCATGGGCGGAGCCCAGTCCCGGAGCTGTTTTCTTTATTTTTTTCTTGGTGATCCGCGCGTATGAGTTGAGGGGGGAGAGGAGGAGCGTGATTTTTAATCGTCTATAACTTCGTTGTTATTCATGCTAGCTCGAAAATTCTTTCGCTGGGGTGACGAGTGATGGATTGCCTATCTTTACGTAATCTCAATTAATTTGTTTCATAGTCCCTTTAACCTATGTAGCATCCCACGGAGTAGTAAGTTAGAAATGTTGCCCAACTGCGGTAATTACCACACCAAAATACTTCAAGACAAGAGTGAAACCATACGTGAAGTAAACATCGGTGCATCGTTGAAACACGATATCTCCAAAAATCACAGCATGCTCATTGGTACAGCAGTTGTGGCATGGGCTCAGAAGGTTGGAAAATTTGAATCTGTTTTCTTTTTCTCGTTTGGGAATGCTTCACCCTGTACAATAATGCTTACTGACAGCATCAATATTTGCATAGTGCACTAAATCACGAGTCTTCAAGCACAGTCGGGAAGAGTGGCCCCATGTGCATACCAATATGAGCGGTTCCCACGACTGCGAGCTGCCGCCCACAGGGCCCAGAAGCTGGGAGCAAAGGTCTTTCAATCTGCTTTCCAAGCCTGCAACAAGGAACAGAAAAGCCACAAAACATACAATGCATCAGATCTCCCACATAGGGCAACTGTACAGCTCAGACAGTTTAAAATTCCAATACAGCAACAAAAGCACACTGACAAAGTTTAAAGACTTCAAACAAACAAGCACAAAGATCAGGCGGTTGCAATTGTCTTTACAAAACATTAGAGCCATGTGCATCCCAAAAGACACTGAAAATATAAACCTGAGCTTGTCTGCACCCCCTCTCAACATCCCACAATCTCCCAGTCTCCGTCAGTGATAACAGGGGCATGCCTACTATGACAGGGCCCTCAGCATTTCATTGGTCCACCAACCTTGACTGAGAGGTGATGTCCTTACCCGATGTCAACTCATTTGCATAATATGCCGCACTTTTTCCAACTAGAGCAAACAGTTTAGCTTTACCTTCCACTCCATCGGCACTCATACGAAGGGTATGCATTGCATTCACCTTTCACTACATTCGCTCACTGGCTTCGCTTCATGTTGTACCTTTACCACATGCTCAACATAGCAACATGGCATCAGTGTGCTCAACAGAGCTCTACTGTTGTTTTGATAATCGCATTTCAGTGCAGTATAATTCAAGGTCTACTTGCGTAACCTGTTGTTTCTCGGTGTGAATTAAAGTGCACAATTGGAACGGTTCACAGGGGGACTTTAGGTGCAGGTCTAGTTCTCTTCGCCCATCTGCCAGCGAGAACGACAAAAAGAATAATGCTTGCAAGGGCTAGTCATTTGAAGTGCGGGACCCAAAGTTGGGGGCACCCTATTCATTGGCCTTGTAGTATGCACTCGTGAGAGCTTTAGACCAACCACATCTGAATTGCATTAGCCGCTCACCATTTCATCTGAGAACTGATGATAAATTTTGGTAAATCTCACAAGTTACATTTTATTTTATTTATGCTTTTATTTAAGTTAGCATAAGCAAAACAGTAAAATATAATAGAAGAACGCGGTACACAAAATTTGAAGGTTTGCAACCTCTTGTTTATGTGAACAAAAACCAACCAGTTAGAACAATACCTAGCGATCTTCGTGGCGACTAAACAGCGTACTCACCAAGACTAGTGGCTGTCGAAATTCACAAGGACTCTTAAAATTTGCAGCGTTTCTATCGCTGCCATTTTATGCTGGGAGCATCTTAAGACAAACAAAAAGCTTCCTGCGCCACTCATTTGCCCCGAATGCGCTACGCAGTGAAGCGGCGACGACGACGAATTGGCGGTGAGGCGAGCAGCCCCCACTTCACTGAACGCTGCCACTTTGCCATTAAGGCTCTGCTCTCAGTGAAAGTAGCATCTCTTTCACTAGAATGAGGTAATCAATTGACACAGGCAGACTTCAATTTGCCCTCAGCATCCCTTCACGCGTAACACTGCAGCCTGAAAAGAGGCCATAAAAGCACTCACCCTCGGTGGCAAGATACCGTGCCAGTGTGAGCGTCCAGAAGCGATACTCGGTGGATGACCGAAGGGCCAGAGACGCAGCCACCTGGCCATCCAGGAAGCTCAGAGTGCCAGCCTGCTGCAGTGACGGACCAGCATGGAACACAGACTTGGCTCGCTGAGGCACTCTGCAAGGAAGAAAGGCACAGAAACAGCACCCTTACTTCATTAGTCAGCACATCATCACTCATGTTAGAGTAAGACAGTCAGCAGGAGGAGCATATGCAATGGAATACCCGGTACATAACACTAGCACAAGGGTCCTAAATCTTGTTATCTTCGGGGAGCCCCAACGGCTTTCATGAGATGCCGAGGAACACCGTGTGACCTGGCTTTTATCCCTTCCTGCCTCCTATGCATGCAAAAAAGGGCACACAGATGCACGGCCTCCCAAAATACGCCCAAATTTCATTAATAACGACTGACTGTACAATGAAAGAGGCAGTTGAAATGAATTCCAGTGAGATCAGTACCAAAAAAAAGCAGGCAAAGGAAAGGTGGAACTTGAGGTATGCATGGCTTTAGGTGCTCAGGGAACCCCCCCAAAAAAAAAGAACCACAAGGGACCCAGTGGTTTCACAGAACCAAGTTTGAGGACTCCTGCAACAGCACATAAAGTCACATAAAGTAAGGTTATTTCTCATAAACAAAATGCGACAAAATTTCAGGGACGAATGAGTGGCAAGCATAAATCAAACCATCACAACCACAACAATGTAAAAGAGTACAACATAAAAGTACAATGGGGCAACCCAGTCACAGTCAGCAAGGATGGCCACAGTCCTTGTTCCAGTGGTGCTGCTCAGCAGGCCAGCGTTCGGAAGCGCAAAACGCGAACTTCGTCTGCGTAGGCTTCCTTCTTCCTCTTCTTCGTCGGCGCTAGCTGCTGGGGCATCAAACCCCAACTCTCTCGCTTACAAAGTAACAAAATAAAGGGGTTTGCAGAAAGGCTGAAACTGTATTTTATGAAAGGATGCTAAGGGAATGGATGACTGGGCATATCACATACCAAATGCTGTCCTCAAGGCAAAAAAAAAAAGCATATTCAAATGTTTCAGCACAACAGACAGCCAAGACATACTTGAACATGTTGTGCTGAAGTGATCCCAGAGGCAGGTGGTTCGAGCCCTTCACAGTGATGTCGTCTGCAGGCGGCATGGACGCGTGATGGTCCGAACACTGCGCTACCGCATCCTCGGTGCCCGTCAGAAGGAGCCACGAGGCCAGGTCCTTGCTGTACAGGTACGACCGGCCCGTGGTGAGCGTCAGCAGTGGCAGGCCCTCGTCGGTGATGCTGGATGCCCTGATGGTGGCCCCCGACGCCGCCGAGTCGCGGAACAGTGGCGCCACCGACTCGTCGCGCACCGTGCATACGCCCCGGGCCAGGTCCCAGACGTGCAGCGAGCCATGGGTCGTCAGGACAAGCAGGCGGCTGCCCTTGCAGAGGATGTGAGCCACGGGCCACGAGAGTAGCAGCGGTGGCATCAGCTTGGCGCCCGTTGGGCAAGACAAGGCCGTCAGGGTCCGGTCCTCGCACACCACGCACACCACTTGGCTGGCAGAGGCCATCCAGTGGCAGGGGCAGGGATTGTGCATGGTGAGCAGGAAGCAAAACAGCTGCCATTAGTTTCTTGAGATCTCCCCATTCTAAAGCAGACAACCACACGGGGTAACCCAGTGAACTTGGAAAGGTTCACGTTATGTTCCCGTTCACGAACGGGACACCATGAGCTTCCTTGTCACAGAGACTATGTGCGTGAAAACCATGGCACGAAACAGGCGACAAAATAACGACACAAGAATTTCAAGAAACATGGACCGAAGGAATGTGCCAAACAAGTTGGCAAAGGCCGTGTTTGTTAATGTCAGGCTACTAGCTTTTCACCTCACTTGCATGGCATGGCAAAGAGTAGTTAGTACCTTCGGTTTCTTCTGGCTTTGGCAAGCACATTTACAGAGCACGCGAGTCATTGACAATGGCACAGTTCACATACGCTGATTCCTACACTGTTCATCATGCTCTGAAGCTCAGGGAGCAAAAGATCCAGGGCTACTACGTGCAGAAAACACCTGCTTTGCAAGCACGGATACAAAATGCACGTGCTACTTATCACTCGCTGCGAGGAACCGTCCGCACAAGCTGCTGCCTCTCACCTGCTGGCAGCCAGGGCTACACCTCGTCCCGAGACCAGGTGCTCCCAAAAGACGGCCTCCTCCTCGCTGCAGCGGACTTTGCTGACTGTGCGTGACCCAGGCACCGGTATGTCTGCCTGCAGCTGGATGCTCCTGAGCACTTTCGGATCCTCAGTGTGCGGCACCTGCAACCGAACGGCATGGAGAAGGAGTTAGCAGTCCAGTGCCCTTAAGCCCGGCAAGCAGTGTGGTTGCAGCTCAATGCACAATACAGCTAAGCCCCACAAACGTAAATCATGTGGTGGTCACGACAGAATCCAGCTTCGGAACTGCAGAGAAAATGAGTGTTTGAGCAAGACAAATTCAGGATGCCTATGACACTAAAGAAGGCTTCATAGAATTTGCTGCCGAAAACATGCTTTTCACTGATACAAAATACATTTCTTGAAAAAGTGTTAATGTAGTGCTTAACTTAGTTGTCATCTGCACTAGGGTGCTGCAGTTGGATTGTCTAATGCACCAATTTTCCACTTTACTTGTTAGGCCTGTACTTGCACAGTTTATCGATGCTTAACCTGCGGATGAAAGAGAGAAAAAAGACAGTGAGCCGCTGAAAATTCTTCGCTCTGCAAAAATGCGCACATGAATAGAGCACTCTCAATCACTACCGGAATCTATACCGCTGAAAATCTAGGGCAGTTCTCATTAACGTACATCGGCATACTTGTTCTGTCAACATCGATTCACAAGGAAGAAACAGAAGACTTTCTCGAGTGCTAACTTTGTATTGAAGAAGCTTGCGCTGGCGCTGTGCATTTAACCCTCTCCAAAGGCCGTATGAGAATACGCGACATCTCCCAACAACAACAAAAAAAAACGTAGAATACTTGACCTCCGGCTAGGCCTCATCTTGTTATGTTGTTGCTGACGCTACGTGGCCCACACCGATGTGGATCACAATTGCGTATAGATGGCTTATTCTTACTGGTTACTATTTTCGCTAACTAGACCATCGACCCGCACAACATTCATTGGTCTGAAATGGCATCATTGACCGATCTATCTATCCGCGATTTTCGAGGGCATTGAAAAAAAATTTTCCACACAGTTATCTTTACAAAATGCGAGTCTTGAAGCAAGCATAGACTGAGATTATTGCATAGTTTTCCGCAATGGCTCTACGTACGCTGGACTACACTCACCAGCCATCGACGCACACCGTGACTGCAGGAAAGACGATGTAATTATTGCGCTGACGCTCGTTCATGGTGACGCTGAAGTTGTACTCGAGGTAAACGCCGAGCACGCTGTAGAACTGATAGAGAAAGCATATCAAGCACACGGAGCCGATAAATACGTGCAACGGGTTCATATCGGCAGGTGAGCGGCAGAGCGTGTCAACCGTTTTCCTATCCCAGCAGGAATCGGCTTCGCCTCTGAGCGAATTCCTTACGTTTCTCGACAACAACTGGAACGATCAAGAAATTTTCGATGCAAATTTTGAGAAATCAATCGAGAGAGTGCGCTGGCAACTTATTTGCATGTCCTCTTCGTTCTTCCTATTTGAACTTGAACGAGAAAGTTTTCCTGCAACGACTATACAACCACTTTATACACGACGAAGACATGCACTCAAAAGCCCTACCTAATTGTTTCAATGCACGGAGTCGCAGCGCGATGACTAGCTTGGCTGCAAATCGATGTAGTTTAAAGGACATCGAAAGAGCACCATCGTCCGTTACTACATACTTGGGCCCGTTTCAGCATATGCAACTCGAAGCGCATATGTAATGAGAACAAGTGGTCTTCATTGCCAGAAGTAATGACTTAACTATTCGAAGAGTCTCTTTAACATAAGCGGCTTTCCGTTTATCGTTGGAGCGATGACTGCGAAAATTACCTTGGAATGAAATAAATACATATAAGAAAAGATCAATACATGCTAAGGACGCCTCCAGTGCAGCCAGCAACTGCTTTAAGTAAAAGTTACGCTCAGCACAAGAGTAACTTTTAATCGAAAATATTTTTAATTCGAACAAGCTCTTCGTATTATTTTTCTACTCCGTTGTGTAGTAAAGAACACATTCAGCTGATCTATTATACTCAGCATTGGGTACGCAAGGTACGCAGTAGAGATTTATTGGAAAGTAGCAAACTGATGTCCTCAACCAGGACAGAACTTTTTTCATCAAATAAAGTTTCTTCTATCTCTTTCCCTCTCAGCCTCAATCTAATTAGCTGAGTACTGAAGCACGTCTTTGTTTACCTTGTTTCCTTCCCTTGAAGGCAATGTAAAGACGTATATTGCCGTTTGAAATCAATAGCGTTAATTATTGTACTTTAGTTAGCTCCTTTTGCCATCAGCAGGGCATTTGGTACCCTTATCCTTCGAGATCAGTCACCTTGAAAGCTGAAAATTGTTGTTTCTATCATATTGGCTTTTTTTTTGGGGGGGGGGGGGGGAGGGGGGAAGAAAATGGCACAGTATCTGTCTCACATATCTTGGCGGACACCTGAACCGCGCCGTAAGGGAAGGGAGGAAGGTGACTGAAAGAGGAGGAGGAGGAAGAACATTTATTTCCGCCGAATATGGCGCGGCAGCCACCTCCGGGTCCGCACGCAGGCGTCCGCGGAGGCAGTCTGTCGCACCGCGGCTGGAGGACATCCGATCCCGTCTAGGAGAAGAGGTCTTCAGCCTCGACCGCCAGGCGGACGGCGAAGCGCTGAGTTTTTTTCGTCGGATCTTCTCAGCGTGGTCTCCCATTCATCGTTAGTTTTAATCGCGTTGTGCCCTGGGGCACGCACGAACGCATCTCCAAATTATGTGATCTAATGTTGCCACGTGGCCGCAAAATTCACAAATTTCGGTTTCTGCACCGTCCCTCTTCCGCCCTCTGGCACCCGTCCAACTCCTCCACAGGGGCGAGGAGAAATTTCGAGCTTGGAGTCTTCTCCAGTCGTACGGCTCCTTTTTACTCAGGGATCTATCCGGTGGCGGATATATCCTCTGGTCTTTCTTTAGATTTTCGGTTACATCCCTAAACGTACCAATACTTTCTTTGCTTTTAGATGATGTTGTGGAGGCGTCCGCAGCACCCCGAGGTAATGAGGAGTGGGCGAGCATGTGGGCAGCCTCCTTGCCGGCGAGACCGGCGTGTGCTGGGGTCCAGATTATAGTCACGCTTTCGTCGAGAGACGACTCGTTCAGAATTTTGGCAGCACGATTGCTGACTCTACCCTTGCTAAAATTCCTAACCACCGCTTTGCTATCGCTGACGACGTGTTTCACGCCTGGTCGTGCAATGGCAATGGCTATTGCAATCTCCTCCGCCTCTACCGGCGGTAGATCTCGGTTTCTTTCGATTCCTATGGTGATCCCGGTGTCTAATAGGGCGACCGAGGTTACGTCGCCTTCTTTCCCGATCGCTGCATCGGTGTAGGCGACCGATCCCGGCTGGAGTTTCTCCAATTTGTTAGCGAGGTGCTTAGCTCTGCTTTTCCTCCTCCCCTCGTCGTATACGGGGTGCATGTTCTTCGGTATAGGGCAGACGTATAGATGCTTTCTGATTTCTCGATCTATGCTTTCCCTGACACTTTTGCCTTCCCTGGGCGCTAGTAAGTTTACCCAGTCGAGGATTTGTCTACCTGCCGTCGTTCCTGCGAGTCGCTCTCTCTGGGATATCCTGACCGCCTCAGCCAGCTCTTTCCACTCATTATGCAACCCAATTTTCTCTAGAATGTCGTTAGAAGTAGTTATGGGGAGCCCTAGAGCGCACTTCGTGCATCTCGTAATTATGGCCTTTATATCCCGTTCTTCGGTCTTGTTGATATTTAGGAATGGAGTTGCGTAGCAGATTCTGCTCGTGACAAAAGCTTGTACGAGTCTGAGTCTACTAGCCTCCGTGAGGCCACTCCTTCTGTTGGACGTCTTCTTAAAAACTCTGACTACGAGCTCCGCCTGGTCCTTTAATTTCTTAATCAGGCTTTTGTTACTACCCCTGCGGTTGATAATCATACCTAATATTCTAATTTCATCTACTTTAGGGACCTCGTTCCCGTTGACTTTAATTTTGATATCTGGAGTTACCTTCCCGCTACTGCTGGTCATTACCAGGAGCTCCGATTTTTCTGGCGAACAGCATAGACCTACGTCCTCTGCGTGTTTGCTGAAAGAAAGAAAAGAAGAGGTGCCATAGTGGAGATCTCCGGAATTATTTCGACCACCTGGGGATCCTTAACGTGCACTGACATCGCACAGCACACGGGCGCCTTTGCGTTTCGCCTCCATCGAAGCGCTGCCGCCGCGGTCGTGTTCGAACCCGGGTACTCCAGCTCAGTAGAAGAGCGCCCTAACCACTGAGCCACCGCGGCGAGTCTTCTATCATATCATATTCATATCATATGAACTATCTTTGTCTTTTTTTTTTCGCGCCAGCTGTCGTTACTCCCACGAAGCCGCTCTATTACTTCTGTTCTTTTTTTTTTCTTGCCCCAGGTTTACTATAGTTTGCAGCCGTTTCTGAAGCCTAAAAAGAGTTATTGCAAATGCTGAATACTGCACCCCCCCCCCCCCCCTCCCGTTTGAGCGCTTACGTCGCTTCAAGAATTACGTCATGAAACATGAAATTTCACGGATTTTTTTTGTTAGATTGCGTGCAGAGTTTTACAAATACTATACATTCCAGTTGTCGTCGCAAAAACCATTGTCAGGGTCATAGAACGATGCCTCTTCAAGCACACGCCCCTCCAGCGCTCCGCCCAAAAAATTCCGAGAGCGTAACTTTCCAGCACTTTCTAACACTGAGCCTCTACTTCTTTCGCAAGTGAACAGCAAGCACATGCTTATATTATATCCAAGAGCTTAGAACAAATAAAATATTCAGCAAAAAGGCTTAAAGGCAGGAATGGAGGGCAACACCTCCTCGCCCTAAGAGATAATTTTTTTATGGAAAACCCATATTGGCTCCTGTTTTTTTTTTCTTCCTAACGAAGTTCACATTGTGCATCGTGAGCGAGAGAGGAATAGTTTAATGAAGAGCGGCGAATTTAGCTGGCGTTAAAAAATCACTGGCAAGCTACCCTGCATGAGGAACGGAATTTGGGAGATAAAGGTGGAAGAAGAGCGGTGCGGAAAAGAAAAAAATGAAAGACAAAAAAAAGCAGAACATAAAATGCGGACATTAAATGCGTACGAAGGCGCATCGGCGAGTAATTACGTAACATATTAAATGATGAAGTGCATAGTACGACAAAGGGTATAAAAAGTTGACTGTGCGGAGAATCGCTGAGGGTATGATGCAAGGTGAAATTAGAGCTTGACATGGTCCAATGTCATTTAAATAATAAAATAAATGTGTCCCGTCCTACCTTAAGCTCGAAGCGTTGCTCAAAATTCCGCTTCTAAAAATATAATAATATTTTTAGAAGCGGAATTTTTCGTGGTGACCAGGATGACAAGGAAGCTTGCGTAGAGTTTGAAACTAGGAGGCCATTGTTTAGTAAAACATGGGGCCACAATGAGAAGAAACTTAGCTGTGGCGAAACAGTTCACACAGTCGGCGGTCGTCGGGACCACAGTGGCCAAGGCTGTAGGCCACGCTTTCTTTCTTTCTTTCTTTCTTTCTTTCTTTCTTTCTTTCTTTCTTTCTTTCTTTCTTTCTTTCTTTCTTTCTTTCTTTCTTTCTTTCTTTCTTTCTTTCTTTCTTTCTTTCTTTCTTTCTTTCTTTCTTTCTTTCTTTCTTTCTTTCTTTCTTTCTTTCTTTCTCTTTCTTTCTTTCTTTCTTTTTGTCTTTCTTTCTCTCTTTCCTTTGTTTCTTTCCTTCTTTCTCTCTTTCTTTTCACTTCAGATATTACAAAACGTTTGCAAAAGCTGTTAGAACATGGCTAGGAACATTCCAGATGACGAGCGTACATCTTCGCAAACATTTCTTCACATCACGGAACCACCCAAATGTGACCGCGAATATTCACGAACAACCGGGAGATTGTAAGGGACATGAGGCTGGCACCTTTCCCCACCTGGCTAAGATAAGGTGATAATGAATGTAACAAAGGACCGATAAGCACAACAAAGGTTCGAAGCACTCTAGGTTTTGCTTACGACAATTGGATTTTCATTCTTCTTTTTCCAGAGTTAAACCAAGGAACCAAAGTTTCGTTTATATCACCATTTGAAGCGTGCCTCAACGCCAACCCTCTTTGCTAAATTTATTTTCCACAGGCCTTTTTGTTGACATGTCCTCTCCATACTATCGTGTGGCGCAATATCTTATGACTCAGACTGTCGCTGCTCGACTCATTTTTCACGTTTATTTTTGTCCACGCGCTACCTAGTTGGAAAACGCATCAACTACTTTCCTCACTTTGTAGGGAAATCTATTTGCTCGGATGTCAACGAATAATTAAGTAAAACGGCTAAGCAATGTAAGCTCCACGCAGTCCACGACTGGCAAATCGCGCCGACAATTCCACGCCTTTCCCCGTGCCAGGCACCACGTGTTCGCTGTACGCTTGAGCAATACAAGCTGAAGTCACTGCGCGTGGAGGCGTGGCACTCATTGAGAGCAGCTCAATGTAGGTCACGGATCGAGTGCATTCGATGCGCGCTACATAGAGAGTCTCTCGCCGAACCTGTTATATCGGTAGCGTGGCCGAGCGGTCTAAGGCGCTGGTTTAAGGCACCAGTCTCTTCGGGGGCGTGGGTTCGAATCCCACCGCTGCCAGCGAATTTTTGTTTTTCCAAGATTATTCAATGTAAGTTGCGTTTCACTCATTACTGCGGTTTAATTCAATCGGAAACGAAATGTCACATTCTCTACGGATGCACTTCCTTGACACGTCTTTTTTCTGGCTGCTTCTTTTGTCCAGAAGTACAAAATTCCCTGCCGGCTTAATACTGTTCTATTGCGCTATTTTCAAGAACTGATGTAGATACCTGTTATATCGGTAGCGTGGCCGAGCACGTGTGTCCGCGGTTTCCTGTTTGAGGTGGTTGCTGCTTTCCAGATGTTGAAAGCTCGTTTTTCTTTAGAATTTTTGTGTACTGTCTCTAAGAAGCAATTGTACAAAGATATATGTGATTTAATGATGCCCGTGCCTTTGTATCGTACCATATACAGTGCAGGCCCAGGAGGAGACGTCCTAAAAAGAGTTAAAAAGATGCCAATTCGCTCTTCAGCCAAAACATTCTTCTTCCAGCTCCACAGCAATACACTAGCGGTAAAACCCTGGCTTGAAGCAAAGGGAATCTTTGTTCCGTGGTCTACAAACTGTCTATTGTGCAGAAAGCCAGAGACAACAGAACACATCTTCCTCGAGTGTTGGGATGCCGTATTCTTGTGGGACATCCTTCAAAGACCCTTAAAAAAATACCTCCCGTTGTCACCTCGCGGCATCCGGTTTCTACCTGTCCGAGATCTTGGTAGTATACCCCTAGATATGGTCATGCTGCTGGGCCTGCACAGTCTGTGGAAAGTGCGTATGGCAGTCCGGAATGCAGACATTGATACTCGCCCTGCGAGACAGTACTTTATTGAGAGCATTTTGTATGTCAGAGATGCACTCAAGGCCCAAAATGACCCCCCAGAATGGATTGGTATCATGGATGAACTTGCAAATTTGAAACACTTTTAATGAACGCTCCACCAAATGTCGGAGGACGTATTTTAACATTTCATGTACAGTGATCTTGTTTTTCGCCAAGCCGGCAATAAAGAAAAAAAAAAAAAAGGTAGCGTGGCCGAGCGGTCTAAGGCGCTGGTTTAAGGCACCAGTCTCTTCGGGGGCGTGGGTTCGAATCCCACCGCTGCCAGAATTTTTGTTTTCTCAGCTTATTCAACGAAAGCTGCAGTTCAGCGTCATTACTGCTGTTTAATTGAATCGTAAACAAAATGTCGTATTCTCTGCTGACGCAGTTAACGCCTCCTGGACACTTGTCCCCTTTTTTCTGGCCATTTCTTTTGCACACAAGTACAAATTCCCTGGCGACTTAATACTGTTCTATGACGTTATTGGAGAAAAAGAACGACAGGTGTCGACAGTTCTGCGTTTTTATCGGTAGCGTGGCCGAGCGGTCTAAGGCGCTGGTTTAAGGCACCAGTCTCCTCGGAGGCATGGGTTCGAATCCCACCGCTGCCAGAATTTTTGTTTCCTCAGCTTATTCAACGAAGGTTGCAGTTCAGCGTGATTACTGCTGTTTAATTGAATCGTAAACAAAATGTCGTATTCTCTGCTGACGCAGTTAACGCCTCCTGGACACTTGTCCCCTTTTTTTCTGGCCATTTCTTTCGCACAGGTGTACAAATTCCCTGGTGACTGAATACTGTTCTATAACGTTATTGGCGAAAAGTACGAGAGGTGTAGACAGTGCTGCGTTTCTCATCGGTAGCGTGGCCGAGCGGTCTAAGGCGCTGGTTTAAGGCACCAGTCTCTTCGGGGGCGTGGGTTCGAATCCCACCGCTGCCAAATAACTTTATTTTTCATGTTTATTCAATATAAGTTGCATTTCAGAATGATTACTGCACTTTAATTTAATCGGAAACGAAATGTCCCGTTCTCTCCTGATGCACCTGCTGGACACGTCTTCTTTCTGGCCGTTCCTTTTGTCCAGAAGAACGAATTCCCTGGCGAATCACTATAAGAGGAGCCCTACCTCTGTAGGCTCACACAAGCATTTCTCTTAAGCAAGATCGCACACTAATTTCCGTATTATCTTATTCAGCAAAAGGACAAGGAGGCAACTGATAGCGTCATTCGTGGTGATTACAAGGCAGCACTGGGTATACCCAGCTTTGCCAGCAACAACAAGCTACTAGAACTTCGGGTCAATAATACCTTCGACGAGCTAATTGAGGCACATAAAACCCTGCAAAGAGAACGCCTGTCGAGAACGGACGCAGGGCGATACAAACTAGGCGAGCTTGGCCTTCGGCCCGTTGGCGCGGCAACTGAGCTCACAGTCCTTCCCGAAGGTAGTCGCCTGAAGCTCAAGGTCAAAACTTTAGCCAAAAACATGCTACCGGGACGACATGACGACAGACGAATTGCCCGGGCGAAGGCCATATACATATAGTGTGCGGATGAACTCTGTGCCGAGTATGTGGACGCGGCGAAGCAAGGCCCTGGCAGGTACACGGTCTGTGTGATTACGCCTCATTTCAAAGTTATCAACGTAGCGACAATTCTTGCCCCCTTCATCAAAGACGCAGAGGCAGCCACAGCACTGGCCATCAAGGATCACTGCAGGGAGACAGTCATTAGTGGCTCAAAATACGCTATCACCCTATCACAGAGGCAGAGTGGGTAAACCCACCGCGCCCCTACCCAAAAAATGCACACCTCCATCCACCATCAACCTTGTATGAGTGCCGGCCCACTCCGGCTGCTCAGGAAACGAGAAGGCGGACGAACATGCCGGAGGGCTAACCAACCGGACCGTTTACACGAATGAGCTGCCGGCGGAGCCACCCACCACATACAACGAGGTTACAAAGATTTATAGGGAAAACAGACGCATTTGCCCACGCACACACCAAGAGCTTACCAGGGGCACAAGCCACGGCTCTTCGAAGAGCTCAGACAAAAAGACTTATGAGTCCATATCAATTGGCCTTAATTACAAAAGTTGAAGTTAATCCTATTTGCCAAATTTGTGACAAACAAGTTACCGCAAATGATGACCATATTCTCTGGGGATGCGAGGGAAATCCACCCCCTAGAAAGCTCCTGCCATATCCATCAGCTGATAGCTGGGAAAAGATCATACGCAGTGAGGACAAACAAGTACAAGTCGACATCGAAGATGAGGCCACCTGAGGCGAAAATGGGCTAACGACGAAAGAAAAGACTAATAAAGTCTATTCCTACTCCTCCTTGTCACGTCGTCCAGGCGGGGCATTGGGAAAAGTTCAACAAGCAATAGTTGCTCCTCAGTCGAGACTTTTAAGAGAATTAGAGCGTAGCGCTTTGGCGCCCGTTTCTGCGTTTCACGGCGTCGCCGTCGCCGTTGTCTGTTGTACCAGCAGTAGACACCTTAGTCGCGCTTTAAGCTGCGAAACCAAAGGAGCGGGAGCTTGGGTGCCAGTGCCATGGCCCTACGTGGCTTGGACACATGCGCGTAATGTGAGGGCTGTGCGGTGGCCCTGAGACCTTGCACGGTCTTTGAGGAAAGGAAATGGCGCGCGATCTGTCTCACAATCTCGGTGGACACCTGAACCAGAGGGAAGACGCATAACTGCCCTCTTGGAACAGTGGACACCTCGCACTATCTATTTCACACATCTCGGTGGACACCTGAACCAGAGGGAAGGCGCATAACTGCCCTCTTGGAACAGTGGACACGTCAATCGTGCTTTAAGCTACTTGGCGATAGTGACAGATGTGCGCTCCGTGCGCATAACTGGACATTGAACTGGCTCCCTGGGGCAGCGGGCGCCTGAATCGCGCTTATAGGTACGTGGGGTAATGAGATAGAGATGTGGGCTGCAGGCATTGACAACGTTGTGCCAGAAACGCGGCGCTAAAGCCATAGGCCGTCGGCGTTGTTCATTGGCGTTGGCGTCGAGAACGGTTTCCACTTCGATCATTTTAAGGAAAAGAAGTGCGCTCCCTGGGTCAGTGGACGCCTGAATCGCGCTTATAGGTACAGTCGTGAGCAAAAGTGGAGAGATCGGCGCTTCGGCGGCGGGAGCAGTTGCGGGGCCGCCCCACGGCGCTGCTATCTCGCCGCGCTCGCTCGCTGCGAGAGTGCCTCGATGACGACAAACTTCCCCCTCGCTCTCGCGCGGGTGTTTATCACGACTGATAAATTCCTAGTGCGGATTTCGGCTACTCTGCTGGTGAATGGTCGCGTCGACGAGGAGTGTGAAAAGAAAAGTGACTTCTCAAGGCTCGAGGAAAGTTTCCCGAGCATTTTTTTTTTCTTGAAAAGTGCCAGCCGCCGGCTGATTAGGCAGGCAAGCCACCGACGGCGTTACCGCCGAAGCGCGCCGAGAGTAGGAGCAGCTGCCGCTACTTTCCCTTCGGGAACTACACACTTTTCTTTTCACACTCCTCGTCGACGCGACCACATAGAGTAATATAGAAGTAAAGAGCGGACACTCCCGTAGGCCCCAGCGGCCGACTTTTGTGCACAGCGCACCTAGCGGACCCGGGGAAACGCACTGGCCTCAGAGATGATAGACTTAAACAGGAATCTTGGAGGCTCTACTGTCAAAACCTGGTGGTGGGCATCTGCCCTTGACGCAGCTTTGTTGCCTCTTTGGAAGTGCTTAGGAAGAGCCGCCGCCGCCGCCTTTAAGGCCGACAGCTGCAGCTTCTTGTTGGACAGTTCACGGGGTGGAAGAAACAACCGTCGCAGCACTACAGCAGTACACAAAACGGACGTGCCCACGAAGCTTGCAGACGCCGCAAAAAAATACAGCCGCTCACACCGTCGGTCCGTCGCACACTGCCGCCTGGGCGTGCTTGCCCGTTGGCTTGACGCACTTAAAAGACGCCGCTGTTGCTGCCGTAACTGCGGCCGTAGGCGCGCAGCGCACGTCACTGCAAGCCAAGATATGCCAAGACCATACTCTTTTTCCTTTTTTTATTTGCACGTTCAGTGCCATCTGGCGGAAACGGGGAAGCGCCGAACTCGGCCGCGAAAGGGCCCGAGTGTCCGCTCTTTACTTTTATGTTACTCTATGGCGACCATTCACCAGCAGAGTAGCCGAAATCCGCACTAGGAATTTATCAGTCGTGATAAACACCCGCGCGAGAGCGAGGGGGAAGTTTGTAGTCACTCGAGGCACTCTCGCAGCGAGCGAGCGCGGCGAGATAGCAGCGCCGTGGGGCGGCCCCGCAACTGCTCCCGCCGCCGAAGCGCCGATCTCTCCACTTTTGCTCACGACTGTACGTGGGGTGATGAGAGAGAGATAGGGGCTAGCCGTATGCGTTAGAGCTGACAACGGTGAGCGAACTCCCGCGATCAACCATTAACTTCACCTGCCTGGGTGGCAGGGTGGGTGAGGACTTTAATGTAGATAAAAATACAAACAAACAGCAATTCCTTACCACTCATGTGGGAGAACATCCCGTTCCTCTCGCTTGTAACGCCCGCCACAGCTGTGACAACCTCGCGAAACTTGCATAGACCTCTTCTTTGAGAACCAAGCATTGGTGCAGCAAATCGAGCATATATTTATCTATTTTTCCGACCACAAAGCTTCCTTCATGACAATCAAGAACTGTTAGCGGAGTGTTTTTTGAGGAAGGAATATATGTGAAAACAACAAGTTGTCTGTAATTGTACAGACATGTCTTGCTCGAATTCTTTGCCTCAATCTATTGAAAAGCTGAAACAGCTGATGAGCTGCGCTCAAATTTCGCATTAGGAAGTAACGTAACCTTCGGCAATTTTTATTTGGAAAAAAATATGTTCTCAATCGTACAGATGTTTGAGATTGACTACAATACATAGTCCGGACCTGACGCTGAGCCGCTACATCCGCAGTGTTACCTGGAACAGAACACAACATACACTGGGCAGTGATCATTACATTATACAAAGCACTGTCCCATACAAACCACCCCATCACACAAATACAACGCGCAAGCTCATTAACTGGGATGGCATTCGCGCTGCACGCACCGTTTTAACTGGGATGGCATTCGCGCTGCACGCACCGTTCTCTCAGAGCCGCCGCGGTGGCTCAGTGGCTATGGTGCTCGGCTGCTGGCCCGAAAGACGCGGGTTCGATCCCGGCCGCGGCGGCTGAATTTCTTTGGAGGAGAAATTCGAGGCCCGTGTACTGTGCGATGTCAGTGCACGTTAAAGAACCCCAGGTGGTCGAAATTTCCGGAGCCCTCCACTACGGCGTCTCTCATAGCCTTAGTCGCTTTGGGACGTTAAACCCCATAAACCAAACCAAACCGTTCTCTCAGACACTCCCATCGCAGACATCGACGGATGGGTGCAATCACTCAAGCATGACGTTCACCACAACACGCGACACATTGAAACTACAACCGAAACCCCTACCCTCGACACACGCCTAGCCCACCTCTGGGAGGCTTATCACAGCTTCCTGGAACGCTGGAAAGGCAACAAACATAACAGGACACTTAAAAAGCAGCTGGCCGCGCTGCAGACACAAATCCAACAGCACTCTGAGGAGCTCTGCCGGTCCAACTGGGGACAGATATATGACGGCATCGCCGGAAACCTGTCCCCCCCTCCCCCCCACACACATCAAATCAGCAACGCAACACCACGTGACACGCCTCACGCACCAACGTTCACACGAACACATTGACGATCCCGACACCCTCCTAGACACACTTCAAACCATGTACACCTCTCCAGGCGCCCCCACACCTCTACCCCAGCACAGAGGACAAGCAAATCCCACACTCGACACCGACATCACGGAGACGGAAGTCAGAGCGGCCCTCCTGATTCTCCGCGCCAACTCCACACCAGGTGCAGACCAAATCACAGACTCCATGCTCCGTAATCTGGACGACCAATCGATCACCCAGATTACGAAATACTTCAACCAGTGCTGGAGCGAGGGTAAGTAACCTCCCGCAGTCGTGGCGCCATGCCACGGTAATATTCATACCCAAACCCAACAAACCACTTACAATCCAAAACATTCGCCCGATTTCGCTAACCTCATGCCTCGGGAAGCTCCTCGAGCATTGTCTTAGCGAGACTCACAAGTCACATGGCGGACGACAATCTTTACCCGCATAGCATGGTGGGATTTCGCCCCCATCTACCGCAGAGGACGCCATGCTGCAACTCACACACGACCTTTTCGAACCACTTCTTCCAGGTCACACCAAGGCAGTCTTAGCTTTGGATCTTTCCAAAGCTTTTGATCGCATTGAACATCAGGCGATCATGACTGCCCTATCCGCATTGAATGTGGATGTGCGCAAGTATGCGTACATTCAAGCACTCCTCACTGACCGCACGGATGAGATACACTTCGACACTCTGTCTTCCCCCTCTTGCACGATTCAGAGTACCGGCACCCCTCAAGGGTCCGTCCTTCCCCCTTTCGCTTTAACATTAACCTCATCCCCCTCGCCCGAAAATCAGCAACTATTCCCCACCCAGCTGGACGCCGTATGGGTGGACGCTGCCTGCACGGGTGATGAAGCGACAGCACCTGCGGTGGACTCCTCTTCATCCACCCTCCTCACACTACCTCTCCCTCCAGACTGTAGAGGCTGCAGAAGAAGCCGCCATTGCACTTGCTAACACTCGCACGGAAGCCCGGTATGTTTCAAGTGACTCTAATACTGCGATTCTAAATTTTGCTCGAGGCCGAGTTCATGTCCCTGCTTTTGACATACTGGACTCGCCCGATGCACCCCCGCCCCGCCAAGTGGAGCTGATATGGGTGCCTGCGTACTCCGGGAATCTCGGAAACGAGGCCGCCAATCTTTTAGCCCGAGGTTCTTTAAACCGGGCTCAGGTGGCCTCGGATCGGGGATTCACGAAGGAGCGCATGCACTCATTCAGTTAGCTGACTCAGGCATACAGAGTCTCACGCCAGCTCTACCCCCCGCCCCACCCCTCCCTGGATAACAGACACGCAACACTCTGGCGCAGATTACAGGCACACACTCTCCCCTCGCCCCTTACCCTAACCCACTATCATCCCTCCTTCCCCACTCCTGCTTTCACCCTATGACCAGAACCCTTCGCTTCTTCCTTCCACATCCTTTCACTCTGCCCGACGGACCCTACTCCGCTCCCTACCTTCGCACTACGAAACAACAAGAAATAAGAATCGACACCATCGTTAGAAAGGCTACAAAGCGAGCACTGGGCCTCCCAGTGGCCACCTCCAATGCTAAGTTGTCGGCGTTGGGGGTGATCAACTCCTACCAGGAGTTACGAGAGGCCCACCTCGTGAACCAATATACGCGACTCTCGCAGACGGCATCCGGGCGCCGCCTGCTAGACCGCTTGCACATCCAACACGAGTGCACTCCAGAGGAGACGTGTCGGATTCCGGAGCTATGGCGTCACAAGCTCTGGGTCCCTCCACTCCCGCGCAACATGGACACACATACACACGAAGGCAGACGAGAGGCGCGCGCTCGGGCCCTCGAACACCAACACGGATCCAAACAGGGTGTATACTACGTTGACGTGGCAGGGCCGTCGCCCAATGGATTCTACACGGCCGCAGTAGTTCACCAGGATCAATGCGTTAACGGGCTCTCCTTTCGAGCTCGAAATTCAGCACAGGCTGAGGAAGTAGCCATTGCGCTTGCCGCCTCGGACTTGAATTCGAAGGTAATCGTGACAGATTCGCGTCGAGCCTGTCAACACTACCTGGCTGGCGAGATTTCACCTTTAGCCTGGAGTATATTAAAGCGCGCAGTGAGGGAATCGGACCCTTCGCCCAAACGCATAGTTTGGACTCCAGGCCATCAGGGCGTTAGAGGTAATGAGGCTGCGGACGCGGCTGCCCGAGCGCTTACCTACCGGGCACCTCACCCAGGCTCTTCCGGCTCGGAGATTGTGCAACCGCTTCTGCGGTTCAGAGAAATTCTGGACGACTATTGCGAACGCCATCGTCTTTTCCCGGTCCCTGCTAAGGGCCTGAGTAAAGCTGATGAGCGAACTCTGAGGCGCTTGCAGACCAACACTCTGTTGTGTCCTGCAATAGTGAAACATTTCGACCCCAAAATTGATGGGCGCTGCCCTCACTGTGGGGAAGTTTCCGATACCTTCCACATGGTTTGGGCCTGTCAAAAGAATCCTTCCCTTCCCCCCAATCCTTCCCCTTCCCGAGAGGCATGGGAGGCAGCCCTGCTCAACTGCTCGGGGCTGGAGTCTCAAAGGGCTCTAGTCCAACGGGCGCGAGTAGCGGCCTCGTCCAGCGGGGTCCCGGACTAAGGACTCCACCTATGTAAAGGGCCATTTTTGGTCTGCAAACTCTCCTGTTGTTTATTAAAAAGTTTTCACCACCACCACCACCATCCCCCGCGGAACCTAGAGAACCTCAAGACCTGGGAGGACTGGGAGACCCTGCAGCGCTTGGAGGACTCGGCCGTGCAGACCATCGCCACCGGCCGTGCTGCCAGTGTTATGGACCTTAGGAACATAAACACTTGAGTGCAGTGGGGTCGTGCGGGGACCCTGGGGCGTGCCCCGAATTCCTGTTGCAATAAAGTTTTTCTCTCTCTCTCTCTCCCCACCTGAAGCACACTCTATATGCCCATGATATCATCCTGTGGACCACCCCCGGCAGTGACGGCGCATAGAGAACACCTTACAGGAAGCAGCCACCCTCACCCAATATTACGCACGGATCATCGGACTGTCTTGCTACCGAGAGAAGTCCGAACTGCTCCTCATCCGGCGTAAGAACCACCGCTGTCCCCGCTCCCCCATTGCCACTGAAGTGAATGGTGACCCGGTACCTGAGGTTGGCACCCTCCGTGTATTGGGCCTGCACATCCAGAACGATGGCAGAAACACCACCACCCTCAAGAAACTCAAGCAGGTTGTAGGTGCGATATCACACCTCATCCACAGGGTTTCGGGACTTCATAGAGGCTTGAAGGAGCGCGAACTATGTCGCCTCATTCATGCCTTTGTCCTCAGCCGTGTGCTGTACACTGCCCCATACTTACTACTATCCAAACATGACGTAAACGCTTTGGATGCTTTTATTCACAAGGCATTCAAGGTGGCACTCCATCTTCCCCTCAACACACCCACAGACAGATTACTAGATCTGGGCCTCCACAACACTATCGGGGAACTGGTGGAGGACCACCGACAGGCTCAATACATCAGGCTCACACAAACCTCCACAGGTCGTATATCTTGGACTCCCTCGGAATCAGAAAAATTCAGGGGGGCACTTGGTAGGCCTAAAGTGCGGTGAGGCGAAAGTCTTAAGTGTCACTGATGTGTGGTTAAGGTGTTAAGATTCGCCTCTAAGAGTGGAACGCCACAGCGTCTTGCAACGCTGCCAGGGAGTCCACATAACGCCATCGCCCGTTCGGCTCTACGCCTTGCTCGTCGGTAAGTTGGTTTTTGTGGAAAGGAAATTTATCTGTCTCGCATATCTCGGTGGACACCTGAACCTCGCCGTAACGGGAAGGGAGGAAGATGGGAGTGAACGAAGACAACGTATTCACTAGACGCGCGTTTGTTCATTCCAAACCAGCGAGCTGGCCTGGGCGGTGGTGGTGGTGGTGAAAACATTTATTACGAATGAACAGGAGGTATGTTTGGATCAGCCCGTAAGGGACCGATCCTTACAAACACTAGGTGGAAGTCCCTAGTATGGGACCCCAGTGGAGTGGTTAGCGTGCTCTTCTGGCACTCCGGAGGCCCTGGTTCGATTCCCCAACTCGACCGATTTCCTACTCGATTTTATTTATCTAATCTGACTAGAACGGTTAATTAGGCTAATCGGTTAATTAAGAAATTAACTAAACTCAATCCCACTTACTTGAATCATCACTATACGATCCCTTTAATTGGTTGCATGGCTACTACCCGAAGTATAACTGGCCCCGTTTGAAATTCGCGCACTGTGAACACGACCATTTAGACCAATTGAAAAGCGGGACATTTCTGTCGACAACTCCTGCTTACAACGATGAGGCATTAAAGGCTTCCGCCTTAATACCGGCCAACGACTCCACCCTCCTCGCCATCCCACGGCCCCTTCACCGGGAGCTCCTCATCAGGCCGCTCCCGAGGAATATGCACCCGTCTCACCATGAGCAGCGTCCCAGAGCCCGTGCGAAGACACTCCATCGAGCGTACGGCTCCGAGCCGGACGCCGTATAAGTCGACGCTGCCTGCACGGGTGAGTGAGTGAACAACTTTATTAAGCTTTAGATTTCCTTTTCTTCTGCGGCTGTCAGATGGCTTCGTCCATCTGCTTGTACAAAGGTCGGCTGCCCTTAGTCCAGGGCTCCGCTGGAAGCTGCTGCCAGATGTGCTCGCCGAATCAGACCTTCTTGGTCGACTCGGCGATCGCTGGAGAGCACTCCCTCCCATTGCTCCGCACTCGGGTTTGTTATAACTGGTACCACGCTTATCCTCTGGCATGCCCGCGTTATGTGGTACAGCGTGGGTGGTTCTTGGCACCAAGGGCATTTGTCAGTGTATTGTGTGGGATACATTTTGTTGAGTACGTGTAGGTTCGGGTACGAGGCCGTTTGTAGCTGCCTCCACGCGACAGTCTTCTCTGCTAAGGGAGTTGTGTGGTGATGTATACCGCTTTCTGCAGCCCTTGTAATAATTTAGTATCGCCGAATAATCTTGGGGTACAGGTTCGTTCCCCTCGAGGTCGGCTACTTTGGATGCTCGGTAATAAGTGTACCCTCGAGCTATCCTGTCCGCCTCTTGGTTCCCTGTTACTCCCGCGTGTCCCGGCGTCCATACAATCGTATGCCTGATTGGTTCTTCGTTTGGTTGTCGTTGTGTTATGTGGCCCCCAGAGCGGAGTATGCGGAGCGCTCTGTGTCCTATTCTGCCGCCTAGGTAGTTGCGGCATGCTGTTTGTGAATCTGTAAGGATTGTTAGAGACCGTTTAGATCGATAGCCCTCCGCTGCCCGGTGATGAAGCGGGGGTAGTGGTGGTGGTGAAAACATTTATTAAATCATAGGGAGAGGTGTTGGGGGTCGTGACCTGAAGGGTCACGCCCTTACAACCACTAGGTGGGATGCCTAGACAGGTACCCCATTGGCGTTTGCCGCAGCCCGGGCGCGCTGCGTTAAGGCCCTTTGGGCCTCGAGGGTGCAGCAACCGGACAGGGTCGCCTCCCAGTCCTCTCGGGTGGGGTTTGGGATAGGGGGTAGGGATGGGTTCTGCTGGCAGGCCCACACCATGTGGTAAGTGTCAGACACCTCCCCACAGTGTGAGCACCGCCCGTCGAATTGAGGATCGAAATGTTGCAGAGTTGCCGGGCACAACATCGTGTTGGTGAACAGGCGCAGGAGTACCCGCTCGTTGACCTTCCCCAGCCCTTTGCACGGGGTGGGAAGAGTTTGGTGCATGGATTTATAATACTCGCATATTTCTTTAAAAGTATAAATCGGATTGAAATCAGTGTCCTGGTCGGCGTCGGGTCCCGTGGGAAATGCCCGGAGAGAGAGCGCGCGGGCGGCGGCAGCAGCTGTGGTGGACTCCTCTTTATCCACCCTCCTCACACTATACTCTCCCTCCAGACACCTCCCCAGAAGCTGCAGAGGAAGCCGCCATTGCACTTGCTGCCACCCGCACGGAAACCTGGTACATTTTAAGTGTCTCTAAACCTGCGATTCTAATTTTTGCGCGAGGCCAAGTCCATGTCCCTTCTTTTGGCATACTGGACTCGCCCGATCGCCCCCTCCCCCCCCCCCCCCCCCCCCACACCCCACTCCGCCAAGTGGAGCTGATATGGGTGCCTGCGCACCCCGGGAATCCCAGAAACGAGAGAGAGTGAAAACTTTATTGCAACAGGAATTCGGGGCACGCCCTAGGGTACCCGCACGACCCCACTGCACTCAAGTGTTAATGTACCTAAGGTCCATAACACTGGCAGCACGGCCGGTGGCGATGGTCTGCACGGCCGGGTCCTCCGAGCGCAACATGGCCTCCCAGTTCTCTCAGGTCTTGAGGTTCTCTAGGTCCCGCAGGGGGGTGGTGGGGGTCCGCTGGGCAGAGGGAAATGATGTGGAGAGAAGAGGCGAAGGGTTCTGGGCATAGGGCACATGCCGGAGTGGGGAAGGAGGGATGATAGTGGGCTAGGTTAAGGGGTGAGGGGAGAATGTGTGTCTGTAGTCTGCGCCGGAGTGATGCGTGTTTGTTATCTATTGAGGGGTGGGGCGGGGGGTAGAGCTGGAGTAAGGCTCTGTATGCCTGCGTCAGCTCGCTGAATGAGTTCATGCGCTCCTTCGTGAATCCCCGATCCTAGGCCACCTGAGCCCGGTTTAAAGAACCTCGGGCTAAAAGGTTGGTGGCCTCCTTTCCCGGATTGCCGGGAGTGCGCAGGCACCCATATCAGCTCCACTTGGCGGGGCGGGGGTGCATCGGGCGAGTCCAGTATGTCAAACATGAACTCGGCCTCGAGCAAAATTTAGAATGGCAGTTTTAGAGTCACCTAAAATATGCCGGGCTTCCGTGCGAGTGATAGCAAGTGCAATGGCGGCTTCCTCTGCAGCCTCTGGGGACGCGTCTGGAGGGAGAGGTAGTGTGAGGAGGGTGTATGAAGAGTCCACCACAGCTGCTGTCACTTCATCACCCGTGCAGGCAGCGTGCACCCATACGGCGTCCGGCTCGGAGCCGAAAGCTCGATGGAGTGCCTAAGCACGTGCTCTGCGGCGCTGCTCATGGTGGGACGGGTGCATATTCCTCGGGAGTGGCTTGATGAGGAGCTCTCGGTGAAGGGGCCGTGGGATGGTGAGGAGGGTTGGGTCGCTGGCCGGTATTCTGATTCCAAGGGAGTCCAGGATATACCGTCCTGTGGTGGTGTGTGTGAGCCTGATGTACTGGGCCTGTCGGTGGACTTCCACCAGTTCCCCGATCGTGTTGTGGAGGCCCAGGCCTAGTAAACTGTCTGTGGGTGTGCTGAGGGGAAGGTGAAGTGCTACCTTGAATGCCTTGCGAATCAAGGCATCCAAAGCGTTTATGTCATGTTTGGATAGTGTCGGTATGAGGTAGTGTACAACACACGGCTGAGGACAAAGGCATAAATGAGGCGACATAGTTCGCGCTGCTTCATGCTTGTATGATGTCCCGAAACCCTGCGGATGAGGTGCGAATCGCGCCTACAACTTGCTTAAGATTCTTGAGGGTGGTGGTGTTTTCTCCATCGTTCTGGATGTGCAGGCCCAATAATACACGGATGGTGTCAACCTCAGGTACCGGGTCACCATTGCGTTCAATGGCAATGGGGGAGAGGGAGAGCGTCTCTTAGGCCGGATGAGGAGCAATTCGGACTTCTCTGGGGAGCAAGACAGTCCGATGATCCGTGCGTAATTTTGGGTTAGGGTCCGGAAACGAGGCCGCCAACCTTTTAGCCCGAGGTTCTTTAAACCAAGAACCACCCACGCTGTACCACATAATGTGGGCATGCCAGAGGATGAGCGTGGTACCCGTTATAACAAACCCGATTGCGGATCAATCGGAGGGAGTGCTCTCCAGGGATCGCCGAGTCGACCAAGAAGGTCTGATTCGGCGAGCACACCTGGCAGCAGCTTCCAGCGGAGCCCTGGACTAAGGGCAGCCGACCTTTGTACAAATAGATGGACGGAGCCATCTGACAGCCGCAGAAGAAAAGCAAATCTAGAGCTTAATAAAGTTTTTCACTCATTCACACTCTTTACACCGGGCTCAGGTGACCTTGGATCGGGGATTCACGAAGGTGGTGGTGAAAAACATTTATGGGAAATTAAGTTTTTTTACAGAAAGGTGTTTGGGGTAGGACCCTATTGGCCCTTTCCCCTTACAATACTGGGTGGAGCCCCTATTCCGGTGCCCCATTGGCAAGCAACGCCGCCCGCGTCCGTTGAACCAAAGCCTTTTGGCTCTTTAGGTCTTGACAGCCGAGCAGGGCCGCCTCCCAGTCCTCTCTGGTGGGGTTGGGGTTGGGGGGGATAGATGGGTTTGACTGACACGCCCAAACCATGTGGAAGGTGTCAGCCACCTCCCCACAGAACTGGCACGCGCCATCAAAGGATGTATTGAAATGTTTAAGCACCGCCGGGCACAGTACAGTGTTAGTAAGAATTTTGATGAGGAGGCGCTCGTTAGCGCGATCCAGACCCTTACAAGGGGCCGGGTAGCGCCGGTGCTCCTCCTTGTAGTAATCGGTGATTTGTTTGAATGTAAGGGCCAGATTGTCTGATTGGGAGTACCCTTCCAAGGACAGGGAGATAGCCCGGGGAGAGAGTGCGCGGGCGGCCTGATCGCCTGTTCGTTTCCCTGGAGTCCCTGGTGACCGGGGGCCCACATCAGGTTGCGTGGAGTTGGATCTTCGCATCGACAGCTATATTCCAGTATGCGCCAGGCAAGCGGGGGAGCCCAGCCCAACTCGTAGTTCCGACAGGCCCCTCGCGAGTCGAGGGGACTTGGGATTCGTGAGAGCCAGAGCAATGGCAATCTCCTCCGCGTGTGTTGCGTTGTAGGCTTTGAAAGTGAGCCCGTTAACTGTGTTTGTGTTGTGTACGACTGCGGTCGTGTACCACCCCCCGTGGTGTGGGCCGGCAACGTCCACGTAATACACGTGTTCTTGGTTACCATAGTATCGCGCCAACGCTTCCGCGCGCGCCTGGCGACGACCGCTATGGTCTTCTCTGGACATGTTGCGGGGAAGGGGTCGGACCCGGAGGGCGCGTCTCCAGGGTTCTGGCACTCTCTCCCTTTCCTCAATGTGGTAGTCATGTTTGATGTGTAGCCGGTCCAAGAGGCGGCGACCGGACGTGGTCTGTGCAAGACGCGTGTATTGGTTGACTAAGTGGGCTTCTCGAAGCTCCCGAAATGTGTTCACCACGCCCAAGGCCAGAAGCCTCTGGTTGGACGTGGTGACCGGGAGATCGAGAGCCCGCTTGATGACTTTCCGCAGGATGACCTCCAGTTGGTCATCATCGTGTTTGCGCAGGTGCAAGTAGGGAGTTGAGTAGAGGATTCTACTCGTTACGAAAGCATGGGCAAGCCGCAGTGCATCCTTGCTTCGTAATCCGCCCCGCTTGTTGGAGACCCGGCGGACCATGCGGCCCACCTGGTCTCCCACCGTGCGAAGTTTGGCTAGGATGGTGTCGACTCTGCGTTGGTGGTGTATGAAGAGGCCAAGGACGCGGATATCCTTGGCCTCCAGGATCGGTCCCGAGGGGAGGCTGATGCGAAGCGGTGTTGTGTCCCGAGGGGAGGGACGTAAGTGCACAAATTCTGATTTAGCAGGGGCGCACTGGAGTCCGCAGTAGGCGCGTAGTCGTCGACTAGGGTCGCCGCTGCTTGCAGGCAGGACTCCATGTGGCCCAGGTTACCTTGCGTGGCCCAGATTGTAATGTCATCCGCATAAAGAGCGTGATGTATCCCGGGCAGAGAAGACAATTTGGAGGGAAGACGAAGCATTGCCAAATTGAAGAGCAGGGGAGACAGGACCGCGCCTTGAGGTGTTCCCCTCGAGCCGATGGTGTATGGCCCGTGTTCCGCATCTTGTATGCGTATATAGGCTTGACGGTCTGTAAGAAATTGTCTTATGTAATGGAATGTTTTGTGGCCACAGTTGGTGTTACTGAGGTGGTCCAGGATTACTTCATGTTTGACGTTGTCGAATGCGCCTTTAAGATCCAAGGCCAGGACCACCTTGTCGTTGTGGGGACATTCTACAGGATCTAAAATGTCGTGGTGGAGCTGCAGAAGTATATCCTGTGCTGACTTGTGAGGACGAAAACCGAACATAGTGTCCGCGAAAATGTGCTGTGTTTCGAGATAATCGGAGAGTCTGTCACGCACCATCGTCTCCATCAGCTTGCCGACACAAGACGTGAGGGAGATGGGGCGAAGGTTCTCCACATCAATAGGTTTGCCGGCCTTCGGAATGAAGGTCACGAGAGCCGACTTCCAATCGAGAGGGAGAGGAGTCTCTCCGTCCCAAATGCTATTGATGTATTTGAGGAGCGCGGCGTAGGCTGCGTCGGGAAGGTTGGCCAAGAGCTTGACCGTAACCTTGTCGCGCCCGGGTGTAGTGCCCCGCTTCATCTTGCTTAAGGCCGCCCGGAGGTCGTGGAGCTGGAACGGCTTGTCCAGCTCCGTGTTCTCTTCACCTGCATAGGAGTACGCCGCCGGTCGGGGGTCCTTAGTGGTGCACAGGTATCGATCCCTGAGCGTGTGCGCTAGCTGTGTTGTCGATCCTGTAAAGTTGTGCAATGCCCTATGTAAGTGGCGTTGGGTTTCCGTGCGTGTTTGTATTGGATCGATGAGAGCGCGGAATAGGCGTCACGTGTTGCGGCCAGACATCTGGCGCGCAGCCGCGTTGCACCGGTCCACCCAGTTAGTGTCGGCTATAGCTGAGTAGCATATTCCGCTGCCTGTTGTGTGAGTTCGAGGATGCGTTTCTTGAGGCGTCTGTTATGTTTCTGTTTCTTCCATCGTTTGGTGAGGATGCGGCGGCCCTCCCAAAGGTGGAGCAAGCGGTTGTCCACGTCCGTTTGTGTTTCTGTGAGCTGTATCTGCTTTTCGTGTTGTGTGAGTGTAGACGTGAGCGATTTGGACCGTCCGTCGTATCCCGACTGGAGGGGGTCTACAATGGGTAGAGAGGTGCGGAAAGTCGTCCAGTCCGGGACACGAGCTTGTGTTAGTAGGCGTTTCAGGGGACGCATGTAAATGGTTGTGTTGATTATACAGTGATCACTACCCAGAGTGTCCTCTGTATTCAGCCAGTCGGCATGGCGTATGTTGCGTGTAAATGTGAGGTCCGGGCAAGTATCTCGATGAATCGAATTGCCGACACGTGTTGGAATGGCGGGGTCAGTGTGTAAAGTGAGTCCAAGTGTGGAAAGAAGTTCCGCAAGCTTCCTCCCACGTCTGTCCGCCCGGGGGTACCCCCATAGCCTGCTCGGGGCGTTGAAATCCCCGACGATCAGAAGGGGATCCCTTTCAGCCACCTGCATAGCTTGGGTGAAAATTTCATTGAACGTGACGTTCTTAAGTTTAGGTGGGCAGTAAATGTTTAGAATGTGTACGAAGGAGCGCATGCACTCATTCAGCGAGCTGACGTAGGCCTACAGAGCCTCACGCCAGCTCTACCCCCGCCCAGCAGTGCAACAGAAGCAGAAGATGTTGCGATTGCTCTCGCGGCCTCACATTCCGATTCAAAATACATAATCACCGACTCGCGAGGGGCCTGTCGGAACGTCGAACAAGGCCCTCCCTTCCCAGCCTATCGAATCTACCAAAATTGCATACGGGATACGGACCCCGCCCACCGTTACCTTATATGGGCCCCTGCTCACCAGGGGTTGGCAGGAAACGAGGCAGCAGCTCACCGGGCTGTTTTCTCCTCCCCACCCGATCAGGAACCCGATTTTAATGCGGTCTATACATTCAAAGATATTACAGCCTATTATCAAGACAGTCATCGCCTTTACCCTCGCCCATGTACAGGCCTGAAGAAGGCAGATGAGCGGCTCCTTCTCCGCCTTCTCACCAATACATTTCTGTGCCCGGCAGCACTAAAACATTTTGACCCCTCCTTTAACGGCAGCTGCCCGCACTGTAGTGCGGTGTCTTCTGACACCTATCACAAGGTATGGGCCTGCTCCTCCAACCCGGCTGTTCCCCCCATCCCTAACCCAACCCGGGAGGACTGAGAGGCGACCCTGCTCGGCTGTCACGACTTACAGGCCCAACAAGCCTTAGTCGGGCGCGCCCGGGCGGCGGCCACCGCCACTGGGGTCCCATACTAGGGAAGGAAGGAAGGAAGGAAAAACTTTATTTTACTCTAGTCCTTTTTCCTGCGGTTTGGGAGCATCTTCAGAGACGTTTTCTCCTTGATTTTACCCCCAGGAGTCTTCTCTGTCGAAGTCGTCCGCCTCTAATCAGTGGTCGGTTGCCCTCAGTCCAGGGCTCCGCTGGCCACTGCCGCCCGTTGAGCTCGCTGTACCAGACCTTCTTGGTCTTCACAGCGGTCGCTGGACAGCAGAGTCTCCCACTGCTCCGCACTCGGGTTTTGTATTTTGGGGACCACGTCTATCTTTTGGCAGGCCCATGTGATGTGATAGAGAGTAGGTTTTCCGTCGCACCAGGGACATTTGTCCGCGTATATGGTAGGGTGCATTTTGTTTAGTATATGTAGGTTTGGGAAAGAGCCTGTTTGTAATTGTCTCCAAGTGACAGCTTCCTCTCTGCTGAGAGATTTGTGCGGTGGGGGATACCGCAATCTTCTGCCTCTGTAGTTTTGTAGTATGGCCGAGTAATCCCTGGGTGCTGGCGCGAGTTCCGCGGGCTCATCGGATGCTCGGAAAGTAATGTATCCTCGAGCTATCCTGTCGGCCTCTTGGTTCCCTGCCACCCCCGTGTGCCCCGGTACCCACACAATTTTGTGAGGGATCTTGTCGCTTTGTTCTTCCTGGTTTTTAATTCTGTCGCTCGCTGCGAGGAGTATACGGAGCGCGTGACGACCTATCCTGCCATTCATGTAATTTCGGCAGGCTGTTTGAGAGTCTGTGAGTCGGTGAGAGTCGGTGAGTCGGTCCCATACTAGGGACCTCCACATCGGTCCCTTACGGGCTGATCCAAACATACCTCCTGTCCCTTCTTAATAAATGTTTTCACCACCACCTCCCTGATAACAAACAAGCAACACTCTGGCGCAGGCTACACACACTAGCTCCCCTCACCCCTTATCCTAGCCCACTACCATCCCTCCTTGTCCCCACTCCGGCATGCACTCTATGCCCAGAACCCTTCGCCTCTTCCCTCCACATCCTTTCCCTCTGCCCGGCGGACCCTCCCCCGCGGGACTAGAGGACCCGGCCGTGCAGACCATCGCCACCGGCCGGGCTGCCAGTGTTAGGGACCTTAGGAACATACAAACTTGAGTGCAGTGGGGTCGTGCGGGGACCCTGGGGCGTGCTTACAATAAAGTTTCTCTATCTCTCCCTCTACAATCTCAGAAACCATAAGATTGGCCACATTGCTATTTCATGTACTCAAGAGAATTTTATTGGACCCCATGGTTACACGATAAGGGACCACAGTCCCTCAAAAAATACGAGTACAGCCCGCCCCACCCCTCCCTAGATAACAGACACGCAACACTCTGGCGCAGATTACAAACACATACTCTCATCTCGCCCCTTACCCTAACCCACTATCATCCCTCCTTCCCCACTCCTGCTTGCGCCCTATGCCCAGAACCCTTCGCTTCTTCCCTCCACATCCTTGCCCTCTGCCCGGCGGACCCTCCCCCGCGGGACCTAGAGAACCTCAAGACCTGGGAGGACTGGGAGACCCTGCTGCGCTCGGAGGACCCGGCCGTGCAGACCATCGCCACCGGCCGTGCTGCCAGTGTTATGGACCTTCGGAACATAAACACTTGAGTTCAGTGGGGTCGTGCGGGGACCCTGGGGCGTGCCGCGAATTCCTCTGTAAATATACAAGTTTTCTCTCTCTCTCTCTTCGCGACTAGTGTCGCTCGATTACGGAAAAGCGATCACTCAAGACACGACGGCGACTCCTGTCGCCCTGCAAACAAAAGTCATTCACTGCACGTAATAATGTCCACAGTGTCCATAATGTCCGGATGCCGCGGGGGAAGCACGCTCCCTAACTAAATAACAAACGCGCAACAACACCGCGCACTGCACGATATGTATATCTAGACGTACGGCTGGGACAACATTGCCACTGCTCAAAGTTGACTTCACTTGCTTGTAACACTGTGCCCAAACATCCTGCTCGCCATACCTCCAACATGGACGGGTTAAATGCACATCGTCAACAATCGAAACGGCCACATTATTTGCAATAAATAATTGACGTGATCTTTTAACGATTTCAAGAAGCACCTAGCAGAAATTGTCTAGTTAAAGTTGAAGAAATGAGGCGGAGACTTGTATTGTTTCGGTATTTACATACAGAAAGCGTCGTTCGACCGGCAAGAAAAGAGCCGCAGGCGACAGTATTGAACTCGCGTGCCAAGCTCACGGCTCGCGTAGGATGATGACCACATTCTCCGGGGATGCGAGGGAAATCCTCCTCCCCAAAGCTCCTGCCATATCCCGCAGCTAACAGCTGGGAAAAGATCACACGCAACGAACACATACAAGCGGATATCGCAGATTGGATCCTCGAGGTCGCCCCTTCATGGAGGCCCCCTTGGGCGACAGTGGCCTAATGAGGACAAAAAAGGCCTGACAATAGGTTTATTCCCCCCTCCTCCTCCATCGAGGCGTGGCCTGGTACGCGAAAAAAGAAATTAGACCTAGGCTTACCGGTTACTGCATCAATCAGCGAAAGCTGATTGACATCAGCGGCCGAGAGGTTTGTAGTGGCAGGCCCACTTTGACGTTTCAAAGGCGATTGTCCGTTTGGGCGTCTCATATGCTCGTCTTGGCGTCTATACGCGCACGTTCATATTCGGCCCTCCTCTTGCGGTCCTCGGTTCGATCGCGATCTGGCACACTTCACGGACTCAGAGCCCGCTTGCACGAAGCAATCTAGTTCCCAGTTTTATCTTATTCGCAATCTTGCATTTTGTCGTGCGCGCGTGCACGTACTGTGCTCAACCAGATCATCACGCGCGTGCGACCTGTACATAAGTTAATATCTAAAAGGACATATTACAGTGTACCTCTCCCCTGTCCCTTCTATGCTGTTGTTGTTGTTGTGTCTGAGAGAAGGATGAAAAGGAAATTGCACGGGCCTGCCTACTGGCTCGAGACAAGCCACCACCGCTGCCACGTGCAGATAGAGGAGAGTAAGAGATCAGAGGAAAGAGAAAAAGGAAAGAAAAGACGCGCGTCGCAGCAACAACTGCGTCCGCCGGAGCTGACGCTGCTGAAAAAAACAGATAAGCGGCCGAAGCCGCGCTCGCCCGTCCCTTCTATGCCCTCACCCCTTTCATTTTACTTCTACACATTGCCTGCCATCCTTTATTTCCGCTGCCTCAGCTCAGGTGCTTCTAGCAGCGTTAGCAGATGCCGGGGCTAGCAATAATGTTTTTCCTTCCATTTACCATGTTTAATAAGGCCACTTTCTTCTACTACTTATTCGCAGTCTAAAAAATGAAAATGAAAATTTGTTTTGAGGAAAGAAATGACGCAGTAACCGTCTCACACATCTCGGTGGACACCCGATCCGCGCCGGAAGGGAAGGGAGGAAGGGGGAAAGCCTCCTTTGGTTTTTAAGGACAGGAAAGGTACATAACTGGCTCCCTGGGTCAATGGACACCACAATCGCGATTTGAGGTGCGTGGCGATGGTTTACACCTACAAAGTGCGGCAGTTATGCGCCTTCCCTTTTGTCAAAACGAACGGAAGGTTTCAACAGCGAATAAAAAAAAGTGTCTGTCGGTTCAGCATTGCTAAGAAACAATATCGAAAAACTGGAAATTGGTTTTTGAGGAAAGGAAATGGCCCAGTAATTGTCGCACATCTCGGTGGACACCCGAGCCACTCTGCGAGGGAAGGGAGGAAGGTGGGAGTGAAACACGAGAGAGAGAGAGAGAAAGTGGTGCCATAGTGGAGGGCTCCGGAATAGTTTCGACTACCTGGGGAACTTTTAAAGGTGGCACTGAGGACAACACTTCAAATTTTTTTGTGTTAGTAAAATTCCAGTCGGATTTGCCTTACTTGTCCGGCTGGGAAAGGTGCATTTATTGCTGAGATCTAGATTCAAATTTGGTATCCGAGCTAATTCAGAGATGGCAGCCTTCATAGCAAAGACATTGTATCCCAGTGGTTGCCATGGTAACTGAGGTGGTTACATAATCGAAGTAGGAACAGGCAGCAGCGTGATACCCTACCACCACAACTAGAGTGTACTACCACAACTCGAAACTAATGCCGATTCGGTATACAGGGTGTTTAACCTAAGACCACAGTTTTTAAAAATAGGCTTTTTGATTTATAAGAGCGTTTTTTAAGGCGGAAGCATTTAATGCCTCATCGTTGTAAGCAGGAGTTGTCGACAGAAATGTCACGCTTTTCAATTGGTCGAAATTGTCGTGACGTCACAGTGCGCGAATTTCAAACGGGGCCAATTGCACTTTGGCTAGTAACCATGCAATCAATTAAAGGGATCCTATAGTGATGCTTCAAGTAAGTGTGACTGAGTTTAGTTCATTGCTTAATTAACCAATTAGCCTAATTAACCCTTCTAGTCAGACCCGATAAATTCATAAAACCGAGTAGGAAATTGGTCGAGTTGGGGAATGGAAACCGGGTCTCTGCAGTGCGAGACGAGTACGCTGACCACTCCGCCATGCTAGCTCGATGGATTGGAATGAGCAAAGGCGTGTCTAGTCAATACGGTGTCTTCGCTCACTCCCATCTTCCTCTCTTCCCGTTATGACGAGGTTCAAGTGTCCACCGAGATATTCGAGACATACACATTTCCTTCCCTCAAAAACCACACTGCCGACGAGCAAGGCGTAGAGCCGAACGGGCGATGGCGTGCTGTGGACTCCCTGGCAGCGTCGCAAGACGCTGTCGCGTTCTACTCTTAGAGGCGTAGCTTAACATCTTAACCACACATCAGTGACACAAGCAGCAACATCGCGCTTAAGGCTTTCGCCTCACCGCACTTTAGGTCAACAAAGTGCCCCCCTGAATTTTCGGCATAGCATTGTGAGCGGTGTAGAACATCAAAATACAGCTAAGACGGGCTAACTAGCAGGCTGGTTAACTAATACGTAATAGTAAACAGTGAGTGCAGTGCTGGTCAGTGCCCTTATTTCAGTGCTCCACTTGCTTCCGCCTCCCGTAGAGCACGCTGCACCCGACCTCATTGGTTTTCACAGAAGTCGCCAGCCAGCATTACATCCCACTGCTCCGCACTACGGTTTTGTATAACTTGTACCACGTCAGTCTTCTGGCATGCCCATGCTATATGATACATTGTGGGTCTTCCACCACACCACGGTCATACACCCGGCTAAACCGCGGGATTAATGATGTTCCCTAACATACAGATTCGGGTACTTCCAAATCTGAAGTTTTCTCCATATACCCGCCTCGCAAGGGCCTGTCTACTGACTCCAGCTGAGAGGCCCGTGTACTGTGCGATGTCAGTGCACGTTAAAGAACCCCAGGTGGTCGAAATTTCCGGAGCCCTTCACTACGGCGTCCCTCATAGCCTGAGTTGCTTTGGGACGTTAAACCCCCATAAAACATAAAGCACAATCACTGCCTCGTGCAGTCAGAGGAGAGTTGAAAGGGGTGTGAGAGGAAACATTTACAGACGCACGTCGTAACAACCACGTCCGCCGAAGCGACCACGATGGCTTTAGCAACAGATCCCCCCAGTGGCAAGGAGTCCTCATCACAACCGGCGGAAGCCCATAGTTCCCAGACCCGAAGGGTCAGGGCAGTGAGTTGCTTAAATGCAGTAGTCCTTGGGAGGGATAGATGAAAATTTTGGTTGCGACGAGAGGAAAGGCGCAATTAAGAACTGCCACCTTCTCATTTTGCGTTTTGCCTCCATCGAAACGCGGCCGGCGCGGTCGGGTTCGAACCCGGGTACTCAGGCTCAGTAGACGAGCGCGTCAACCCCTGTGCCAGCACACCGGGCGTCTAGAATTTCGCCTCCACCGAAATTCGACCACCGCGACCGGGAAAGGAGCATGAAGTATTTAATGTTAGGAAAAGCGCACGAGAGTTCGGTACTTCGTCACTAGTCACCACACCGTAAAAAATATTTGAGCTAGCTTCATTTAGGCACCAAATTTTCGCTCCAAAACAAAAAAAAATCCTATTATAAATTATTTAGCAGTCGGAGGCGAATGCCGCGCGGTTACCCATGTATTCCAATTTTTTAACGCATCATTTGAAACAATAAAACGCAGTTACAATTCGGTTCCAGAAAAAGCAAAAACAGGTCGGGGTGCAGCCGCCGAATCCCCTTCCGCCCACATCGATTGGGCTCACCATGCGAGACTCGCCCAGATTGCCCGTTCACGTGACTGGGGTAGGGACGGCTAATAAAGTGCGGTGTTGCCCTAATCGGTTGCGAGCAGCAATTAAAAAAATTATTTGCAAATTATACAACTACGAAGAGCTTTTAAATTTTACTCAAATACTTAGAGATACCACTTGTACAGAGCTGTTGCTTCAGAATATTGTCACGTAGTGGTGACTGCACTCCGGCGAACAGGGAAAACGATGAGGATGTCTTCGAAACGGAACTCTTTATTTGGGCTGACTTGCGCCCGCAAAGAACTGAATCACTCGGCGGCGGCGTAGCAACAAGCGTGCTCGGCGGTCGTCGAACTGAATGCCCGCCGCTGTCGGCCGTGCTCTTTTTAAAGCTGATAGCGAACATTCGAGATAAAACTTGGGAAGTTACTAGAACATTCTGGCGCAAACTAGAATCGGGTCCGTCCGGATGCGATCAATCGAGATAAATCTAGGCGCGTCTTGAGTCACAAACGAAGCGATAAAGCGGCGCGGCGTCGGCAGCCTTGAAGCATGAACAAACAAACACTACAAACGAACGCTACAAAGATTCGCGGCAATATGAACATCGAAATAATTTCACAGGTGTCTGCGTTTCAGCGGCTGCCGTGGCTGCGATTTCATGCTGCGTCCTAAGGCTCAGCAGCAAACTAATTTCACAGGTGTCTGCGTTTCAGCGGCTGCCGTGGCTGCGATTTTATGCTGCGTCCTAAAGCTCAGCAGCAAACTTCTTTCACTCCAAACTTCGTTCCTTCCCTTACAGTGCAGTTGAAGCGTAGTAAGTAGTGTTACCGCACGTTCATCATCAGCCTGACTACCCCCACTGCAACTGCAGGGCACAGGCTTCTCCCATGTCTCTCCAATTAACCCTGTCCTTTGCCAGCTGCGGCCACCGTATCCCCGCAGACTTCTTAATCTCATCCGCCCACCTAACTGTTGGCTACCTTAAGCGCAGCCAGATGTCTCTAGGGTTAAACAGAAAATTCTCCCGAGAGCCTTTCGTGATTTCTGTAGAATGTATATAGAGTGCAGGGCATCTTAAAGGGGCTGCGAAACACTGCCTGGGGGAATACCGGCTATACTTCAGGTCGGTTCTTTATGTCACACAGATGCTGACTTAAAAATAATTACACGAATCGATGCACAGGAACGGGAGTTATTGAGTGAAGAAATTTCAAAATACAAGCAAACAAAACGCTGCCCTCAACTCGATTTTGGCGGGGCTTCCCACTCCTATTTCGCTCTCCCAATGACGGCACCTGGCGCAACCAATCAAAACAGCCAGCCAGAGCACGTCGCGGAAGTTTGTACTCCATGGTTGCCTGCTCTCTGTGAGACTGGCAGCGTTGTTTCCATGCCAGAGCGCCCCTGGTGGTGTATTTTTATTTTACTTGCTTTGCAGGGCTTTTATCTAAGACAAACAAATTGTTTTTGTTGATTTAATATAAAACGCAGACAGGTGACAAAATGTGTCTCTATTTATTCACACAGTTTGCAGTATATTTACTGTTTGTCCGGTCATCAAGCTCGCGCCAGGTGATGTCATACCCACTGCTAAAAACCCGGCACTGTGTGGCGACACCATTAGAGCCATGAAGCTGTTTCTGGGAGGACAATAAAATATTAAAAAACGGAATGTACGCGGTATTACCGACGCTAATAGCACCATTATAACTCACTGTATGCAATCAACAGGCAAAACAGTTAACTAAGATTGTGTTTCTGGGCCCCTTTAAGCAAGCAGCATATTGCAGACTTTCTTGGGTGGTTCACGTGATGAACATGTGGTTGTGACCCTTAAGAGACAAAGAAAATATTCATTCTATACATACAAATTTATTTTTTACAGTAGCAAGTGCAATGGTTGCACATAAAAAAAAAAGAAAAACATGAATGGGCCTCAGCACTACCTTTCCCAAAATGTGAAATATACACAGCGAAGCAAAAAAAGCTAAAACTAGAAAGATGACAACAGAAAAACATTAATGCGGCAGTATGACATTGCTATAAATACAGATGGTTGGTTGGTTCGCAGATGACAAAAGTGCGTTCTTAGATTAAAAAAACAAAAACAAAAAGTTTCTTTTTCTATATACAAAATGATTCAGGCAGCATTCCAGCTTTGAAGCCACTGCACGCCTCTGCATACCTAGACTACACCATGACACCACAATAGTCTTGCTAGATTTACATACCCTAAAACTATGGGTTGAGCGTGTAGTACCCAAGGCAACTTATCCGCATTTATATGACAGCCCCCGTGCATCAAACATGGCAATGTCTCTTTCCTCTAGTTCATAAAAACTTTGCATAAAAGACCACCCTCACATAGTTTCCTCAGAAGTGTAGAGCAAATGGTTTGGTTTATGGTTTGGTTTATGACAACAGCTTTAGATGTGCAATGGCCATATGAATATACCACAAATTCAAAGCTGCTTTTAACTGCAATCACCAGGATCATCAAAGAGACGCTTTTGTCCGAACGATTCAACAACATATGCTTGAAACACCGGCAAAGGAGAATGAGCGGTACCAGAGTTACACGTAAGCATATGGTACAAAGTGACACAATGGTCAGTTCTGCTTATCCATGCACTCACCCAAACTCTTTCAAATTATAATTCACATATCTACAAGGTATGAGGCTACTGATAAATCATTGTGCCTATAAAGCGATACTATGTACACTGTTTTGTGCCCCATAATTTTTTTTTTCTCTCTCTTTTACAGCCCTCTGAGGTATGCTGCCAATGTGGCAGAAACACAGGCACAGCTAGGAAGAAGAATAACACTCGCGCAGCAACTTGTACAAGCCTCAAGACAAACATCACGAGAGCACAATTTCTCAGTAAAGGTTTTTGCATTCATAAGCTCGAGACAAAAGTACAGTTCTGCCTTGGCACATCAAGACTGACACACCATAAAAACACAATAGCAATGCTCCCATGGCTCAAGAACTACAGGAAATCATCTACCCGAGAGACTTGCAAACTTGGGCTAAGTGAGCGATCTACATGATAGGCATGTATGAGGAGGTGCTATCTGTGAGCTCCTGCTCTCAACCGGCTGGCACTCAACCTATGCTCTTCGTAACTAAGTGCTCTGAAGCATATTCTAAACATGTAAGCACTATACAATTTGAAATTTGACATCCTATTCCTGTATTTCATTTTTCCACTCAACTCTGTTTTCCAGTTCAACATTTCATTTCAAATATATTAGGTTTAGCATTCAACAGCATCTATGATTCAGCTAATAACTGCATGCACAATGAAGACATTCAAGGAAACAATAAAATGCGAATCACCTTAGCAGGGCTGTTACATGCTAAACACAAAGTCAGAGGCACTCCACGCGAGCATGTGATATGCACATTAATGTGACACCAAAAGTTAACCAAAACAGCTTCGCTCTTTTGTGGCCCTCCTTCCGACATCAGGCAGTTGTGATTGGCACAGTTTTTCTTAACAAGCTGTACTCAACTAAGTGTTACCAGGATTTTGCATTATACAAGGTACATACACAGGATGTCTTGTAATGATGCCTTGAAGAAAACGCCACTATAGATTAGCATTTAAATAATATGAATCTACAGACAGCCATCATAATAAAACAATACAAATGCAAAAAAATAAACCATGCATCTCGAAAAATTAGGCGCAGTTTCTAGTAAATATCAAGATTCAAATTATAAATCAAAAGTTATCATTCTTAAAATCTACACAGACTGCGAGAAATACAGCACAGCTGAATTTGTGCGTTCGACTGTGACAATTGAGTAGCAAAAGCAAACACCATTCTTCTGAAAAAAAATAAAATAAAGGAAAGAGAGGCAACAACTGTGCATTGAAAATCATAGAACACATAGTAATCTCAGCAGCTAAATTGCGAAATTATCTAAGAACAGGATTGGGCAGTTGCAATATATTGCTTCTGTTGTGCGCTGGTAAAAGTGATGGCAAGTGTGCAGATACGGCCATAAGGTCAATTGCGCCACCTAACATAAGGCTGCCCATTTCCTTGGTGACATAAAAACTGGGCTTATGAGTTCATTTTTCTCATGTACATTAACTAGCTCATTCAATTGCCTCTTCGCAAGACTCCGAAATACTATACATCCATTTAAAACAGGGTGCTTCGGTGTTGCTAAGGTATAAAATACTACTGACCAAATAAAACGTCCCGCTTCTGCATCAACTCCTCCTTGCCCTATAGTACATGCAAGTGCTGCAATCCTGCACGGACTGACATGGCAACTTGAGGGACTATCTCTTCCCTCGGCAAGTCCGGCACTGTCGAGGTGGCGGCGCCACTGTACACAGTCTGAAACACTGGCGCACACACAGGCACATGATCTAAACATCTCACGGAACAGCAGTCACCTGTACACAGCGGTTCTAAGCAACACATCCCTTTTTCTATCTCTTCCTGTCCACATTAATGCTTTCTCAGTTCACACTGTGGGCCTGATGAGTTAAGAATGAGGATTCCTAGTGTAACAGGGTGCCGGTCAACCATTGGGCAGCAGGCTGTCATCGGCGGCAGTCATGTCCAGCTGCTCCTTGAACTCCGTGAAGAGCCGCTGGAGTCTCAAGTTTGATGCAAGGTGTGGCAACATCTCTCGGAGAAGACCCCGTTTGTCCAGACCCTGCCAAGAGCACATTAAGAGAAGCACGATTGCTACTAAGACTTTTTAAATTGAGGGCGTATTTCTGCGACAGCAAACAGATATACTTGCACGCACCAAAATGGGCCCCACATGAGGACTTTGCAAGATGCAAAACAATGATACTGATGGAGTTATGACAATATAATGTAGATCGCTTTTACAGAATACCACAGCAGCCCGCTACCATGCTGATCAAAGGTTCCAATCATTCGAGGCTCTGAAACTGACAAGTGCACAGCTGACATTGAAGTCACAATTTATTAAAGGAGGGAACAGCAAGAGGTTCCTACGAGAAACAGTGCTGCTCTGGAGATAGTAACCGAGTGTTCCACCTCCGGCTGCCTTGATAAAATATCTCCATGTACATTTCAGCAACTTTCTACTGGCTTCCTGCTGCGCTCACCAGGATTGAATTACAATAAAAGCTCGTTATTAAAACTCCACGGGCACACCGACGCAGTTCGAATTAACTGAAGTTCGAACAAATGAAAGTGAAGAGGATGTGCAAGCACATTGCATTTGGGAAGCAGTCTGGTAATGAGATTGCCTTATTTTATTGCTATAAAATATTCCGTCATCACCTTTTTTTTCCCCAAACGACAATGGCCAGCACCTTATGTTCTAAAGCCCAAGCTTATTGGAAGGCCTCTTCTTCGCTTTCAAAACAGAAGAGGCGAGTGACATTCAGCGCACCAGAACCTGTGCAGCGGAGGATAGCACTGCAGTTGCGAAGGGCGCGCAATCACCTGTAAGCATGGTAGCAAGACTTGAAGCGTGAGACCATCGCACAACTGCTGCCTTTCGACCAAAACAGTAGCACAACCTCCGTGACTCATGCGGTTGTGAGACCGTTAAGATCGAAAAGCGGAAGTCACCAGGATGGCTACACGTACACTCGGGGACAAAAGTCTCTGGACCGCGTTCTCCGTAAATGAAGCCAGCAGCTCTATTATTAGCTGCCGGCTGGAGACCGCACTTGTGGAGGCGAAATTCAAGATCCTGTTCTTTCAACTCCACAAGAGTGCTCCCCAGCCAGTGGTTAACAACAGAGCTATCAGCTTCATTTACGAAGCACATGGTCCACAAACTTTGGTCCCCAAATGTGCATTACCTGATTTTCCCGCCTTCCGAGCCCATGCCGCGAACTGCTAAACCAATGAGCATGCTGTGATTTTTGGAGATAACCTGTTTCAATGATGCACCGGTGTCGACTTCATGTATGATTTCAATCTTCTCTCGAAGCATTTTGGTGCGGTAATTAGTGCAGTTAGACAACATTTCTAACTTACTACACCGTGGCACACCATGTAGGTTGAGCAGGCCAACTGCTGCAGCTGCAACCAATCGCATACAAAGGGTATTGGAAAACCGAGACAAAGATAAGTAGCAAACATCAACCAAAGCTACAATTCATTCATTTTGCGCACGTCGCGGTTTCGTTCACGACCATGTGGTTTCGGGTTCGAAGTAGTGGACACGCGGCGGGGTCATGTGACACCTCTTTCATGTGGAGGGCATATGCAAATTTTATTAAACAGCCTAATTTGAATCTGTTTTCCTTTTCTCATTTGGGAATGCTGCGCCGTGTTGACTAATGCTTACTGATAGCATCAATATTGTCACAGTACACTAAATGCTACCGTATTTCCTCGCATAATGATCGCACTCGCGTAATGATCGCACCCCCGAATTTTGTTGACAAAATTCAATTTTTTTTATTCCCCGCGTAATGATCACACCCCGAACTTGCCGCTGCAATTTGTCGACGGTGTCGAGTCTAGCCGACGATGATAGTCCTTGCCATCTGTCTGACAGATGGCACGTGCAGATTACCATCTTGCTCTGTCAGCATTACAGCGGCAGCAGCTTGTTGGTTGACGTGCAGTCGCACGGGCAGTGTAAATGCAGTTATGCTTAATCGCGGATACCAAACTTAACTGCGGTTATCTTGTATCACGGTTCGCCGTTGTAACAGGGCTCGCCACCATTCTGGGTTGCGGTGCAACGAACGAAGTGAAGCGGTGATCCGGCTAAACTTTATTGTTGTCGTAGATAATAAGCCCTCGGATACGGGAACGTCAAAAATGAATCCTCCTTGAGGATCGCTGGCCTGTACACAGTTGCTGGTAGGAGTAATAACTGCGATAAAAGCTAGTCTTGCGTTCACAGCTGCGTAGCAGCTGCCGCTGTTGCAGCGCAAGTGACCCGATCTACTTGCACGCCAGCTCCGCTGCTAAGGCGTCGCTGAAATCGATCGCATCTATTTCTTTTAATATGAAACAATTAGGTTGTCAGTAAGGCAGCGCCATAAGTAGAACATTCATTATAGCATTGGTCAATTCAAAAGCGCCATCCACTGTGGCCTCGATACGAAACAAGTTAGGCCTAGCGACGACTAGGGAGTACAGAGCGCCGTAGTCCGCCGCGCTCGTGGGCGGCACCATTACAGTAAGCACGCGGAATCCAGTGCTCCGAGCGTTGCGAACCTGTCACCTAAGTACATCAACGATGCAGCAGGGACCGGACATTTTTCAGCGTAACGGCGGTAAAATGCATAGCTTGAGCGCCGCGGGACGTTGCTGTTGTACGCTGTTGCTGCGCCATCGGACGAGATTGAAGGCTGCATAAAAGCGCCGTCGCGCAGCACTATATAAACTGCCTATTTTGATGCGTTGCTCTTCGAACATGATTTAGTGCGAAGAAGGTAAGTTCTTGAAGCGGGCCAGCTTGTGCGCTTTTCCTACTCTACCTTCTCGGTTAACAACGCAAGCCAAGACCGCCGAGCTCGGTTCGCAATAACCGCGTTTAGCGGTGTAACCACGGGTAGCACACCTGTGTGACAAGGGTTGTCTGCCTGCAACTTGTTTGCGTTTTCGGTGCTCAAAAATTTTTTGTAAAAAATTTACCCCGCGTAATGACCACACCCTTAAATTTGTGTCCATTTTTTGAAAAAAAAAAAGAAACAGTGTGATCATTACGAGAGTAAATATGGCATTTCATTTCCTGTGTCATGAGTCTTCAAGCACAATATTAGTTGGGAAGAGTGGCCCCATGCACATACCAATATGAGCGGTTCCCACGACTGCGAGCTGCCACCCACAGGGCCCAGAAGCTGGGAGCAAAGGTCTTTCAATCTGCTTTCCAAGCCTGCAACAAGGAACAGAAAAGCCACAAAACATACAATGCATTGGATCTCCCACATAGGGCAACTGTACAGCTCAGACAGTTTAAAATTCCAATACAGCAACAAAAGCACACTGACAAAGTTTAAAGACTTCAAACAAACAAGCACAAAGATCAGGCGGTTGCAAATTGTCTTTACAAAACATTAGAGCCATGTGCATCCCAAAAGACACTGAAAGTATAAACCTGAACTTGTCTGCACCCCCTCTCAACATCCCACAATCTCCCAGTCTCCGTCAGTGATAACAGGGGCATGCCTACTATGACAGGGCACTCAGCATTTCATTGGTCCACCAACCTTGACGTGATGTCCTTACCCGATGTCAACTCATTTGCATAATATGCCGCACTTTTTCCAACTAGAGCAAACAATTTAGCTTTACCTTCCACTCCATTGGCACTCATACGAAGGGTATGCATTGCATTCACCTTTCACTACATTCACTCACTGGCTTCGCTTCATGTTGCACCTTTATCACATGCTCAACATAGCAACACGGCATCAGTGTGCTCAACAGAGCTCTACTGTTGTTTTGATAATCACATTTCAGTGCAGTATAATTCAAAGTCTACTTGCATAACCTGCTGTTTCTCGGTGTGAATTAAAGTGCACAATTGGAACGGTTCACAGAGGGCCATTATGTGCAGGTCTGGTTCTCTTCGCCCATCCGCTAGCGAGAATGACAAAGAGAATAATGCTTGCAAGGGCTAGTCATTTCAAGTGTGGGACCCAAAGGTGGGGGCACCCTATTCATTGGCCTTGTAGTATGCACTCGTGAGAGCTTTAGACCAACCACATCTGAATTGCATTAGCCACTCATCATTTCATCTGAGAACTGATGATAAATTTTGGTAAATCTCGCAAGTTATATTTTATTTTATTTATGCTTTTATTTAAGTTAGCATACGCAAAACAGTAACATATAATAGAAGAACGTGGTACACAAAATTTGAAGGTTTGCAACCTCTTATTTATGTGAACAACACCAACCAGTTAGAACAATACCTTGTGATCTCCGTGGTGACTAAACAGCGTACTCACCAAGACTAGTGGCTGTCGAAATTCACAAGGACTCTTAAAATTTGCAGCGTTTCTATCACTGCCATTTTATGCTGGGGGCATCTTAAGACAAACAAAAAGCTTCCTGCGCCACTCATATGCCCCGAATGTGCTACGCAGTGAAGCGGCAACAACGAAGAATTAGCGGTGAGGCGAGCAGCCCCCACTTCACTGAACGCTGCCACTTTGCCATAAAGGCTCCATTCTCAGTGAAAGTAGCATCTCTTTCACTAGAATGAGGTAATCTATTGATACAGGCAGACTTCAATTTGCCCTCAGCATCCCTTCACGCGTAACAATAAACCCTGAAAAGAGGCCGTAAACGCACTCACCCTCGGTGGCAAGATACCGTGCCAGTGTGAGCGTCCAGAAGCGATACTCGGTGGATGACCGAAGGGCCAGAGACGCAGCCACCTGGCCATCCAGGAAGCTCAGAGTGCCAGCCTGCTGCAGTGACGGACCAGCATGGAACACAGACTTGGCTCGCTGAGGCACTCTGCAAGGAAGAAAGGAACAGAAGCAGCACGCTTACTTTATTAGTCGGCACAATACCACTCATGTTAGAGTAAGACAGTCAGCAGGAAGAGCATATGCAATGGGATACCTAGTACATAACACTAGCACAAAGGTACTCAATAATGTTAGCTTCGGGGAGCCCCAACGGCTTTCAAGAGATGCCGGGGAACATCGTGTGTCATGGCTTTCATCCCTTCCCACCTCACATGCATGCAAAAAAGGGCCCACAAATGCACAGCCCCTAAAGATAAGCCCAAATTTCATTAATAACGACTGAGTGTACAGTGAAAGAGGCAGTTGAAATGAATTCCAGTGAGATCAGTACCAAAAAAAAGCAGGCAAAGGAAAGGTGGAACTTGAGGTATGCATGGATTTAGGTGCTCAGGGAACCCAAAAAAGAACCACAAGGGACCCAATGGTCCAAGTTTGAGGACTCCTGTAACAGCACATAAAGTCACATAAAGTACGGTTATTTCTCATAAACAAAATGAGGCAAAATTTCAGGAACAAATGAGTGATAAGCATAAACCAAAACATCAAAACCACAACAACGTAAAAGAGTACATATGAAAGTAACAAAATAAAGGGGTTTGCAGAACGGCTGAAACTGTATTTCAGGAATGGATATACTAAGGGAATGGGTGGCTGGGCATATCACATACCAAATGCTGTCCTCGAGGCAAAAAAAAAGCATATTCAAATGTTTCAGCACAACAGACAGCCAAGACGTACTTGAACATGTTGTGCTGGAGTGATCCCAGAGGCAGGTGGTTCGAGCCCTTGACAGTGATGTCATCCGCAGGCGGCATGGACGCGTGATGGTCCGAACACTGCGCCACGGCATCCTCGGTGCCCGTCAGAAGGAGCCACGAGGCCAGGTCCTTGCTATACAGGTACGACCGGCCAGTGGTGAGCGTCAGCAGTGGCAGTCCCTCGTCGGTGATGCTGGATGCCCTGATGGTGGCCCCCGACGCCGCCGAGTCGCGGAACAGTGGCGCCACCGACTCGTCGCGCACCGTGCATACACCCCGGGCCAGGTCCCAGACGTGCAGCGAGCCATGGGTCGTCAGGACAAGCAGGCGGCTGCCCTTGCAGAGGATGTGAGCCACGGGCCACGAGAGTAGCAGCGGTGGCATCAGCTTGGCGCCCGTTGGGCAAGACAAGGCCGTCAGGGTCCGGTCCTCACACACCACGCACACCACTTGGCTGGTATACAGGTCATCCAGTGCCAAGGGCAGGGAGCGTACATGGTGAGCAGGAAGCAAAACAGTTGCCATTAGTTTCTTGAGATCCCCCCATTCCAGAGCAGCCATCCAAAGAGGGTAACCCAGTGAACTTAAAAAGGTTCACGTTAAGTTCCGTTCACGAACGGGTCACCATGAGCTTCTTTGTCACAGAGACTATGTGCGTGAAAACGATGGCACGCAACAGGCGACAAAGTACTAACACAAGAATTTCAAGAAACATGGACCGAAGAAATGTGCTAAACAAGTTGGCAAAGGCCGTGTTTGTTAATGTCAGGCTACTAGCTTTTCACCTCACTTGCATGGCATGGCAAAGAGTACCTTCGGTTTCTTCTGGCTTTGGCAAGCACATTTACAGAGCACGCGAGTCATTGATACTGGCACGGTTCACATACGCAGATTCCTACACTGTTCATCATGCTCTGAGGCTCAGGGAGCAAAAGATCCAGGGCTACTAAGTGCGGGAAACACCTGCTGCGCGACCACGGACACAAAATGCAAGTGCTACTTATCACTCGCTGCGAGGAATCACCCGCAGTAGCTGCTGCCTCTCACCTGCTGGCAGCCAGGGCCACACCTCGTCCCGAGACCAGGTGCTCCCAAAAGACGGCCTCCTCCTCGCTGCAGCGGACTTTGCTGACTGTCCGTGACCCAGGCACCGGTATGTCCGCCTGCAGCTGGATGCTCCTGAGCACTTTCGGATCTTCAGTGTGCGGCACCTACAACCGAACGGCATGGAGGAGGAGTTAGCAGTCCAGTGCCCTTAAAGGTGCACTGAAGAGGAATCTGAACTTGTCTTTTTGCCGCGGGAACTCGATCTACACGTTCCAAGCATTCTTAGAAACTGTGACTTATTGCCCTGTATGGCCGATTTCCCAAATTAAATCGAATTAACGCCCGGCTCCCGCCCTTTTTTTTAAATTCTCCCTCGTACGGTGGGCGGAGTCGACCAACGCGTGGAGTGCCTTTCACCCAGTCCCGTGGCGGCTTGCCGCTCTGCCATCAGCGGAGTAATACGTAGTAGTCCGTAGTAGCAAATAGTCCGCGCGTATTTTTATTTCTGTGGGCTTATTTTGCGGCTATATTAGCTGCGAATGAAACTATTTATTCATGGAAACCTAAAAAAACAAAATAAAGCGAAAGCAAAGCCTCCACGGAGCTGGCTGAAAGGAACTTCATGCGTTGGTCGACTCCGCCCATCGTACGAGGGAGGATTAAAAAAAAAGGGCGGGAGCCGGACGCTAATTCGATTTAATTAGGGAAATCAGCCATACAGGGCAATAAGTTGAAGTTTCTAAGAATGCTAGGAACGTGTAGATCAAGTTCCCGCGGCAAAAAGACAAGTTCAGAATCCTCTTCAGTTCACCTTTAAGCCCGGCAAGCAGTGTGGTTGCAGCTCAATGCACAAAGCAGCTAAGCCACACAAACATAAATCGTGTCGTAGTCACGACAGAATCCAGCTTCGGAACTGCAGAGAAAATGAGTGTTTGAGCAAGACAAATTCAGAATGTCTCTGGCACTAGAGAGAGAGAAAGGAATTTTAATGAGGAAAAGGAGAAGAGGTCGGCCGGTGGTAACATGGCCCTGGCCTGCTACTCCACACAGGGGAAAGGGAAGACGAGGAAAAGGAAAGTGCGAATGAAGGTTGATGATGGCATAGTACAGAGAGTTTCACGGGTGATGTCTACACATACACACACACACCCACACAAACTCTGGCTGGCACTCGCATCGCGGTGAGTAGACGCACATAAAACTGGTGTCGGCAACACAAACACCGACACATGTCATTAACCATGCAGGTAGAGCTTGTAGAATTTGCTGCTGAAAACATGCGTTTCAATGAAACGAAGTACATTTCTTGAAAAACATTTTTATATGTAGGGCTTAACTTAGTTGTCATCTGCACTAGGGTGCTGCAGTTGGATTTTCTAATGCACCAATTTTCCACTTTACAAGCTGCCACAGCAGGATGGTAGGCCTGGTGATGTCCTTTTAAAGCTGCTTTTGTGGCTGAGCGTCAAGCCGGTTGTGTCTGGCTGGTGGTTAGCTCACTTCAGTTTCATTGAATTCCGTTCCTTAGAATATGTGGAACCGCCGTTGAGACAAGCCTCACCTTCACAGTGACTGGCATGTTCTGCTTCAGCGCTGGAAACATGGCCTGATGTCGATGCGGAGCCGCAACAGATTGCTGGGCAGTGGACGACTGCGCCGCACTCTCCTTCTGTGCCTGTCATAAATTAACAATGCAATAACATGGCACAGTCAACGAAGTAATCACTGCACGAATTCAATGAAGAGCCAGTTAACATCCATCACCTGAAGTGATTACCTCAGCATTGGCAAGCAACTGCAAGAAAAACGACGGACACTTAAAGGGACACTGAGGAGAGCACTATTAATATTTTTTTTATAGTAAAATCCGATAGTTCGGCATGTCATGGCTTTGTTGCCACTTGGCCGGCAGCGAAAGATGCATTTATTTCTAAGAAATTTGGATTCGAAGTTGAAAAAGTTTTTCCCGCCGCTCTGATTCAAACTTGGGATTCGTCTATGACGACACAGGACTAAGAGACGTGAAACATGACGTGCACATGACGTAACGCAGACTCCGTGATTTCTGGCTGCCAGCAGTGCGGCCTAGCAGCAGCCGAAAAGAAAGCTACCGCCGGCCGCACGTTGAAGGCATCTATCGGCTATTGTGGCCGTCGCTACAGTCGCTTCAATTACGTTTGCACTGGCGTTTTGCCAGCGTTACGATGGAACTCGTTCTCGAAGTCGTCAACGAAGTTCTCGCAAATAGACACCTTTAGCATACCGTGTACCTTGTTACCGCTAGCAGAATACCGGTAGCCCGCCTACCGCCGGAAAACAGGCGCTGATTTGTCCCGATGCTTCAGGAGCGCGCGTAGCAGCCGGGCACGTGGCGCCATCTGGCGACGTCAAGGAGATTTGCGCATGCATTGGCTGCGCCTCAGTGATGCATGGTTTCTCGGTTCCTGGTGTTGCTAGAACCATTCGTTCTAGCAACACTGTTTTGGCCTATGATCTCATCACGCTTGTACTTGCGAGTTTGGCCTGTGGCGGCGATACCTGTATTTTGGTTCTTGCTCTTTTCTACGTTACAAGAGCTTTGTTGTCAGTATGAGTGGCGTTTTTGTAATCAGGAGCTGGTATTCTGTCGATACAAGCCAACTTCAATTTCTCCTCAGTGTCCCTTTAAGCACGGTCAGGCCAAATGCGAATCAGGTGCGTTAGCACGTCCCTTCTGGCTTTTTTTCTGCCTTGTATAAAAAAAAAGCTTATTATTAACAGAATTGGAGATTAAATGATATGCGGAAACAAACCTATATTTTCCAATATAGCAATTTGCAGAACCTCGTTCAGTTATGACCACCGACATTAAAGGTGGCTGCTAGTGTCAACTTAGTTCAGCCACAGGCGAAAACCAACCTGGACCACAGTATTCTAACCGGTATTCTGACTGGTGCTTTCTGGTTCAGTGAATGGTTGAGGTAGTCCTGTGACAGTGGCGCAGGTAAACAGGCTAGGCCATGCTGAATAATCAATGGTTGACACATCACCTGTTGCTGCTGTTGCTGCTGCTGTTGTTGCTGAAGTTGCTGCTGCTGAAGAGTGCGGTCTAGCGGGGGCCGGCCACGTTTTTTCTCCGGCGGCCTCGCCACAGCAGGAGTGGTTTCCGTGGCTTTCCGCTTGCCAACAGGCATTGCGTCACTAGCAGACTTGACAGACGGCTTCTCAGATCTGAACATAAGAACAGTCCCGTTTGGTGACACAGACATCTGGTGCCTCTGTCCCATCATAAGCGCCAGGCTAGACGCCAAATATAAAAGCCTGTAAGCAACACTGACAGTAGAGCGCTTGAAGCCAAAAAGTGACATTATGTCTTGAGAAAACTAGTGCCAGGCACACAGTACCCACTGCAGTCTCCTCTGCAAGGTAAGAAAATTTTGCTGATTTAACCGATATATTTTGAGACATGTGAGTTCAATTTCACAGGGGCATGGAGGCATGGGGGAAAATAATTTCAAGTTGACCTGTACCAATAGGTTTCCATGTTTTAATGACAGACAAGCTTGTTTTGCTGAAAACAAAATTTTTACACGCTAAAAATGACCATGAAATGATATACATGCATCACTGCTGCTTTTTCAAACAAACTGCAATGATGTCAATGCTTTCTTTTTTTGTTCATACGCGAATCTCTGAGGAGAGACCATGTTGCCATTCAAATTCAAACAGCGATCACAGAGTCCTTTTTGTTACCGACGTCACGAGTCCAAATCAAGTGGCAGAAAAAAATGTTCAATGTTTAAATCCAATTTTCTAAGCAATAAATTGGCCTTTTGCTCACAACAGCCATGCAAAAAGACTTTTACCAAGAATAGTAATTGGGTGCCATTGTTCAAAGTTTCCCTTTAATGAGGGTTTGCTGTAGCTGCTCCTTCTAAGAGCAGATCATAGAAATTAAATGCTGAAAGGACAGGCTACAAACTTTTATAGACTATAGCTTTTTTTTTTTTCTTTTTGCGGCAATCGAAAGCTCCTTTCCAAATAAATGAATACTGGTCTGTGGTGCAGAAAGACATGGCTGAATCTGAAAACCCTGACATCAACAACACGACTACTGCTGCAGTACCCAGGCGGCATCTGGCGACGTCTGTCACAGATACCAGCACCCAATTTTGTCAGAAATGCCAATGAGAGCACAGAAGCAGTCTGCTTTTTCAAGCCATATGAAAAGACGATAACAAAACAGGGTTGAACCGCGCAAGAAATGGTGACCACTAGTCCTAGAGAAAAAATTTCAGGCATCTGAAGTAACTTTGCTCTAAAATAGTGCGTACTGCATTCAGTCCTATTCATAAAGCGTGGTGTTATGACCTCTCCAGGCGATGTAGCCCGACTACTTGGAGAGCCACAAAGTTTTAACACAGCAAGGTGCAACCATCAGACCTGGCCTGAATTTCTTTGCCAACTCAAAATACAAATTCCTGCCACAAACCACATATTCTGCCCACTGTTTCGTCGTCACAGGGAAAGGTCTACAAGGATAAGTCAGTACTTTTATACTCACCTCCAGTGTTAGACTGTCCCTTAAAGGCAAGCTCTACAGTTCTCTCACGTAAGAACAGACCTTAGGAGGGGGGACAATGGGAAGCAGGCAGGAAAATGTGGACGTTTCTCACATATCAGAGGACGCTGGTGGCACAGCTGTTGATGCGGGCGTGTCTTTCTCCTGATTTTGCGTTGCCGGTGTTGCTGCCGATGCATCTTCCTAACAATGACAGAGAAGCCCTATGTGAGACACGGTACTTCAAAGGAGACTGAAAGCACCTACAGTGCCAACCAGGTCATGGCACCATGGCAACCTTGTTTACAATGGCAGCATGCTCCTTATTAAGGGGGGACACTGGTCTTGAAAAAAAAATTTTTATTAATGAAGTCAAAGTTATGAAATCTTCGGGGAATATATGTATTTGTGTGTGCTGATTCTAAATATGTCATTTAATTTTATGCAAAACAATTCCTTGAGCACTTATGCACTTTATATGCTAGTATTTTGCGGAGAGTTTTGAAGAAAATTTGCTGCGGGAAACTCACTGAAATATATGCCATTGGGTTCTCTTGACACCAAGGAATACAATAAGGGTGAAATTGTCTTCCTACAATCATAGAACTTAAGTTATGGGGTTTTGAAGTTGTCGCTTCAAAAATGAGAAGGAAAGTGTGTATTCCTGTTTCTGAAGTGGCAGCTTCAGTACCTTATTACTCAAGTTCTATGAGAGCCAGGATGATAATTTTACCCTTATTGTATTCCTTGGTGTCAAGAGAACCCAATGGCACACATTTCAGCGAGTTTCCTGCAGCAAATTTTCTTCAAAACTCTCTGCAAAATACTTGCATAAAAAGTGCATAAGTGCTCAAAGAATTGTTTTACATGAAATTAAATGACATATCTAGAATCAGCGCACAAAAATGCATGTGCCCTGAAAATTTCATAGCTATGACTAAATTAATAAAATTTTCTTTTCAAGACCAGTGTCCCCCCTTAACTCTTTCGCTACCGCGCCATAGGCCATCGTTCGCATATGATCGATTCAAATCGCCCGCGCAAAAAAGCTCATTTTGGAGCGTCATGGACGTGCTACGCCATCTAGTCAGTGAACTCAATAACTGCTCTTTCGATTGCAGCCTTGGTTTCAGTGTTTTGACATGAGGGGGCGCCGTGAAAAATAAAACTTTGAATGGCCGCAGCAGCGTCAGCCGGAGAAAATGGCGTCCGTGTCGCCGCGCGCTCCTCGAAAGCGAAAGTTGATACCGAGGACGTCGGCCGGTTTCGGTTTCGTTTTTTGTGACGAAAGCAGCGGTTATTAGTCGGGCAACAATGTACAAACGTCAGATTTCGGTTTCGACAGCGAGACTTCGCCTCGGGAGCCTGGAACGTCAGCGCGTACTTGCATGTAAGTTCTGTTTTCGTTCGCTGTGTGTTTTCTGCGGTGCATACAGTTTGTAATTGACGACAGTGGTTTATTTTTGTGCTTCAGGGTCTTGACAACGTATGGTGAAGACAGTTTGCCAAATTCTCTAGGTCGCGTCGTGTTTTTCAACCAAGACGACAGCTAGGTGGCCATATCGGCACATCGCTGCGGAGCGGCGCTCGGAGATTCGCTCGACTTCTCGACTTTTTTTTTATGCTCTTCATGGCGGAAATGATGAAGACCGTGTGTGGAAACACTAATAAGTATGCATGGATGAAGATTTTCAGCAAATTCGGCGTGACGGCTCATGGGAAGACGTGAATCTGTTGGATATTCTGATGTTCATTGGAATCATCATATACATTGGAATTGTTGACCTGTCACGACTGTATCTCTACTGAAATACCAGAATAATCTATTCTGGCCCTCTACCATCAAAAATCATTTCTCAAAATTGGTTTTTCGCTTTTTTTTTTGCACATAAAGGACCCAGATGATTCAGTGGTGGCAGCATCTATTGGCAAGACTTGGAAAGTGTCCTGGCTTTTGAACCACATCGATAAAACTTATTTCATCGATCCTGATGTTTTAGAGCTTGCCTAAAATGCCAAATCTTATCAGCTGGCTTTCAGGGAGCAGCTCATTCAAGAAATCTTCGGGTATGATGAGGGAAAAGAAGTCCACGCCCCCAATCCTCTCATAGAATCCATTCAATACCAACCGAAAAGATTGAAAAAAAAGAAGAAACTGCAAGCTCGGCTATCAGCGAACAAGGGAGGAACAAAGATAAAACCTTATGTGAAGCACTTGTCAGTCTACCTTTGCTTCACATCTTCACCCCTGATTGCTCTTCACAGTGGCACCACAGTCATGACCCCTGACTTGACAAGCCATGGAAAGTGCAGTAAATTTTTCTCATAGCTGAAACTGTGAATAATGACAGCTATAAGCATGTGCAACAGTTTGCATATTCCAGTTTTCCTCTAATCAAGTTCGGGCTTAGTGCAGCCAGTAATTTTTGTTTTTGCTATATACTTTTTTTTTGTGTTTTTAGCAAATTTCACAAATAAATGTTCATTTACTTTTGCACACACAACTCTTCTGTTTGTTTCATTCAGAAGTGTAACTAATAAGCTACAATTTCATGCATTGCAATATGTGCTGGGTGTAATAGTTCTTGTGGAAAAAATGTTCTTTCAGTACACTCCAAATTGTGCATTTTTCCGCAGTAGCGAAAGAGTTAAGTAATAAGCGAGACAGTATAGCGTCACAGCAAGAGAAAATACATGAGAGACATCTCCTGAGTGATGCTCATACTAACCCCATGTGTTAAGTACCTAAGGAAACCAAACGAAAGGAGAAAAGGAGATTGAAGAAAGAATAGCGTAAAAGCAAAGAGCAGTTTACAGACATAAGCTGCAATTTCTGTTCAGAGTTCCAAACTCTCCAAATTGCGAGTGCCAGTAAAGATGTTGACGTGTGTGCTCCCTGGCCGGCCCGGGGTTCAAATAAGGGGGCACAACACATTTACCCGAGAAATAAGCTGCCAAGCTTTGTCCAAGTTTTGCTGTTGAGAATACACACTGTTCCAAAATGAACAAGTTATGAATACTCGTCAGTGTTGTATGTCATTTCCAGTAAACATCATTCAAATATGCTATGTAGCTACAAATGAATAACATTTATGGCTGGTGCCATTTCTGTGAAATGGTAGATTATCTTGGCAATACTGGTATTAATCGCGGGCAAGTTATGCAGGAGCTACGCTAGGAAAGATAGACCGGGTCTAAGAGACAGTTATACCACAGAAAAGAATAGAAAAAAAGACAGAAGCAAGAAAAAAAAATAAGAGAACAGCAGCTCTGAACCCACCTTAGTGCTAGCTGTCTTTTCGGAGGACTTGTCGCAGAGGTCTGCCATAGGAACGCTAGAGGATTCATCCCGCTTTTCAATGACAATCTTGCTTCTGCTTTCTGTGGACGAGCTGAAGTTGGGCAGGGCCTGGCTGTTGAACGGCACAGGAACATCCCTGCAGAGATAACGCGCAATCCGGTACATGCCTTCAATCCGATTCTAGAAACCAGAACTCTGTGTCTCAGGCATTTCTCAGCAGATGCCTGTGCCAAAGACAACTTGTCAGAAGCACCAGCACAGAATACAATTCAGATAGGAATACACCAGATAATTTTTTTTTTTACATATTACATGAAAAGCACCCCAAAAAAATTTAGAAAGCAAGGTCAAAAAATTCGCTGTGGCTTAGCTTGGTTAAGCCCGGTAATTGCGAAAGCAATATCCATACCTATGCCATGGTACAGCTGGTAGTGTACCGTATTTTCCGGTGTATAAGACGCACCCTTGTATAGGACGCACCTGCCGTATATGCAAGCTGTCACTGAAAAAGTTCCTATATAAGACGCACCCGTGTATAAGACGCACCCCAGTTTACCCAGTTAGGCTAGTGAGGCTTAATTAAACACGCTTGCGCGACTATCGCGAAATGCACCGTACATGTGAGCAATTCTTAAGCAACGCTAAGTGATCGAAGAAAACAACGCTCACGCCATACCCGTCCATGTTTTAGCAAAAAAGAAAGAAAAACCGATACAGCTCCCCATATGTCCATAACAACATTTTATTTCTACATGAAACCTTCGAAGTCTTCATCTTCAGATGCGCTATCAAAAGGTTCACCCATTTCTGGAAGCAACTCGGCTGAAACATGCACTATGTACACGGAGCAAAAAAAGTTGCAAAGGGTGAGTGAAAAAGAACGCCGGCTTGTCTTGACAATGGCGAGAAGCGCGATTGTCACCATCTTTTGGCGCTTCTCATTACTTTTGCTTGGGGCCTCCGAAACAGCCGCGCGTTTGTGATCCCGGAAGTCGTCATCCCCGCCGTTTCATGATAAAGATCACCTAGAATGTAGCGCACGGCGGTCCCGGTATTGAAGTATTAACCGTGTTACAACCGCGTTTTGGTAGTGATATTTTTTAGGTGAAAAAAGCTTGAGCATGAACCGGAGTAATCGATGAACTCGCAAAAAAGATGAAAAATTCGCATATAAGACGCACCCTTGTATAGGACGCACCAGCAAGATTTTCGAAAAAAAGCCGCGTCTTATACACCGGAAAATACGGTAGCTGGTGGTGGTGTTTGTGGTTAGACTTGTGGTGATGCATCGGTTATACAATCCAATCCTATCCAATCCAATCCATTCCAATACAATCCAAATCAATGCAATACAATCCAATCCCATCCAATTCAATCCACTCCAATGCAATGTAATGCAATCCAATCCAATTCAATCCACTCCAATCCAATGCAATACACTCCAATGCAATCAACTCCAACACAATCCAATGCAATCCAATCCAATGTAATGTAATCCAAGCCAATGCAATCCAATCCATTTCAATCCAATATAATGTAATCTAATCTAATCCAATGCAATCCAACCCAATCCAGTTCAGTCAAATCCAATCCAATCTAATCTAATCCAATCTAATGCAATCAAGGTCAAATGAAGGTCAATGGTGGTCACCGGCCGCGGCACGATGGTGGTCACCGGCCGCGGCACGGCAAACGCGTGAAAGTGCAAGTAGTATTGCTTTCGCAATAAAACACTTCATTTCATTTTAAATTTCTCATGAATGCATTTGGGGTAAACAGTTTCCGATGCTGCTAAATTCAAGGCAACACATCAGCAAGAAAGAAGTTAACTTAAATCCAGCACTAAAAACACGGCCATGAAAATGAAAACACTCAGCTGAATAGAACCTCTAGGTGAGGCCTGTTTCTTTTTTTTTGCATGTTCATTACATGACTAAGTTTGGTTTGGTTTAAGGGGTTTAACGTCCCAAAGAGACTAAGGCTATGAGGGCGCCGCAGTGAAGGGCTCCGGAAATTTCGATCACCTAGGGCTCTTTAACATGCACTGACATCGCACAGTACACGGACCTCCAGAATTTCGCCTCCATCGAAATTCGACCTCCGCGAACGAGATCGCACCCGCGTCTTTTGGTCAGCAGCCATGCACCATAACTACTGAGCGACAAAAATTTTTATTTTTAGTAACAAGTTTCTAGCTGCTTGGGTTGGCAGGCCATTGTTCACCACAGAAGATATTATTGAGCATGTTGTTGCAGTACTATGCTGAATCTTGCCTGGCAGGAAAATCAAGAGTTATGCTTGCCAGCAAATACTGTCCCCATATGTTTCTTGCTAATCAGATACGAATGGACTGAACTAACTTTCGTAGCAGCCAATTGGTCAAACAACTTCTTGCTTATCCCCGACGATTTCTAGTTCTCTTCAAAAGCAGAGTACTGCGCCACTCACCCAACTTCCGGGTCAGGGGGGATGAAGAGGGGTGTGATCCTACGGCGGCCATCAGGCATCCGTGTTTCGATCTGTTTGTCGGTAGGCCCCTGCGAAAAAGGCACAGAGGAGAAAAGACACTTCTTTATCCCCACATCTGCACGAACAAGAAGAAAACTGAATGCAAAAGCTTACGCAGCTCTACGATCTGTCGCGAAAACAAAAGAGACGAAGCACTTGCACCTAAAGCAGGAGTATCGTGCTGGCCCACTGAAGCTTGAACTTGCTCTGAAGTCTGCCAAGATTATAAGTTCGGAAAACACGACATAGCGTGCTGTTCCTGTGCTCTAGTTAATGGTGTTTATTTCAGCATTCGATGGCTGTAAGCGGTGATGACGAAAGAGAACAGGCTGAACTACTAAACACCCGAGGGAAGGAGTCTATCAGTTTTAGATTTTGTAATTACGCTCAGCAGTGTTTACAGCTGAAAATAGACTTCGAAACTGGTTATGTGTTACGTTTACAGTTTGTGAAGGCTGACCTCTGATAAGATTTGAAGCACTAGTTATTGTACAGGTTTATGGACAAAAGATCTGCACTTGAACGTGTCTTGCTGTGGCCCTCACTAGTCTAAAATCTGCATTATTTAAACTGGTCTGACCCCGCCTGAATTAAGAACAAGGTTCCACTGCACAAAGTAAATGGTAGCTTGGATATTGGTGGCAATCCTGCGGTGAGCACCAGTGACGTCGCTCACCAGTGACGTCGGTCATTGGAAAAACAGCCAAGCTTACAGCCATCGGTTATCGAAGGCAGGATAACCGCTGGTCCTTAAGGGTAATTCAGTGGATTCCAAGAGAAGGCAAGTGTAGCAGGGGACGGTAGAAAGTTAGGTGGGCAGATGAGATTAAGAATTAAGTAGTTCACGAGGATACAGTGGCCACAACTGGCAAAGGACAAGACTAATTGGAGAGACAAGGAAGAGGCCTTTGCCCAGCAGTGGACATAGTAAGGTTGATGATGATGATGATAATCACCCCATAAGGTTTGTGATGGTACCCCAAAGAAACCCAAACAACAGCACGTCAGCAAAAGTGGGGTGTGAATTTTCAGTTTGCAACTGTGTGCATGAGCCAGTTGCAAGAGTGAAGTGCAGCGGCAACAGAATAACATGAATGGTGGTATACAAGACAAGCCCGCAAGGTGGCGCATGGTGTTTAAAGGGACACTGAGGAGAAATTGAAGTTGGCTTGTATCGACAGAATACCAGCTCCTGATTACAAAAACGCCACTCATACTGACAACAAAGCTCTTGTAACGTAGAAAAGAGCAAGAACCAAAATACAGGTATCGCCGCCACAGGCCAAACTCGCAAGTACAAGCGTGGTGACGTCATAGGACAAAGCAGTGTTGCTAGAACCAATGGTTCTAGCAACTCTAGGACCCGAGAAGCCACAAATCACTGAGGCGCAGCCAATGCATGCGCAAATCTCCTTGACGTCGCCAGATGGCGCCACGTACCCGGCAGCTACGCGCGCGACTGAAGCATCGGGACCAATCAGCGCCTGCTCACCAGCGTTAGGGGGGCTCCCGGTATTCCGCTAGCAGTAACAAGGTACACGGTAAAGGTGTCTATTTGCGAGAACTTCGTTGACGACTTCGAGAACGAGATCCATCGTAAAGCTGGCAAAACGCCAGTGCAAACGTAAGCGAAGCGACTGTAGCGACGGCTGCAATAGTCGATAGATGCCTTCAACGCGCGGCCGGCGGTAGCTTTCTTTTCGGCTGCTGCTAGGCCGCACTGCTGGCAGCCAGAAATCACGGAGTCTGCGTTACGTCATGTTCACGTCACTTATTCCTGTGTCGTCATAGGAGAATCCCAAGTTTGAATCAGAGCGGCGGGAAAAACTTTTCAGCTTCGAATCCAAATTTCTTAGAAATAAATGCATCTTTCGCTGCCGGCCAAATGGCAACAAAGCCATGACATGCCGAACTATCGTATTTTGCTATAAAAAAAATATTAATAGTGCTCTCCTCACTGTCCCTTTAAGCTTGGAAAAAAGTCACTATGCCCGGCTGCGGAAAAAAAAAAAAGAACGCAAGACAAAATAGTAATGGCAGGATGCAGGATTTAAGATCACCTAGCTGTAAAAAAAAAAAAAAAATGCAACACAAAATAGGAATGGCAGAATGCAGGAGTTGAAATGTAGCATGCTCCAAATGCTGGCTGAAACTGCCACAAGTGAGTGCGAGTGGCATAGTGCCAATATGGCTCTCTGCATGGCCTCTGCTGCAGCTTCTGTTGCAGGTTGGAATTACATACACCTCAGTGCAGTGTCGACACAATATTAATTTTAAAAGAACTCCTTTTTGTAGCAGTATCAAAGAGTTAAAAGCAATCGATGGCACAGTTTGGCCTAAATGGTGAAATAGTCTGACCATTACGGGTACAAAGTTAGTCTGCTGTGCAGCTCCACCCATAATCATGACAACCACACATTGTTGTTTTGAAACAAGGAAATACAGCAGAACCTAGTTGGTATGCTCCCCATTCACATGATTTCGCAATTCACGAGCCCGAAATCGCGGGCAATAAAAGTACCCCACGGAGTCGCATTATTTTTCTTCCCCCATAATACTGCCACTGGATAACCCAATTTCCTGGCTACTATGTTCAAAATTTCGACAAATTCTGGACGTATAATACGTTCGGCGACCAACGGCACATACTTCGCAATTTACGAGCCCGAAATCGCGGGCAATAAAAATACCCCACGGAGTCGCATTATTTTTCTTCGCCCTTAATACCGTCACTGGATAATACTATTTCCTGGCTACTATGTTCAAAATTTCGACAAATTCTGGACGTATAATAAGTTCAGCGACCAGCCGCACATATTGTAAACATGCGAGTGGGCCGCGCGACATGAAGAGCCGAGATGCAGCCGCCGTCACCCGCCGGGGTGGCTTCTCTGCAGCGCCCGGGCGCGGGGCGAAAAAATAATAAAAAAGAAAAAAAAAAACGAAAAACAGCGCTAGCACAGGCATGGCCTTTTGCAGGGATGCGTTAGGCTAACAACACGCAAAACCTAACGCCAAACAAATTTTGGCACCTAGCGTCCGTATACGCGACGCACGGACGCACTACCGGACAGGTGAAACCGCTCGTTGGTCTCCGGTTTTACGTCGACGCCGCGTTCTTTTAAATTAGTTCGAGGAACGCAAACCTACTAGCTTGAAGAACAAAGTGCCCAGGAGTTCTCTCCAAGCGTCCATCGCTTCTAGGCAGCAAGGCGGCGCTACGCTTGAGGTGACGTCGCAGTTCCCAGTTGGTGGCGAGGAACGCCGTGTCCACCTCGGGCGTCCGTCGCTTCTTCAGCAATACCGGGTTTTGGAAGACGGCGGCTCGCTTGTGGTGGCAGTGTGAACCAGCCAAGGTGCGGTGACGTCGCAGTAGTAATGCAGAGGCGTTCGCCGTTTCTACGCGGCTCTGGTATACGGCGCGGTCCTCCTCCCCATCTCCACGCCTGTAGCAGTGCTTCACCTCCACTAGCGATTGGAGTCGGAAAAGCAACCTAGGTCACGTGACCTTGTGGCGCCGGCAAAACCTATCGGCCAGATTGTGAGCAAACTAACCACCCTGGCAGGTGGCAGTTAAATCAATGGTTGATCGCGAAAGGTTGCTCGGGAAGAGCAACCTGGGTCGCACAAGACCCACAGGTGGCAGCACCTGCCATCGCAAGGAGATGGCTCATCCCTTAACTCCGCTTAAGTGTTCCCTCCAATTTTTCACTTTCACCTCCTCTCCACAGTCGGCCCCACCGTACTCGTACGGCAGAGCACTACCTCCTCGCCCTCCGACTCCGCAGTGCCCGCTCGCCGAGCGCGCTTCGGTGCGACAAAGGGCGCCATATCGCCCGCTGCGCCATCCAGTGCCAACGCGGCCAAACCGTAGTACACCAGCGCCCACGCGCGCTAATCAGTGCGGAGCGACAAACGCGTGGCTGCGCAACGGAAAGACCGCATACAGCTTTCGCCGCAAAAGGCTGCGACAGCCGAGGAGGTTTTGCCGCAATGCATTGGTGCATATCGGTGAAGCATCCAAAAAAAAAAACCAATGTGGAGGAAATCTCGTGCCAAGTTTCTTCCTCGTTTAGAAAAACACGAATGCGGACCCAGTTCTGCAAGCACTAGGAAAGGAGCTGCTCACACCCAGCGGCAAAAAATGTTAACATTTTTATGAAGTCGTCAGTTGTACCTCAATCAACATTAACATTTTCATCTCCAACTTGTTTGGAGGGGCTCTGACACACCTTCCAAGGAGAGCACATCAACTTGCTCAATTACTGCATTGAGATGTCATGGAGACTTGGGCCAACTAATACACTTCTACACACAGCAGAGGACCCACAGTCACACGCGAAAGTTGGCGGGCCCTTTCCGGCAACCTTTTAATGCTCGCACCCTCCTCCATCGCACTACTTCTGTGTATATTAGTTCTGAAATGGCTATTGGTTAGATTCTTTCAGACGTCAGGCAACTACCATGGCCGCAGCCAATAAGCAGCGTAGCTCTGGTGGGTCAGGAAGCTCTGCCCCTGGCAGTAGGGCTGGCGGAGGAGCGCCCACCTTTCAGCGTGAATAAAGTGACGACAGGAGAGGGAAAGACGCGAAGATGCTGTAATTCAAATATTAACTACAGATAACTCAGCCTCTACAAAGCACATCAAAAAATTCTCGCTGGAGGATATTCGTGAAGTGGCATCCTTTAACATACCACTTTTTATTAGAGTCCCTTTCAGAGCCCCTTTAATGGATGAAACATTAAAATCTTCATTTCCTCCTGTGACTGATTAGCAGAGTAATACATCTTATGGCCCAGAGACTGCTCTTGCTCACTGCTAGTTCAGAGCAACAGCCACTAAAGGGCAACTGCATAGGTTTTAGACATCGATGAGATTAACAAACAAACAAACAAAAAGGGGTTGAATGTATGAAACTTGCAGGCTAAAGATGCGAAGTCCTTTCGAGCTAGCATTTGAAATGGTGATGTAATCACCAATTAAAATTTCAACGATCTTCAAACTTCTCCTCAGCCCAGAGCGCCAAGTGGGGGGCGCATCATGACTTTATCGAAGGTACCAGTAAGTTTTCAATTCATAAATGCTTGCTTTCAAGGAAAAAAAAAAACAATGCTACCGATGGCAAAGGCCGCGGAGCATTGTTTGTCAGCATCCAACGAGACATGGCAGGGTGTGGTTGACGGCATCAGAAATTTGAAATCTTACCTTCCGTGACATCACACCAAGCTTCTCCGGTGCAACGAGGGAAGCCTAAAATTTAATTGTTGATTGCGGCACTATTTTAACCCTCTTCAGTCATCTGATGGACATCGCCCGACAGCGGGAAAGTACCTGTCCAGTTAGTTGTCGGGCATGGCTTGACACAAAGTTTTGCCTATTATTTCTGTAGGTAAATTCGCGCGACATCCGGTTGAATTACCGTAAAAACCCGCATATAATACGAACCCGAATATAATACGAGGTGAAGTTTTAGAGACGCGAAATGGGAAAAAAAAGTATTACCCGCGTATAATACGAGTGACGCAAGCTCATAGAAGACATTTATTCAAATCGCATCCCACACTCCACTTCAATCACTTTCTTCTTCAGAGCGCTTTCTTCGGACATTGCTTTGTGCGACAAATCATCCCAAATGTACTCATCTTCCGTGCCATCGAGGGCGTTCGAGATGCCGCACTTCTTAAGCCCGCTTCGGCCACCCGGTTGGCGTCACTGCAGGCTCACCTGAGCGCATCCACTCTGCATAGCACCGCTTGACTGCGTCCTTGAATGGTTGGTTTACAAAACCATCAAGCGGCCGCGAAAGTTTCGTCGCGTTCCGCAGCACGCGAAAGGGGCTTCTTTCTGTCGTGGCCATCCACGAATGCTTCCTTCGACGACAGCAAACTGCCTCCTGGCCGCACCGTTGCCGATGTTCTCCGCACCTAAAATCACTTTTCGCTTGAAAGCAGCCGAGTACTGTTTTCGAGACCCTGACATCGTGCTCCCCAAAACAATATCCACTTCGCGAAGCGTGCCTTACATGAGAGCATGTGTGTTGTCAACAGGCACATGGCACACCGCGACCCCGGCACACCGCGACCCCGGCACACCGCGACCCCACCGGCGCACCCAACGGATCAACAAAGAAACGACGTCGTGACGTCATTTGTCGAGAGTAACAAAGCCAAGCAGTAGCAGAAACGAAACCAAAACTTCGAGCAACTTCGAAAATTTTTGTTCGGATCCACAAATAGTACGAGGCGGAAATTTAGGACGCTAACTATGGAAAAAAAAAAACTCGTATTATACGCGAGTTTTTACGGTAGTTGTATCCAGCAAATTGGCTATTCGAGGGATAACAGCACCATACCGCTGGAAAAATATTTTTGATCACGTGGTTTTGAGGCCCTGAAATGGCGCCAAAAACTCGTGGCATGAGTTCCATTCCGGCAGGCGTGTTTTACGGAAAGTTGTCTAATGACTTGAAGGCAGGCTCAAAGGCCGCAGCATCAAGGATTACGCTGTCTGCAGTGACAGAACGACAAACAAAGGCAGAAGGAAGACTGTATTATTTTGCAAGATGTGCAAGAGAAAGCCTGGCCTCCACTAGGAGAGAGCTTCGAGAGGTTCCACACTTCAATGAAGTTCGCTGAAGCCCTAGCCCAACTGAAGAAAAATGCTTTCAATAAGTTTTTATAACCAAATCATGTCATGGCAAATCCTTTCTTTGCGAGGGGCTAGAAGGCCCAAAAGAATGCTGACGGGTGCAGTAGTCTGTGGGGAAACTACGCCTCACCGGAAAGGGTTACATGCTAGCTCAAAAACGCTTGGCATGCTTTACCTACAGTCTACGTAGATTTGAATCCTTGAATTGCACAGAATTCGCAAAAAGTGGTGCAGTTGCCCTTTAATGCTTCAACCACCACATCTGCAGCAACCACGCAGATGTCTGCACAGAGGAGTGCAAGTATGGGAGGAGACGAGGAGGGAGTAGGATAACTGTTACACTGTGCTGTGTGCGAGATGTTGGTTCTTTTCACTGACAAAGTTTTCACTGCACACGCAACAGCTATTACCAGGTTCTAACGTTACACAGCATAGTGTAAAGATTTGTCAGTGTTTCTCTTTTAGAGCGAAAGTGCTACTGTTCCCGTTCTTCGAAGTCATGTCGGTGTGCAAAACGACCCTGGGAGACAGCAGAGTGCAAAATAAAAATAATAGAACAAAAAACAGACTTGCAGAAAAGAGGCTTGCAGGAAAGAATTGCAGAAAAGCAGCTTTCGCTCTGCATTAAAGGGACAGTGAGCAGAGCTCTATTAATATTTTTTTTTTATAGCAGAATCTGATAGTTCGGCATTTCATGGCTTTGTTGCCACTTGGCCGGCAACGAAAGATGCATTTATTTCAAACAAATTTGGATTCGAAACTGAAAAAGTTTTTCCCGCCGCTCTAATTCAAACTTGGGACTCTCTTATGACGACACAGGACTAAGTGACATGAAGCATGACGTGCACATGACGTAACGCAGACTCCGTGATTTCTGGCGGCCAGCAGTGCGGCCTAGCAGCAGCCGAAAAGAAATCTACCGCCGGCCGCACGTTGAAGGCATCAATCGGCTATTGCAGCCGTCGCTACCGTTGCTTCGTTTACGTTTGCACCGGCATTTTGCCAGCATTACGATGGATCCCATTCTCTAAGTCATCAACGAAGTCTCGCAAATAGACGCCTTTAGCATACCGTGTACCTTGTTACCGTTAGCGGAATACCAGCAGCCCGCCTACCGCCGGTGAACAGGCGCTGATTGGTCCCAATGCTGCAGGCGTGTGCGTAGCTGCCGGGTACGTGGCGCCAACGGGCGACGTCAAGGAGATTTGCGCATGCATTGGCTACGCCTCAGTGATTTGTGGCTTCTCGTGTCTCAGTGTTGCTAGAACCATTGGTTCTAGCAATGGTTCTAGCATTGGTTCTAGCATTGGTGTGCTAGAACCATTGGTTCTAGCAATGGTTCTAGCATTGGTTCTAGCATTGGTGTGCTAGAACCATTGGTTCTAGCAACACTGTCTTGTCCTATGATGTCATATCGCTTGTACTTGCGAGTTTGGCCTGTGGCAGCAATACAGTTGAACCTCTATATAACGAAGTCCTACTTGCAGCCGAAAATTTCGTTACATCGAGGTTCCCATGTTTCAGCTGTCAAAATAAAGTATAACTGGTTCATGGAACACTGCTTGTTGATGGGAACTTGTAAATTACTTATTGAGGAAATACACAAAAAAATCGAGTACCTAATAGTATTGCTAACAAGGGCACCAGATGTTTTTTTCTACATCAGGAGCATAATGAGTGATAGCAAACACCGCGACGGCATCATTTTTCTCCGTGTGCGCATAGCAAAGAACGAGCGCAGCGCCTAGTACTGAAAGCCGCCACAAGATGTCGCTACTGGTATCATCATCATCAGCATTGAACATTTGCAGCCGGGGATGCATCAGAGAAAAATAAAGAAAAATGTTCGCATCGCTCACGCCGGTGCAGCTACTTTGGACATGTCCTGGGTTTGGCAATTGTGGCTCGTTCTTGCTGGCGGTGGGATTGTGCTCGCGACGAAGCGCTTAGTGAATGCTTGTGCGACGGCTAAGTGAACGGTTTCTATCAGTGCTTAATTACGTCGCTTTTCCTGCTCTGCACTTTATTTTATTCGCTGTATGCGACCAGGGCACGTTTTTTTTTTTTTCGCCGCTCACCCGTTTTAAAGGTACGACCACACTAGCTCCACCAGTTTGTCAACACTGAAGACTTTTTTTTTGTTGTTTACGAGGACACTGCACGCAAAAAAAAAAACGAACGGACGCTGCAAGAAAATTCGGCTTATTACTCAATGGTCGTGTTATTCATGGAATGACGACACTGTTTCATGAATGCAAAAATTTTATTGGAACTTTGTGGAGTACGTGCAGTCGATCCACTAAGGTATTTGTTTGGGCTAGTCGGTACATTGTTAAAACTTCCTTAGTCCTGTCTTCCGTGCGCTGTGCCTTCAGTTTTAGCAGTCGATCCAGTTCATGTGGCAGCAAAGAAGTCTGTCAACTTCATCTGCCGCTTTTTAATAAGCGTCGGCGTTATGAGGCGCTCGTATGTAGACAGGGCTACCAAGGCCTGCTCATGTGAATGCGCGCCCGCGTGCGCACGCAGGACATCCAGCGCATCCATGATTTGCGTCGGTGTAGGCGCGCTACTTTCAACATGGGCGTCTTGGTCAGAGTCGCCGTCCTCCATTCCCGTGTCTGTGACACTCTGAATTATTGCGGCATCATCCAGCTCTTCGGTTGTGAAAGCCCAAGCGTCGCTGAAAACAAAGTCCTCGAGCGTCACGTCACTGGGAGCACCACCCTGGTCGCAGAGCAGCTGCCATGAGTCACCGACGTCTGTGCTAGATGTGGATGGCATGCTTTCGTCGTCATCGTCATTAGCTTCGCAACCCAGTTCTTGGTTTGAGTGCATGCTATCCTTGAAGCCCGCCTTTCTAAAGCAGTTCGCTATATTCTCACTGCTCGTCGACTCCCATGACCGCGATAACATCTCTAAGGTCATGAATACATCGATTTTGGTCTCTCTTTTGAGCTCAATGTTCAGCAGCAGCCTTTCAATCACCCGCTTGCGGTACGAACACTACACGCTGTTAATAATACCCTGGTCCAGTGGCTGTATCAGGGAGGTGCAGTTTGCGGGAAAATATTCCAGGTCGACGTTAGTGAGCGCACAGTCTTGCACATGATGTGCGGAGCAGTTGTCCACAAGTAGGCAGATGTTTCTTTCCTGCTTGCGCATTTCAGCATCCAAGTCCTTTGGCCATTTTGTGAACAAATCCCGTGTCATCCACGCCTTCCTGTTTGACGTTTATTTCACGGGCATCATTTTCTTGCCACTAAAGCAGCGCGGCTTCTCATTTGTTCCAATAACAAATGGCACGCGTTTATCGTTGCCATTCATGTTGGCACAGAAAAGAACAGTTAAACGCTGCTTGCTATGTTTGCCACCATGGCATTTTTCATTTCGCAGAGCCAACGTTTTCTTTGGCAACAGCCGACAGAAAAATGCCGTCTAGTCGACACTGTAAATGTCGGCGACGTCGAAACGTGCCAAAATGCCCGGGACATAATCACGCAGCCAGTCAGCTGCTCCAATCTTGTTCGCCTCGGCCAACTCGACGCTCGCCACCTTTCCAACAATGTTGTGCCTCTCTTTAAATCGTTGCAGCCACCCGCTGCTGGCCTTGAAGTCGTCGCACCCAAGAATGCAAGCGAAGTTCAGGGCCTTCTGTTGTAGAATGGCAACACTCAACGGCATGTTTTTGGAATGCATATCCAAGAACCATTGAAGAGGGCCTTTTCTACGTCGACGTAGCTTGCCTCCTTTAATCTTTTCAGCTGCAGGCCCGAGCCACCCGCACTAACGGCAGTCATAATGCTGTCTTTCAATTTAAGAATCGTAGACAGTGAACTCTGCGAAAGTCCATACCTTTCGGCAACAGTCTTCTTCTTTTCGCCATTCATTACTTCAGTGATGATCTTGGCTTTCATGTCCATGGACAAAACTTTTCTCTTGCGAGGAGCGCTCATCTTGAACACAAAACGCACTCCACGATGAGCGGAGCCAAGTCGAAGAAACGCTGCTGCTGCTCGTAGGCCTCAGTAAAGCGAGCTCAACAACGCGACGCGCCTTGCCAAACCACGTGTCAAACACACTGCACGATGAACGGAGCCAAGTCGGAAGAAACGCTGCTGCTGTTCGTAGGCCTCAGCAAAACGAGCTCGACAACGCGACGCACTTTGTTCGCCTCCTCAGGCCTCACGCACGCGTATTTCCGGTTTGCACTTTCACGTTCAGAGTCTACAGCTCGCCAGTGGCGTCATGGCGCGGCGCGTATGCCGCGGGCTATGTATGCGCACGACAGATGGTGCGGTGGTACGTTCTCGCAGATTCCCACACTGCCGGCAAAATTGGCGCGTAAAAGGGCAAATACAAACTGCGTTTGGTCTCGGCTAAACTTTTAGCTCTCATTCGATTGTCAAGGTAGCTCCTGGCACATGCATGCGATGCACAAGGACTTCGTTACATCGAAAGTGCGGAGCAAAATTACTTCGTTAAATCGCGAAAAAAAATACATGGTTTTCAGTGGGGAAGTGATTGGGAAATTAAAAAAATGCGTTACATCGCGAATTTCGTTACATTGAGGTTCATTACATCGAGGTTCGACTGTACCTGTATTTTGGTTCTTGCTCCTTTCTACGTTACAAGACCTTTGTTGTCAGTATGAGTGGCGCTTTTGTAATCAGGAGCTGGTATTCTGTCGATACAAGCCAACTTCAATTTTTTTTAAAGTTGTATCCTACTACACAAGGGCATACCCAACAACTACATGGTTCTAGAGCTAAGACGATGACAGAGAATGAGAGTAATTGTCATCACCTTGATGTGGGGCATGGGGCGGCTGCTGTTGCTGTTGGTGTTGACGGCAGAGCGCACCACAGAGTTTGCTGTGCCTGTCGCCGCATTGCTGGCAGCAGGGCTTGCAGAAGGCGTGACACCATTGACGACCTCCTTGGGCACTTTCTGCTGCTGCTGCTGCTGTACCCTGGAGAACTGCTCCTGGGCCTTGAGCACTTCGGGGTCCTCCACCAGAGTGGTGCCTGACTGCCGCTGCTGCTGACCTCCGGGTCCCGACAAACTCTTGCCATACAACTTTTGATGCCACACGTTCTGCCGAGAGACGGCGTCGGAAATTGAAAGGACCGAATCAGCTATATTCTGCACTCTGTCAATTCCAATGTGACTCAGGCCCCCACTTTTCCCACCATTTATTTTTTTAAATTTTGATCAAGCGATTCAAGAAGAGGCAGAGAGAGATGCCAAAAATTGTTTCACACAAGTTCCCATCCTCGTTTATACTCATGGCAACAATGCAAATAAAATAGTATTACTGGAAAAAAGCCGACACATCAAAATACATGCCACAAGATCACTCATGTTGAGATACCGCATGCCAATTCCTCTAGCCAGGGGTACAATGGGTCTCATGAGCACACTGCATGCTCACTACAACTCACCCGCTCGTCGGAACTAATGGGCCTCCCAATCTCCTCTTCTTTGAAGTCAATGTAGGCTACAGTACCATCCCAGGAACAGACCAGCAACTGGTTGCCCTCCTGACTCCTGAAAGCCAGACCAACCCACAAACATCTCTCAGACACCTACAGATAGGTCCTGAGTCACGAAAGGAAAGGCACAGTCACGACCATGCTCCCCATGCAATTAAGACTCGGCTGTTACGTTGCAATTGTGGCAATGTTCCCGCATGCTACATCGCGGACGTCACTCTGCGATACTGCTTTGCCCCGAGCCGCGGCATTTTTACAGCCTACGTTCAACACGCACGGAAAGGTGACGGCAGGCCAGCCAAAGTGGAAACCTAGGCACTGTGCTCAGTACCTTCTGGCGTACTGTACCCACGCCGACGCTAAGCATGCTCAGCAGTGGCGCCAAGCTTGTTGCAGCTGTTGGTGTCATTCCATCAGTGCTGAAGCGCGAATGTGAAAGATCGAAGGCGCAAAAACAAAACGCTGCGCAGACAGTGCTCTACGAGGTACAGTTGCACAGGTTGGCTGCAAGGCATGTTCGTGTCGTCTGCGTTTTTCTTGTTGCCTGTAGCTTAAAAATGCTGTTTCTAAATTCCGATAGACGAGGATACTGTACGGTTACAGCAGCTGGTGCGAAAACACCGCAAGAGTGCACATGCATGCCCAAACTCATCCTCCTTCGCATGCTCTCCCTCTTCGCAGCTGCCTCCCTTCCAAAGACATTTGCTCAGGAGGGACATCGCAAAGCATTTACGAGATTCTGTGTATGATATGACAGTGATCGCGAATGCTGCACTACTTCGTCATCATCATCATCAGCCTGACTACGCCCACTGCAGGACAAAGGCCTCTCCCATGTCTCTATAATTAATCCTGTCCAGTGCTATCCGTGGCCACCTTTTCCACAAAAACTTATTAATCTTATCCGCCCATCTATAACATCCTGTCACCCCACCCCCCCCTACGCTTGCCTTCTCTTGGAATCAGTAAGTTACCCTTAACGAGCGTTGGTTACCTTGCTTTCATATTACATGCCCTTCCTAAGCCCATGTCTTCTTGATTTCGACTTGGATGTCATCTGTCCCATGTTTGTTCCCTGACCCACTCTACTCTCCTCCTATCTCTTAATGTGACATCTATCATTTTCCTTTCCATAGCTTGCTGCATTGTGCTCCATGTAAGTTAAACCCTTTTAGTTAGCCCCCATGTTTCTGCTGCTCTTACTAGAAGAAAAAAAAAAGCAGACAACGATGTATCATTGTACATTTCTTTCCAAGTGCTTCTCAGCTACTATGTTTCCCGGCTGGTATGCTGTTTTTTCGTGGTCCCATGAAAAACGTAACCGAAGGTTCTACTGCATTTGAGTTCAGCATTTTGAAGTGCATAGTGGCTTGGCACCAAGGACTTTTTAGGCTCGGCACTGCATCAAGTAGTTCACACTGCAAATGCAACTTTATGAAACTTTCATGCTTAGAAATATATTTTTATGCCCACAACACTGCTACAGTTTCCCATTTTGCAGAGTAGTAAATAGTGGCACGTAGCCTTGATGATGCGTACAACATTTTAGTCTTTTCATGCACGAGAAACACACAAAGGTGTCCAGCATATAGCCCCATTCACCTGAAACAAATGGAGTCAAATGCCAGTGCTTGCACATGTATTAATAATAGTGTCCCATAATCCAGCCGTCTGTCCATGTTCAACCTAATGGGGACTCCCCACCTTACATGTTCTTGCTCTGTCACCAAGACAGAGATGACTGACGTGGTTTTAAGGGGGGACACTGGTCTTGAAAAAAAAATTTTTATTAATAAAGTCACAGTTACGAAATCTTCAGGGAATATGTATTTTTGTGTGCTGATTCTAAACACGTCATTTAATTTCATGTAAAACAATTTCTTGAGCACTTATGCACATTTTATGCTAGTATATTGCGGAGAGTTTTGAAGAAAATTTGCTGCGGGAAACTCACTGAAATGTATGCCATTGGGTTCTCTTGAAACCAAGGAATACAATAAGGGTGAAATTGTCTTCCTGCCTATCATAGAACTTAAGTTATAAAGTTTTGAAGTTGTCGCTTCAGAAATGAGAAGGAAAGTGTGTATTCCTGTTTCTGAAGTGGCAGCTTCAGTACCCTACTGCTCAAGTTCTGTGAGAACTGAAAATTTCACAACTATGACTAAATTAATAAAATTTTCTTTTCGAGACCAGTGTCCCCCCTTAAAGCTGAAAGATGCAACTGTTTACCCTAAATCACAACAGCGCAGTTACAGCATTTACTTCCACCTACCAGGATATGTCCAGCACAGAGTTTGAAAAGAGGTCATGAATCACCACGAGTGGACGCTTCAGGCAAGTCAGCTGCAATGAGAGAGAGACGTAGGTGTGTATGGCAGGTATGACTGCGCATTCAGCAGCACTTTAAAACCTTCAAAGGTTCATTACACAGTGACAAGTATGCAGCCTAAATGCAGACAAAGCACCACAGCTTACCCATACGGAGAGGGATCTATCTCGACTACCAATGGCGCAGCAACAGAAATTCTGTGTCTGAAACCACACAAACAGTGAAACCCAAAGCAGCAATTACACTCAAGACACAATAAAGTGAACAGAGCAAAATAAAGCAAAACAAACAAACAAACAAACAAGGGAATGGAAGGTTCACCTTCTTGGTCTCCTTGTTTATCCTTGACCGAATATGAGGGTTGAATCTCTGAAAGGTAAAAACAACAAACAAATGACACTTAATTTAGGACGAAGGCACTGGAAGGCAGAGCCAGTGTGGTACAAAAAAATGATTCCCTTCGCATCTGTCTCAATAAACCGTGTCAAGTCATGCAGCACTGACATGCTGAAAACCTGCTCAGTATACATATGCATGCACACGTGCACCGAGACAAATATACAGTTTATAAAAGACCACGCACTTTGCAAGAGGCACAGAGCACTGATCAAAGCTAACCAGCGGTTTTTCTTGCATTTGCCCAGCCAGGACGCTGAAGGAAAAGCATACCATTCTGGCAGCACCAAAACTACACAAACTACCTTACCAACAGTATTATCTTGCACAAGCATACCAATAAAGACATTATTGCTAACGGTAACGAAGGCTGGCAGGCCAAGAAAAATCGTACCTGTGAAAACGGATGCCTCGGTTGAAATTTACAAGCTTCAAAAACACAACTGTAATCAACTAGAAATCAACTTCGATACAGTGTTTCTAAAAGATTAAAACTCAGTTCTAGATCTTCCAACCCTAACTTTTTAAGTAAAAGTAAAAGCGCCAGTCTTGTAGTTAGCGTCTTCTCTTCTGTCCCCGTTTTTTGCGCTGCATATACTCTTACTTAAGATGAGCCACCAACCAGCCCATACCAAGATTTTAACCGTAACTTCTTCTCTTTCTCAAATGGGGTGCTGACATCAATGGTTAACAAGCAAGCAACTCACGCAAACCAGAACCCACTTATTCATTTCATGCACTGCAGCAAAGAGCCATGCATGCCCGCTGCATGGTTGACGAAACCTTCAGAGATCAAGAACTCATCGAGTTAATAACAAACAGCGGTGTGTCACTGTTTTCTGCCTGTTTCTGTTCTGAATTCACACACATAGCATATCTGCAAAACAAACATACCAGTGAGCGGTGGCGAAGTCGATTAAAACTGCACCTCTCAGCAACAGCTGCCAAAATCAAACTCAAGGTGGCTAGTGCTGCCACGCTGCCACCGCCAAAATTACAATCCTGTTAGGTCCTCCTATCCACATTACTGCCAGCAGTCATGGCTCCCACATCAGCAACAGTAGCGTGGAGAAGCGTTTGGAACACCCAAAATGTTGCGCGCTGTATACAGTGCACTTCATCCGGAGAATATTACAAACTTGTGCAACTGTACTACGGAGATTCTTATTGCGCTTGAAGACTGCCACCATCATGCCAGAAGCTTTCAACCCGTGTTTATTGTTACGTCACAGCTCAAACACACCAGCAGCTGCGCATGCAGGCAAGCACATAGCTACAGAAATAAAAGAATAAAATAAAAAATAATACCAAAAGAGCGAAAGGCTGCCGCGAAAGACATGTGGCTCACCACACAGGTTACGGCTTTCCGGTGCCCCACGAAATCCTTGTTGGTGCGCCAGTTGTCGCGTTCGATGATCTGGGCTGTGGGCCCAGCATTATTCATGGCATGTGCAGAGACGAGGTACTGGCCGTCGGGGGACCAGCTCAGCCGCAGGATGTGCGTGGTGCCGCCACACTGCAGCACAGAGGTGTACCACAAATTTTGACACTCACAATGAAAGAACGCAGTCGTGTGAGAGACCATAGATATTACCAAACATAGTCGTGCTCTCTTTATAGATTCCACTTTTACAAAATCATTGGAAGCGGCAGCAATTGTTTATGCGGAAGTTACCTCAAGGAATTCTTTATAGCCCTTTTAAAAAATGCATCAGCATCAAAGATGATGAGGATGGCTTGAGGCATTCCATAATTTTGGAGTGGAACAGGAATGCATTGCTCTGTTTGCATATGCAAATTAACTAACTAAGCACTACAATCCCAGACTACATGCAGAAAATTCCAAGCAGAAAGCACCATATCAAAACACCATATCAAAAACAGCTTTGTTGTTTTGTGCGTATATTTTGTAATATAAAATATACGCACAAAACAACAAAGCTGTCTCCTTTTTTACACACATAACATGCTTCAAATTCTCCGTGCAACAAACCCGGTCTCCAATCTGAAATGGACCATCTCATAAGCTCGCTCTTCTGCTTTGACGAACATGTACGAAACTACAACAAAATGTTAAGTAGTGCACATCCCATAATTGATTCCGCCATCATCTGTAACTTAGTTTCAGTTTTTATAGCTGCGGAGGCAAAGACTGAAATGCACTGCAGTCTCTCCTGAACCAGCTTGGCTCCTGATCATCTTTCAGACTGTGTCCCCACTGTAAGTGCATGCACTGAAGCCCTAGCATAGAAGCCTTCAGAAAACAACAGCCAGAAGCCAGGCTGCACAGAATCACACCCACCTCCAAGAATGGGTCAGTGATCACACACTCCTGCTGCCAGTCATGAGTCCGCCACACCCGAAGGCTTTTGTCATCAGACTGAAAAAGAGAGAGTGGACGTCAGTGTAGCTTGGTACATGTAGCAGGGCCACGAAAAAACGACGAGGAGGCGAAGAGTGCGTTCAGAGCCTCACCTGGGACGCAACATACTTCCCCACCGGATCCCACGACACGCCTTTCACCAGACCAGTGTGGCCTTTCAGGACGGCTAAGATTTCTGCAAGCAGGCACAGTGAAAAGAGGCAAAGGTGAAACTAAGTAACAAATTGAAACCACGGCATCCTCCCGTACACCAACACACCGTTCAGGATTCATTTTATATGTCCCCCTGCCTCATGATGCAGATTAGACGCCTAGTCACACAGAAACAATCACTTCCAGTAAACCATATCTGAGTAAATATCGTCTACCGAACCAAAGAATTTGGTAATGTCTGCTGCAAATATGTCTCATAAGTCTTGGGACAATCACATAAGGTATCTGATGACAAAGTTGACTGCAAACATCGGCATGGTAGGCCAAATAAAACAACAGCTATCAATGTGACCTGAACTGCTTCTTACATTCTTATTCTCAACTGCTATGAATAGGTATATGGGACTTCAGTGTCCTCTAGCTTGCCAGCATATTCATCTCTTGCAGAAAAAAACTGCACTGATCATGTTTATAAATTATTATGGCAATCCCACAGTACTGTACTCTTTCACCATGCCAGAATAATCAACATATGCAGCTTATATAGATACCAACTGAGTGTGAAGTTCAGAAACAAAAATAAAACAAAACCTTAATATAATACATAGCTTGCAAACTTTTGCAAATTTGCTAAAAAAGTTACCACGTTACTCAACTACGTCTTCAGAAAGCTGGTCAGTTCCTACTCATCGTCTTAATAGTCGACAACAGCATTTATCCAACACATTACCCAATGCCTACAAATTAGATCGCTTTGATTTGTTTTGTTCTTCTAATCGGAATCTCTGCCTTATGTATAGACCTTAATTTTGAATACAACTTCTTTCTTTGTGATTTTATGCTACTCTGTGTATGTGTTGCCATTGCAATACATATTTGTTTAAGACACAATCATTTCCTCATTACATTTCAGTTACTGTATACTAATTTTGTGTATATCTTTGATGCGCCGCTGTGCTGCTTCAGCCAAAATAAGCAAAATAAGCAAATAAGCAAACTAATATGCATGATGGCAAATGAAACATTATTATTCAAATAATGTTCACCACTGAAGGAGTTCAGCAAACTTCAGAGTCTTTCAATCAGGACAAGCCTCACGTGGGAAGCCAGATTGGTACATAAAAATAATAGAACGAGATAGGAAATCAGTAAAAGCAACAGGTCAAACATAACTTGGGCTAAAGATATACCAACCAACTTGTTTTATTACAAAAATTGAGTGTATTACAAAAAATCTTAGCTTGAGTGACTTTTCAGTCTCCTGAAGAATGGAATAAACCACCTGGTGACATAGTCCCCGACTAGTGGCCGTGCCACAACAAAAATACTAAGTCACAGTGCACTTCTGCAGTGCTCGCCATAAGCTGTGAAATGTACACAGAGGAGGCAGGCTACCTTGCCACCTTTTGGTGTTCCAGATGACCACAGTATTATCAACACTGCAGGACGCAAGCCAGGCATCATATGGAGACCAGGACAAGTCGAGTACGTCTGTGAAAGAAAGAAGCAAACATGTAAGTTTCCACATTAGAAGGATAAAATAGCCATTAACCACACCGTAAAAAAAAAAAAAACGTCATCAAGCTTGCAAAAGTAAATGACTTCGGTGTACCGCAAATGATGAAACAGGCAGTTCATCATCAAACATGCACCTACCATCTCCATTTCACACTTTTTGAAAAGTCATACAATGTCATGTATGACATTGCACAATGCACAATTGCACAGATGCACAATGTCCAATAATGGTAGTACAGTCAACTCCCGTTAATACGAAGTTCATGGGGACCACAAACAACTTCGAATTAAATGAACTTCGAATTAAGCACAGAACACAAAAACAGCATTTTATTAGTAGTGAAATTGAGTATTTTCTCTAAGAAAAATAGTCGGTCATCTTGACCTGCTTCTTGCCGAATCGCGCTGCTAAAGGCAAGTTCTGCAAGCTGTAGATGTGGCGGAATGCTTCTTCCGCGTTACCTTCAGTGGCAAAGAAGCGCTCCACTAGAGCAAGGCCCGCGGCTGCGTCAGCAGCCTTAAGTTGCGGCTCGTTTTCAGCATCGTCGCCACTTTCCTGGGTCGATTCCTGGGGCCGAATAATCTCTACAATCTCGCTATCCGTCAGTGCACTGCACATTTTGACCGTCCCCGAGAGCACCACCAAAATCGGTTCCATCAAGCTCGCTTGTTGACGCTTCCTCTGATGAAATTGCGGAGGCATCCTTAGAAGAAGCTGCCACAAAACCACAAGCCCTGAAGCAGTTTGCGATTGTTTCTTGCTTCACATGATCCCATGCTCGCGCTAACATGTGGATGGCACTGAGCAGGCTCACCTCGTATTTTGTGGAGTTACCCATACACAATATCTTGCGCTCGAGGAGGTGCTGCCTGTACAGGACTTTAACATTCTTGATGACGCCTTGGTTCATTGGCTGCAAAACAGATGTGTTTGCAGGCAGAAAGGTGATGCGTATTGCACTCAAGGCTGGTGCATTCATGTGAGCACTGCAGTAGTCCCGAAGAAACGACACCTTGCAGAAGCAAACTTGCGGTCTAGTTTGGTAATTCAGCCCTTGAAGATTTCGGCCGTCATCCACGCTTTTTTGTTCGACCCATAGTCCGCAGGCAGATTCTTCACGCCTTTAAAACATCTCGACTTGGCGGCTTTCTCGTTCACAAGTAGGCGACATCGTTCCGTGCCAGTCATGTTTGCTGCGATTAGCATCGCCACCCTCTCCTTGCTGCGTTTGCCCCCAGCACAGTCGTCGTCCTTGAATGTCAGGGTCTTCTCTAGTAGAAGCCGATAGAAGAGTGCAGTATAATCTGCGACGAAGATGTCTTCTGGCTTGTATTCGCTGAGATATTCATGCAGTTTTTTGTCCTTCCCCGTGGCACATGTTTCCTGGTTAACGGACGCTTTTCCACCACACATGCTCTAAAAACCAGGTCGATCTTTAAAGTGCGTCGGCCATCCATCTGACAAAACGAAGTCATCGATCCCCAACATTGCTAAAAGCGTTCGAGCTTTCATCGCAACGATGTCTCCGCTGGGAGGAAGTTTGTTGCTCCGGGCATCCCTAATCCAAACCAGCAGAGCCTTCTCCAACTCTGGGTAAGCGCCGGTGCGCATTTGCTTCCGAGACGTCTTAAACTTGTCGTTCTCAAGTGCATCCATTATTGTGCGCTTATTCTTGATGAAGTTTGAGAGCGTGTTCGGCTTGATCCCGTACTTCCGCGCAATGTCTTGTTTGGCGGGACCTCCCTTCTCAACTTCCTTCAAAACCTTGACTTTCATTGCCATGTCGAGCTTAAGAGCCACGGTTTTCCATAGCAATCAACGGTGCAACTATGTCCAGTCCATTCTGAAGCGTAGGATCACCCGTGGAACAATCTAGCCAATGAGCTACCAGCACAATGCAACAAAGGCGCTCAACCAACATACGCTGCGCACGCTGCAAGCCTAATCTCACAATCTCGCCACTGCCAGTATGCAGTGCTGCACGCACCAATGGCATCTGCGTGTCCTCAGTGATCAGATCCGGCCACGCGCGGCAGCCGCTTCGACTCCTGCCGGAGCTGATCGCAGAGGCCACGGCAGCCGTAGCAATGAATAATCGCGCCTCTCCAAGAAGGCTGGCGCTGCAGAAGGCTGCGGTGGCGATGACACCAGCACGGAGCACGAAGCTGTTGTAGCATTTCACAAATTGCCCATTCTACCAAAGAATGACGGTCGCCTCGAGGATCCCGGCTGAAAATTAACGTACAATTAAACAGTATTATTACATGAGGACTGCCAATTATTGAGCGATTTTTGCCATAGGACTACATGCGAAACTGACGGGACCAGCACTTCACTTCTAGTTAATAGAAAATTCCAATTAAGCGGCTTCGAATTATCGGGAGTCGACTGTATGTACGGTTTAGCGTGCCAAAGCGGCACGTAGGCTATGAGAGATGCTGCAGTGAAGGACTCTGGGTTCATTTCCACCACCTAGGGATCTTTACGTTGCCCCCAACATTGCACACCGCGTAAACAACTTCCGCAGCTGGAATTTTGACTCTGCACCATTGGGTTCAGCAGCCAAATGCCACAACCACTAAGCCACCACGGTGGGTAATGTCCAATACCGTATTTACTCGCATAATAGGCGCACTCGCATAATAGGCGCACCCCTAGTTTGGGCGCGAAAAATCAGATTTTTTTTATTTCCGCGCATTAAAGGCGCACCCCGAACTTGGCACTGTGATCAATACTGTATTTACACGATTGCAAGCCGACACCTCGCCACCCCCCGCTCCCCAATCTTTATTTTAACAAAGTTTTCGCTGAACTGACTACTAGTCCTCACTAGTGCTGCTGAGGACCCACAGCACGTACAACGACATCGCGTAGAACAGCCGCACACAGTTTTCAGGAATGCTCACTTTAAACGTCTGTTTGGAAAGCTTCATCTCCAGCCGGAAACGTTCCCGACTTATGTCCGCGAAAACCTCTGCGCTTGGAGTGCGTACGAAAATTTAGGGACGCCTCAGTCGCAACTGCCGCACTTCTCGTTCACGTCGTATTTTCCGACCTGCCGCACGCTAGCCGTGTTCGAGAGCAAACTCCCAGCCATGTAGCTGTTAAGGTGCTTGGCCGTCGAGCTAAAACAGCAACGCTCCGCGGCAAAGCCATAAACGCGATGAACTATCGCGCTACCGCAGATCCCGGCACTTGACAGCAACAAAAAAAAAAACAAAACAAAAAAAACGACCTGGAGATGCTGATGGCGATATGGATAGCGAAAGCTCGCGGCGGAGGAAAACGTTGATGACGATGATAACCTCTACCTCGGGCGCCCTCCGTGGGTGGCGTCTGGAAGCTCCTGTGCGCGTGTGTGGCCTCCACGATCAAGCGCCCGTTGCGCGCAGCCGGAGCCGATCGCAGAGGCCTCGGCGTGTGCATTCCAAAGGCTATTCCCGCGTGGGTCGTGGAAAGTTTCGGTGCGGCCCTTACACGGATCTTTTTTTTTTAATATTTTCTTTGGGAAAACGGGGTGCGGCCCGTACACGAGTGCGTTTACGCGGTGTGTTTAATTTTGAGAGTCGAAAAATTTCCGGAAATTTTACCCCGCATAACAGGCGCACCCCGAACTTTGAGCCGGATTTTCTGGAAAAGAAGTGCGCCTATTATGCGAGTAAATACGCTACTTCACCTGCCGTCTGACGTCGGGTGCTCTGTAACCTTCACCCCGTGATTTTGCTTCCCAGGCCAACTTTTGAGCACAGAAGAATGCCTTACATGACTTACATTAAAGATGGGCACAAAACGACTGACCCCTTTCTCTACCGTACTGACTTTTGCAGTTAGTGATTTTTTCAGTGAAATTTGATTTTTCAAACTGCTAAATTCATCGCATGTTTTCGCGGTCCCTTGACAGTCTGAACATTCGGTCGGCAACTGTAGCCGGACCTAAGTGCACTGTTTCACGTGTCGCTGCACATAATGCTATTGTATGTAGCATATACATGACACTGATGTTTTTTTTCTTAATATATCTTAATACACAAGGCATAGTGTCTGGCAATTTGTACCATTCCCGCCTGAGCGCATATGGGCATGTTTTTACCTACTTTTTCAAGCAGCGATTCAATGTCCAACCAAGCAAATAATAAATGAAATAAATGCAAATAAACCAAAATGAAAGCAGCCATAAATTAAACAATAGTGAGCTGAACTACAGACAGCAGCCTTGGTTGTAAAGAAAAATAAATACAAACTCATGAAACAGCGTATTGACATGAGTATGCAAAATCTGTTTCACTGGATTAACATTTCGTGTGGCACATGGCTGTAGAACATAGAAATGCCAGAAACATTTCAAATAACACTTCCCATCACTTTTTCACTCTGAATTTCGTCGGCTGAACATAGGAGACCCATACAAAACTGTTCTCACTGCTTTCCACAGCTCAGCATATCAACACTAGCATTCCTGTTTCTTCTACAACTTATAATGAATTTTCTGCCACTTCTTTTGAAACTATATTGAAGGATACTTACCCCCAGAATGGCCCCTGAGAGTGCTGACACATTTCCAGTGCTCCACGTTGGTCTTTCCGCCCCCACCAAACATGCCCGAGGAGCTCATGCCATACCTAAAGAAGTACAAACGACACAGCATTAGCTTAGATGAAAACTGAAGTAAACTCTTACAGGCATGTCATTAAGTTCAACGCTCAGATTCAACGCTTCTGCATGCTACGCCATGGCAGAGCCCTGTGACCCATTGCTTCTCAAGAACTCATTTTCTGGCCCCGTCAATGCTAGCATATCTTGCTTCATGTAAGCCTCTATAGAATTGCAGAAGACAGCAACCTTGAGCATGAAAGCTGAAAGAAGCACAAGTCACACATAACTCGAGCAAAATCAACTTAAGCTAATCTCTTAAAGAAAGAGAGCTGTAACATTTCGAGGTAATGTCCCTCTCCTTCTCGGCAGTAACTGGAAAGAAATGAAGCAACTTCGACCTCAATACATCAGACCATTCTTTTTTTCAGGTGCAACTGAAGTTGCCTTTGCTTCCAAAGAATTTTATCAGGTCGAGAAAATTTCTGCCAGAAACGATCATCTCTAAGTTGCACATAACTATGAGCAGCTTTGAAAAGTGCGTATTCTAGTTCTTTTGTAAAAAGAAAAAGCTCGAATGTACAATTAAAAAGTGATGTAATCCACATTACTTTTGGCAAGAGTATGTTTTTTGCTAATCACTATTAAACAGTGGTTCACACAAAAAGTTCATGATTTTTTTTTTGCAGCTGCACAAATTTTCACATCTTTTCCCCCTAATTTTGTACTCTAGTCAACGGTCCACAGCATTCCTGAATAAGATCTGACATTCGGTAATAATATGTCAATTTGTAGTCGCTGTTGCAGTCGCTGTACAGATACGGCACCGAATGCAAAGCCTGAAATGCAGAGTACCTCACAAGCAGGAAAAAGAGGGACAGCAAAAGAAGGGCCATCTTTTCAAGTAATAATTGTTCTGGGAATTTATTATGATGCAAAACAACCAGCTAATGCAGCAGAGCCAGATCCAGTGAATGAAATTAATGAGTGGTGCATCAGCAGCCCGCGTTAGTCTGATGTATTCTGGCCGTCAAGTGCACCAACGAAGACATGCAAAAAACAACAAATTTTCATCATAACTAGTCATAACAAGCTGTCAAAAAAAAAAAAACATGATAACAAGAGGAATAAACAAGAAGGACAGGAGATACTTGTTCACTCATCTTCTTTTCGAGCTAGTTTTTTCATGCTGCAATCGCTTGATATCGTGGACCCTAACTAACAGCTCGAACCAACCGTACTCCTAAAACATTTCTTCAAGCCATGGGTGATGTTATGCCAGCCCACCTGGGTGTGTTGCCCAAGGGTGGTTGATCAGGTTTTTTGGTTCTTAGCTTAGGTCACAAAACCGCACAGAATCAGGCACAAAGGAATCGGATAAGCCACTCGTCTAACGTTTGCTGTCCCTTAGTAAATGTTCAACTCTTTGCACTCCCGTGATGACAACTGTATGTACTTCACTTTTAACATTGCTTAAAAAACCGTTCTGAAAGCACTTTCAGAGCTGAAAAGGGAACCCAACATGCAAGGTCCCATCAATGGAGTCAGAATACGCTAGCTAAAACATGGCAACCCCAACAGTCATATACAACAGCAGCACTTCGTACAATCAGGCATCATGGGCAAGCACTCCTTCATGTAAAATTAAAATAAGTTCTTGGAATTGACCATCCCAGGATAGTGTCCCCATACAACTGAACACAAAGACAAAAGGCAGTAAGAGAGGTATCCGTACCGTCCGATCATCCATATCATGATGACTTTGTCGTCGCCACCCGAGGCCAAATGACGGCCGTCTGCGGACCACCGGACACAGTTGACGCATGCCAGGTGGTTGTCCATCTGGCACAGTAGCTTGGGCACCGACTCATTAAGTTCATCTTCCTCGCGTGCCACGGGAGCCATGTTCCACACACAGATCTGGCCTGCGTCCGCCCCTGTTGACCATTGAACAGGGAACGAAAAGAGAAAAACCGCAATCCATTTTTGTCACTCAGAGAAATTGTAAGAACATGAAGAGTAGGACACATCGTGCTACCTAGCATAATGCATGAAAGCATCACCACGTTTTGTCCAAAAATCACTGATGTACTTGTATTAGGCTCTAATCTTGGGCGGCACTCAACTGCTCACTACACCAGACATGCTTCAATTAGACTCAAATGCTGAAACTAGTTCTAGTATGATATACTGCCCCAAGAATGGACAGATATGTTTATTTTTAATTAAACATCTCTCTCTTGACTTGCATAGAATGAGCACTACATACCCATGAGCAAAGAAAGTGAGTCCTCAACTTTGTTTGAATGCAACAAACTGTGTACCAGACACTTCAGACTGCACGACATCCAAATAGAATCACTCTATATACATACAACAAGCATACACTGGTAACAACAAAGATGGCAGGTACACCCGCAAAAATGAAACAAGCACTATGTAAACACAAAAACACAAGTTCTCATGAAAGATAAGATAGCAGTCAAGCAGAAAAGGACTACCACGCCTGGAGCGATGGCCTATATTTTCACTTTCTAAGGCATCATCATCATCATCAGCCTGAATACATCCACTGCAGGGCAGAGGCCTCTCCCATGTATCTCAAATTAACCCTGTCCTTTGCCAGTTGTAGCCACCGTATGCCCACAAACTTTTTAATCTCATCCGCCTACCTAACTTTCTGCCGCCTCCTGCTACGTTTGCCTTCTCTGCTGCTGCTACGGCCGCAGCATTTCGATGAAGGTGAAACGCAAGGCACCCGAGTACTGTGCGATGTCATTGCACATTAAAGAAGTCTAAGCGGTCAAAATTCTCTGATGCCCTCCACTGCAGAGTCCCCTGCCCATGTCACTTTGGGGCATTAAACCCCACATATCACATCATTAACATTTGTACTAAACATATAAAACATTAAAGTGAGTGGTGTTGCAAAACATTAGGACTGATAACACAAATATATTAAATTATTATGCAATAACACAAATAAATTATTATGCAATGTAATCCACCTCATCGCTCCCAATCATGTGCATTCCAAGGTTTCGATAACAGTTTCTGAAGCAGCATCACAACATGCCCAAAGCTGAAAACATAAAACCACCTGCTTATACATGAATATTTCTGAAGCTTCTTCACGTAAAAGTTATTGAAAATAATTCCAGATATGCAAGTCAGCCCTCACCTTGCCCACCGGTGGCAAACCTGGAGCCATCAGGATGTATATCCACCGAGAATATTGGATGCCCTAGAAATATAACAACCATTTTCACACGATGAAAGCACATTGGCACGCTTAGCTAAACGAAAATCCACACAAGCAGCGCGTACCAACACCTGCGTAATCAAATGCCCAGTAAGCGCATTACATGAGCGTTTACTTTTCGGAAAAATGCAGAACATTCAGTTAGCGGATCCTCGGTAGGTCAAAGAAAAACCAAAAAGATTATCGTGCCGCCCATCAACCGCTCGAAAGTGAAGGTCAGCGCGGTAAGATCGCAACCGTGCAATTAAGTCGCGTTTTTTTGTGTACTACATCTGGCGTGTTAATCCACCAAGACCGTGAGTACCAATTGGATATGCAGGTAGCAATCGGAAATGTGATTTTCTTTTTTTTTTCCGAGCCGCGAGTAGCAACAAATGTTTGCATCATAGCTTGCTAGCAAAGAAGGACTACGATGCAAAGAACAAAAGCGTTGAACACGCCTGGCGTATCCAACACAAGCACTCCATGCTAAACTAGTGGACTCGATGCCGCGCGTCTCGCAACAGCGACTACTCGCGGGCGCACACGGACACCAAATGAAGCAGAGATCGGTTCTCAAGAAAGCGTGCAGTAAGTCAGTGCGGAAGCTGTGTGTGGCTATCGGGGTACTGTCCTTTTTTATTTTTTTTTTCCACAAACAGCGTTGACCGCAACAATGGACACGAAGAGGACGATACGCTCTATTCCCTTTGTGTCATGCCAATTCGGGACCGGTGAGCTTTCCCATTGATAAACACAAAATGTAAGCCTAACAACACTCGTCTTCCAGAAACCTACCGTCATGGGTCACCCAGTTGGGCTTTAGTAACTTCATTGTGGTTCTTTCCGCTTCACCACAGCGAAATTTGAAGACCGGGCGAGGCCGAAGTCACTCGCCAGAGAAACATTTGTCACATGCGGAGCCGTCCTGCTCTGGCGTCTGTGCTCGCTTCCATGGTTATGAATGCGGCCCAGTGTTGACGGGTGTGCCTCCGGAGGCCGCTAAACTTATCCCCTCGAGGTGTGCAACAAAACCAAAACTGCCTACGGAAAGTGCAAACGGGAAAAGTTCCGAGCGGGTCTGGCGTACGATGCCGAGAAACACCGCATGGTCTAAAAGGGCACCCGAGAAACAGGCTAGGTTAACGTATCACGTTAACTTTGAAGTTTTATTCCCAAATAACGCAACCTTTTTGCGAAGTTGCATACTGTTGAGTGGTACCGCGCGCCAGCGTGGAATCCGCGTTGTTGGCACAGACCACTTTAGGCTCTCCTGGCGATTATTCGATTGGCAACGTCCTGGAAAGCTCCGGGGAAAACCTCTCTCCAGGAAACATTTCCTCGCGTAAGTGTAGACGGTGTGGATATACTTTGGTGTGGTGCCTTTAGTTTGATTTTATGCCAAAGCGCACATTATTTACGAGACATGAAATGAAAAGACGAATAACTGATTAAAAATTAACTAATTAACTTTTTAATTTTTGGGGGTGGGGGTGGGGGGGTCTTTATACTGCAAAATTGAAGGCGAGCATATGCAGGTCTGTAATTTCAGACTCTATCATGCTTCGGGATATCGAACATAAAAAAAAAAAAGATCTGTGTGGTTCAACTGCTCTTGAACCTGGTTAGAGAGCGAAAGCTATGGCGTATATTGGACAACTATACGCGGCTTGGCGTCTGTAACGTAGAGTTCGTTCTGTACACTGGATAGGCAGCGCGTACCCTGTTCGATCCTGTTGTTGTTGCGTCTGAGAAAGAAGAATGAAAAGGAAATTGCACGGGCCTGCTGACTGGCTCGAGCAGAGCCACCACCTCTGCCACATGCGGATCAGGTATCAAGCTAATTTTTTCTGTGCATACAGAGCATATATGTAATTTACTGTACCAAAATTATTAGCGTGCAAATAACATTGTTTATTTTAAAATACAAATATATACAAATTTAAATTTGGTCAAAATTAGGGTGTAGAAAGTAAAAAAACACTAATAATTTAATTCCACACATACTAAAATAATTTTGGTACAGAGGCTAGAAGATCAAATTCTGAACAAAATGATGTAAATATCTTGCCACTATCTTTGTTACTTGCTGAGAAAAGTGCACCACAAAATGCCCCAAAATACATGGGAAAGATAGGGCTTACCCTGTCCCCTTAGCGCGACTAAGATGTCCACTGTCCCAAGGGGGGGAAGGGGGGGGGGGGGGGCAGTTACGCGCCTTTGCTTTCGAAGCTCAAGGTCATTTGAAGGTGAAACTTGGGGCCACCACAAAACTGGCTTTACCTAGCGTAATGCAGCTTTCGCTTCCAAAAATAAAAAAGCTTCTGAGGGCTCGAGTTGGCTTTTCCACGTTGCGCATTGACAAAATGGCCGTTCCTTGAACCAATTCCTCCTACTTTCCATATTAGAAGCACGATGCCGATTCAGAAATGTATGAAGTGGATTCGCCTTTTATATCGAATGCCTTCTATTTCTCAAAAATTAGCTGCGGTTCAACTACAGCTGAATCTTGTTAGAGAGCAAAAGATTCGGCGTGTGTAACGTTCAGTGCGTTTCGGACACGATAGGCAGCGCGCCCACCCTGCCACCCTGTCAGGTGGCAGTTAATGGTTGATCGCGAGAGTTTGCTCACCCATTGAACGCTGCGGCCTATTGCAGCAGTGCCGCGGGTCTGCCACAACGTTGTCCCACTAACGCATGCAGCCCACATCACCATAGTTATGTACAGTCTTTGCCAAAAGTAACCAGGCTGCATGGGTTGCTTCTCATTCGTATACTATAGAGCCCTTATGGTTTCCCTAAAGATCAAAAAGTACTTTGAAGGTGAGGACAGGGGTTCTCCTTACCGTACAGAGACTTCGGTCTTGAGGGCTGGCATAATAGCTGTAATATACGACTGAGAATCAAACCGTGCAGCTTGGTTACTTTTGGCAAAAAACTGTACCTATAAGCGCGATTCAGGCGTGCACTGACCCAGAGAACCAGTTATGCGCACTTCCCTTCTTAAAATCATCGGAGTGTAAAACGTTGTCAACGCCAACGACAATGAACACAATGAACGTCAACGGCCAATGGCTAAATAGGTAAATTGGGTTTTAGGAAAGGAAATGGCGCACTATCTGTCTCACATATCTCGGTGGACACGTTAACCGCGCCGTAAGGGAAGGTAGGAGTGAAAGAGGAAAGAGAGAAAGAGGTGTCGTAGTGGAGGTCTCCGGAATAATTTCGACCACCTGGGGATCTTTAACGTGCACTGACATCGCACAGCACACGGGCGCCTCTTGCGTTTCGCCTCCATCAAAACGCGGCCGCCGCTGTCGGGTTCGAACCCGGGTACTCCGGATGGCTTCAGTGCCGCGTTTCTGGCACAACGTTGTCAATGCCATCGCATGCGGCGCACATTTGTCACTACCGCCACGTAGCTTAAAGTACGACCGGTGTCCACTGTTCCAAGAGGGCAATTATGAGCCTTTCCTCATGCTTTCGAAGCTCAAGGTCATTTGAAGGTGGGAACTAGGCACACGGCGCTCGATGGTGGTGGTGGAAAACATTTATTTACAGATAAACTTCGGGAGGTGAGGTATGAGCTGACCCAAAGGGGCCCTCACAAGTACTAGGTGGAGGTCTCTAGTTCGGGACCCCAGTGGCGTCGGCCGCTGCCCGGGCTCGCGCGACCAGGGCCCGTTGGGCCTGCAGGTCAGAGCAACCGAGCAGGGTCGCCTTCCAGTCCTCCCGGGTTGGGTTGGGGTGAGGGGGGATAGCAGGGTTGGAGGGGCAGGCCCACACCATGTGGTAGATGTCCGAAGACTTCTCCGCACAGTGCGGACAGCTGCCAGAGAAAGAAGGGTCAAAGTGTTTTAGAGCTGCCGGGCACAGCAAAGTATTTGTATATAGGCGAAGCAGAAGCCGCTCCTCCGCCTTTGAGAGACCTTTACACGGGCGGGGATAATGACTATGGCCAGATTGATAAAGTAAAGAAATGTCTTTAAACGAGTAAGCTGGAGTGAATTCGAGTTCCTGATCGTCGGGGTCGGAGGGGAATTTCCGGTGAGAGAGCGCGCGGGCGGCGGCGTCAGCTGCCTCATTTCCCGCAAGGCCCATGTGAGCAGGAGACCAAACGATACGCCGGTGAGCGGGGTCCCCGGTATAGACGCTGTTTTGGAGAATGCGGTAGGCTAGATACGGTACCCAGCCCTGCTCGACATTCCGACATGCCCCTCGCGAGTCGGAAATAATTGTTTTTGATTTGGAATGAGATGCAGCCAAAGCAATGGCGACCTCCTCCGCGTGTGTTATGTCACGGGCTCGGAAAGTAAGGCCGTTCACTGTTTTGGATTCGTGGACGACTGCGGCCGTGAACCATCCCCCATGGTGGGGGCCGGAGGCATCCACGTAGAATACGCCGGGTTTCGATCCATAATGGCGGGCCAGGGCTTCCGCCCGCGCCAGGCGCCGGCCATTATGGTCCTCACGGTTCATGTTCGCGGGAAGAGGGCGCACGTGGACACGGCGCTCGAAGCACGAGGTCCCGTAGTGAAGCTTTCGCTTCAATATAACTGTGCCCTGAAACCAAAAATTAAGGGGGGACGTGAGTCTTGAAATGATCAAAAAATGCGAAAACTTCTGTTTTGAAAAAAAAAAAAATTTGGCTGAAGGCTTAGCTTGGTTAAGCCTGGCTGATTGCGAAAGCAATAACACCTGGCTGCGCTTGCTTCTGCTGGTAGTTGGACATGATTTCCCGTATAGTGCAACTCTGGTCACGACTTTCCCATATGGATTCACTCTGGACACAACATAGGTCTACTGTAAATGTACTTTATTTATTCCGATGAACACGCTTTGGTGATCCGTAAAAAAATGGCTTTTGACTCTGAACTTGTAGATGCACCCGCAGCAAGCCGGCGTGCTCGCCATTCTGCAGCATACGCACGTTGCTTCGCCAACCGTTGTTCCCTTTGTTCGTCTGTTTCTTCGGCACGGCGCCATCGCTTGGCCGCGGCACACCGTTCCAGCCTCGCCTTGTACGCATCCTCCGACATAGCACAGAGCTGCGAGGAGCACAGCCGCAGCCCCGTTTTATCCCAGTCTAGCGAGCGCCCTCACTCGGCAGCTGCGCCGGAGCGAAGGATGAGCCTCCATCATGAGACGAGTTGGGCCCCCAGCTCTCCTCTTGTCGTGACGTCACGTGGTAGCGCGCCGCAGCTCCGCCGGAGCGAAGGATGAACCTCCATCGATGGCAGAAAAGTGCAAGCAGTATTGCTTTCGCAATAAAAAAAATTGACGGGGGCTTAGCTTTGGTTAAGCCAATACCTTCTAGAAAGACTTCTTTCTAGGAGGTATTGGTTAAGCCAGGTAGGTTGCAAAAGCAAAAGCGCAGCGCCTCCAACTGAAGGAACGCAGTGCGCCGCGTCTACAGGTCACGCGTGGCTACCGGCCGGCGCTGCGCGACGACTGAAAGCGTCTTGGAACGCAGTGCGCCGCGTCTACAGGTCACGCGTGGCTACCGGTTGCCGCTGCGCGACGACTGAAAGCGTCTTGGAACGCAGTGCGCCGCGTCTACAGGTCACGCGTGGCTACCGGCCGCCGCTGCGCGACGACTCAAAGCGTATTTGGTATTTTTTTATATTTTATGCGAATCATACTAAAATAGCCCAGCCCAGCTCCTCGAGCGCGGCAGTGTCGTTACCATTGACCTTTCGTGACCTCCATGTCATACCACGTGATGCGTGACGTCACAGCAGATGAAAAAATTACCGACGATTACGTTACTTCCTAATGCGAAATTTGAGCGCAGCAAATAAGCTGTTTCACCTTTTCGATAGATTGAGGCGAAGAAATCGAGCAACACATGTATGCGCTATCACAGATTTTTTTTTTTAATTTTTAACACGTATTCCTTTAACAAAGATTCCACTAACAGTTCTTGACAGTCATGAAGGAAGCTTTGTGGTCGGAGAAATAGACTGATATATGTTCGACTTGGTACACCAATGCTTGATTCTCAAAGACGAGATCTATACAAGTGCCTCGCGAGGTTGTCACAGCCGTGGGACGCGTTACGAGCGAGAGGAACGGGATGTTCTCCCGCATAAGTGTTAGGAAATTGCTGTTTGTCTTTATGTCAACATTAAAGTCCCCCACTACTAACATCGGTGTGGATCGATGGACGGTTAATGCGAGTTGCAGGAAGTGCACGACGTCTTTCGTGAGTGCGGTAGGGGCGAAGTAGGCAGCTGCTACCAGCAAGCCGTTGGGCAACTTTGCGGCGCACAGTTCGCCAACTTCATGTGACGTGCCAAACATTTCGACTGGTATTGCAGAGAGACCTGTGCGCAAGTAGATAGCGACTCCCGCCGCTCTGTTGTGGTCTCTGCGAGCACCACAGCAGTATAGGAAATCTATGATTTCGAGAGGCTCTTCGGGATCCATCCAGGTTTCAGCAAAGCAAAGTACAGAGGAATGGCGCAGAATGTGATCGTGGTGTACGTCCTTGGCATGTGCGGCAAGGGAGCGTACGTTAAGAATGTGGTTGTGAATGATGAATCAAGTGCTGCCAGCGAATGACGCGTCCATTGGCTGTCTGCGTGTGTTACTGATGTGTGGTTAACATGTTAAGCTTCGCCTGTAAGAGTGGAAGAGAGAGAGAGAGAGAAAACTTTATTTACAAAGGAATTCGGGGCACGCCCCAGGGTCCCCGCACGACCCCACTGCACTCAAGTGTTTATGTTCCTGAGGTCCATAACACTGGCAGCACGGCCGGTGGCGATGGTCTGCACGGCCGGGTCCTCCGAGTGCAGCAGGGTCTCCCAGTCCTCCCAGGTCTTGAGGTTCTCTAGGTCCCGCGGGGGAGGGTCCGCCGGGCAGAGGGAAAGGATGTGGAGGGAAGAAGCGAAGGGTTCTGGGCATAGGGCGCAAGCAGGAGTGGGGAAGGAGGGATGATAGTGGGTTAGGGTAAGGGGCGAGGGGAGAGTATGTGTTTGTAATCTGCGCCAGAGTGTTGCGTGTCTGTTATCTAGGGAGGGGTGGGGCGGGGGGTAGAGCTGGCGAGAGGCTCTGTATGCCTGGGTCAGCTCACTGAATGAGTGCATGCGATCCTTCGTGAATCCCCGATCCGAGGCCACCTGAGCCCGGTTTAAAGAACCTCGGGCTAAAAGGTTGGCGGCCTCGTTTCCGGGATTCCCGGAGTGCGCAGGCACCCATATCAGCTCCACTTGGCGGGGCGGGGGTGCATCGGGCGAGTCCAGTATGCCAAAAGCCAAAAAATAAATTTGCTGGACGGTAAATTTATTTTTTGAGGAAAGGAAATGTATCTCTCTCGCATATCTGGGTGGACACCTGCACCTCGCCGTAAGGGAAAGGGGGAAGATGGGAGTGAACGAAGCCGCCGTATTAGCTAGACGCGCCTTTGTTCATTCCAAACCATTCAGCTGGCATTACGGAGTGGCTAGCGTGCTCGTATCGCACTCCGGAGACCCTGGTTCGATTCCCCAACTCGACCAATTTCGTTCTCGGTTTTATTGATTTATGCGGTCTAACTAGAAAGGTTAATTAGGCTATTTCGTATTTATATTATTGTATTTCTATCCATCGTGTTCTGTCATTAACCTGTCAATTGTTGGAACTGTCTAGGATGTTCGACACAACGTATATGAAACGAGCAACGTCTTACTGAGTGGGGAAGTGCGTGGTGGTGGAGGGAACGCGGCTTCGTACTTATCTGTTTTTTTTTCAGCAGCGTCTTTTTCCGCGGACGCTGTTGTCGCTGCGGCGCGCGTCTTTGTTTTCTTTTCTTCAGACCTCTTCATTCTCCTCTATATTAATTAGGCTAATTGATTAATTAAGCAATTAACTAAACTCAGCCCAACTTAGTTGCAGCATCACTATACGATCCCTTTGATTGGTTGCATGGTTACTAGCCAAAGTACAATTGGCCCCATTTGAAATTCGCGCACTGTGACGTCACGAGCATTTCGACCAATTGAAAAGCGTGACATTGGGGGCGGAGCTGGTTACGAGGCCGACGCCGACGACGACGCGAAACCCAGGAACGGACGCCAAAGAGCTGCGCTCTAAAATGGAAAATTCAGGGGGGGGGGGGGGGGGCACTTTTTTGACCTAAAGTGTGGTCACTGATGTGTGGTTAAGATGTTAAGCTTCGCCCCTAAGAGTGGAACGCGACAGCGTCTTGCAACGCTGCCAAGGAGTCCATAGAACGCCATAGCCCATTCGGTTCTACGCCTCGCTCATCGGTAAATTGGTTTTTGAGGAAAGAAAATGTATCTGTCTCTCATTTGTCGGTGGACACCTAAACCTCGCCGGAAGGGAATGGAGGAGGATGAGAGTAAGTGAAGACACCGTATTCACTAGACGCGCCTTTGTTCATACCAAACCATCGAGCTGGCATGGCGGAAACAGGCAATAAAGACAAAAAAAAAGAGCTGGCATGGCGGAGTGGATAGCGTGCTCGTCTCTCACGCCGAAGACCGGGGTTCGATTCCTGAGCTCGACCAATTTCTTAATCGCTTTTATTTATTTATATGGCCTGACTAGTAAAGCTAATTAGGCTATTTGGGTAATTAAGCAATTAACTAAGCTCAGTCCCACTTACTTGGAGCATCACTATACGATCCCTTCTATTGGTTGTATGGTTACTAGCCAAAGTGCAATTGGCCCCGTTTGAAATTCGCGCACTGTGACGTCACGACCGTTTCCACCAATTGAAAAGCGTGACATTTTCTGTCGACAACTGCTGCTTACAACGATGAGACATTAAAGGCTTCCGCCTTAATATTCGGGATCAATACGACAGCGGCGGCCGCATTTCGATGGAGGCGAAACGCAAAAGGCGCTCTTGTACGTCGAAGATCCCCAGGTGATCGCAAAAAGCGCCCGTGTGCTGTGCGATAGTGCACGTTAAAGATCCCTAGGAGGTCGAAATTATTCCGGAGGCCTCCACTACGGCATTTCTTTCTTTCACTCCCGCCTTTATCGCATCCCTTACGGCGCGGTTCGGGTGTCCACCGAGATATGCGACAGTTACTACGCATTAAAAAAGAAAAAGACTTCCACTACGGCACCTCTTTCTTCTTTCACTCCCTCCTTTATCCCTTCCTTACGGCGCGGTTTGGCCGGTTCGGGTTCGTTTCCTCAAAACCAAACCAAAAATCAACGGGATCAATGCGGTCTAAAGTTCCTGCCTAAAAAGTTTCAAGGTGTAACTTCGATCTTCAACTACTAAAATATCTAAATATTCCTTACTACCTGGTATTACTCACTACAGTGAAATATTTTTGGAACGTAAAATGAAATTCAATATTGGTTTTTGAGAACGGAAATGGCGCAGTATCTGCCTCACATCTCCGTGGACACCTGAACCAACGTTACTAGAATAAATTCGTTGGTCCTAGTAACGTTGACCTGAACCGCGCCGTGAAGAAGGGGTAAAGGAGGGAGTGAAAGAAGAAAGGAAGGAAGAAGTGGTTTAGTGGAGGGCTCCGGAATAATTTCGACCACCTCGGGTTCTTTAACGTGCACTGACGTCGGACAGCACACGGGTGCCTTTTGTGTTTCGCCTTCATCAAAACGCGGCCGCCGCGGTCGGGTTCGAATCCGGTTACTCCGGCTCAGTAGACGAGCGCCTTAACCACTGAGCCACCGCGGTGGGCTATTGGAGGCACCTACAACGATCTCCGCATGGCTGGCGCGCGTACTTCAAATGAGATATTTTCAGCTTCGTTTTTTATGCGAAGCATATTACTAGAGCTACACTACAGCCCGTCGAGCGCGGCGGTGGAGCTACCATTGACCTTTAGCGTGACCACGTGACACCACGTGACAACAGACGTCACAGCAGAGGAGAGATGGGCTGCCGGCTCGCGCGGTCGGCCGCGGCGGTGGAGGCTCCACATCAGAGGCGCGGCGGCTGACCACGTGACAACATGACGTCACAGCAGAGGAGAGATGGGCTGTTGGCCGCGGCGGTGGAGGCTCCACATCAGAGGCGCGGCGGCTGACCACGTGACAACATGACGTCACAGCAGAGGAGAGATGGGCTGCCGGCTCGCGCGGTCGGCCGCGGCGGTGGAGGCTCCACATCAGAGGCGCTGCAGCTGACCACGTGACGCTACAGCAACGGTATAAAGCTGAGCTTGCCTCGCTCTCCGGGCACTTACGAGGCGGCCAAGTGTTGGGATGCCGCCTAGAAGCAGGGCTGATTTGAACGAGAAGCGAAAGCTTCAGCGTGCCACAGAGACCGATGAAGAGCGGGATGAACGTCTGGCTAAGCGTCGTGCTCAATATGCGGCTCGGAGACAACGTTCTACAACAACTGAAGAACAAAGCGAGGAACTTTACCAAGCCTAGCCATCAATATGCTTCGCATCTGACTAGGCTTAACCTTAGCTAAGCCTCAGCCTTTTTTTTTTTTGAGAGCATCATCCTCAGCGATTCCAAAATGGGTATCAATAATTTCGCAAAAGGGCGAATTACTAACACCTCTCTTAGAATCCTTAACGCAACCAAATTCTCACCAATTTATTCCGAATTGATATGGGTCCCAGCCCATTCGGGGAATCCGGGGAACGAGGCAGCCCACAATAAAGCCCGAGGTTTCGTCGACCGGGAAGTGGATGAGTCTGGCTCCCTGAATTTCACGAAGGACTCCATGATCACATATCATGATCTCACCAATCATTTTAAACTAGAGAGGAGAATTTCCCCCCCTCCGGACAAAATCCTGACTAAAGAACAAGAGGTTACGTGGCGTCGTCTACAGACGAGATCGATACGCACCCCATCACTCCTCGCGCACATTTATCCAGATCTTTACAACCCAAATTGTAAGCACTGTGGCCAACGAGCCACCTATGATCACATCCTGTGGGACTGCAAAATAGAGCCACCTCCGGGTGATCTAGTTACCGCTCCTTCTCTCGAGCGGTGGGAGACCGTGCTGGCTAGCCTGACCCCAGAGCGCAAGTTTTGGCGGTGGAGTGGGCTGACAAAGTCGTCGAGGGCTGCGTACTCTCGACCGCTTAACGCGACCTCTTACCAAGCTCTTTCCGGCGAATAAAATGTTTTACAATCAATTTTTTTTTGCCAACATGACTAGCCTTACGGAAATTTTAGAGCGCAGCTCTTTGGCACCCGTTCGTGCGTTTCGCGGCGTCGCCGTTGTCCCTCGTAGCCAGCTCCGCAGCCGGGGCAGCGCGGTGCTCTAGCTGCGCGCGCTCCTGGCGCCATTTCTCCCGCCCGCCCAAGCCGAAGCGCATAGCCGTCGCCATTCGCCGTGCATTGAGGACTAGCTCGCAGGTCCCACGCTGCCGCGCAAGCCACTGGGCTGCCCAAGTATGCGGACCACCGAAGACTCCGAGAATTCCCGATGCATCCAGTGAAGTTTTTAATAAATCAAGCTGCTGTGGCGTTCACACGACTGCCTTCAGCCTGCAGCCATCCGAGGCAACGACGTTCATTCATGGTGGAACAGCGATAAGCGAACAAAAGACACAGCAAACAGGACGAGTGCGCATAATTCACAATAAATTGGCTCACAGGAAACGCAGAATATTTAGGGGCAAACGTTTTCCAACCTTTTAGGGCATTTTTGCGCGTGATTTGTACAAATTGGCCAGACTTGCTAACCTCGGCTAACGCAGCCCCGCACAGGGGCTCATATGTAATAATAAAAGGCTCCAAGAACTTTGAGCTGCAAATACAACCCGCAGCTCTGAGAGATTACCCAGAAAGTGACGTGTTTGTAGCTAACAGTAGACACCTTTAGCATACCGTGTTACCGTTACCGGTAGCGGAGTACCGGGAGCCTGCGCACAGCCAATGCGCATGCGCAAATCTCCTTGACGTCGCCAGATGGCGCCACATACCCGGCTGCTACGCGCGCGCCTGCAGCATTGGGACCAATCAGCGCGTGCACACCGGCGGTGGGCGGGCTCCCGGTACTCCGGTAGCGGTAACGGTACACGGTATGCTAAAGGTGTCTAATATATACGTGGCCTCATGACGACAGTGGTACAGGCAGCGGCCAGTTCATGGTGATGAACCTCACCGGCAGCATCTGCAGCATCAACGGTGAAATAATTCCAAAAGGGTTAACTAAGCCCACTGCCGAACAACGGCACACGCCGGCGCCCTCCTGTTGCCTTTGTATACGTCACAAAAGACCCACCGTATACCATCAGATTTAGCGCAGTGTAACGGAGTGACAATGTGGGACAGTCTGTATACACATCTGCACATTACGAAACCGACGAAAAACAAAGGAATTAATAAAGAAAAAAAAAACAAAGGAACGAGCATAAGTTCAAGGCTGTAATGTGTTTTTCTACGGCTGCTCGTGTTTAGGCAAGTTCCCACTTTTTTTCTTTTTTTTTTGCTGGTGTCACTATGATAATGCAATGTATTCAGAAAATTTGCCAAGGTCCAGTACTTCATTCAGCCAAGGGAAGGACGACTCATTAATATACAGCCAAGCAAAACTACAATACAATAAAGCTATACGTTACCTTTTCAGAATCTTCGCAAGTGAAGAAAAATTTTTCTTACCCGGAGCGTGAGCCTGGGGCCACTGCCTGTCTTGGGTAAGTTGCTCTACGAATTAAGCTAACCAGCACGGTTAACAGATAACAGGGCAATGCCAAATTAATCGGCAAGTAGCTGCCCAGTAGAGACGGCAGTCCAGGGTCTCAGCCCGGAACCAGGACAAATTTTTATACACAAAGAAGACTTTGAGAAAGCTGAGTAGCTTTTCCTTGTAGCCGTCGGGCCGCTCTGGTAGACAGCGGCTGAGTGAGTCTACCTTTGGTTGGTTGCCAGCAAATTTCCAAACCTAACCTCGCCATCCTATTTTCTAATGACGCTGACCCTTTCCGTGTCAACGTAGATTACTAACAAAATTGCGAGGACACTTTGGCAACTAAAGTGTTGAGAGGCGAAAGCCGAGGACACTATGCCGTGACGACTTCATGTGGATGTGACGTCACACCGTTCCCGTGGCTACATCGATACCCAAATTATACATCTTTCGGGGATCTTAGGTGTTAATTAAGCTTAACTGCACATTTTTCCATATAATTTGGCACAAATCACGTTTTTCCGACCATTCTGTGGCAATTTTCACTATGCCGTGACAACTTCCGGTGGATGTGACGTCACACCGTTCCTGTGGCTATATAGACGTCCGCACTACTTCGACATTTTTGCCTATAATTAATGAACTAATTAATCTACAGTCATCAAACTTGGCTTCCAGGCTCATTTTTTCCTCCTCTATCTGAAACAAACATTCGTTTTCTGCTATCTTAGTTCCCAAGTCAACACGAGTTAAACGCTGCCAAAGGTGTGACCCTCTGCTAACGGACGACAGCATGAGCCATTAAAGGCTTTCGCCTTAAAATCTGCTTGTTCAAAATTCCCTGCTTCGCCAGGCATATGTATATATCTTCAGAAGGTTTTGGGCAGGGTCAGGATGCGTGCTAACATAACTGCTTCACAGGACACAGATGGCAGTGTTTACGTGAATAATCACATTTCGACTAGCGGCGTATTCAAGCCCGCAAAACAGCAGGAATTGCCGCTCTTGAGGGCAACACCACAGTCCTTCGTGCAGGCTGATTAAAGGCGCACAAATTTAACAACAGCAATGACACCAAACTTTTATTGTACACCATATACTTTCCCGCCTCGACAACTGCGCGGTGCTCCACCCGCTTTTGGTCACACAAAAATATATATGTATGTACTATTTATATCGTATCACACCACTATAGTATGCACAGTACATATGGTATAGGTGGGCCATGGTCACGCCGCAGCAGGAGGACCCCCTCCGTCGAAGAGAGGCGCTTGCTGCGAAGTAATTGGCGCGGATTTGTGGATCAAGCAACAGCCAGGGAAAGAAAAAAAACAAATAGAAAAGGAGAACGGAGTGAAACAAATCTACAGGCGCTATACAGGCGGCTGCGACAATCAACGCATATTTATATATCTTATACTGTACATGACAACGACAACACTTCGGGAGCGTTCTCATAACCAACAAAATATCTTTTTTTTTTCTCTCTTTTTGCCCAACGTTTCAGTGATGCGAGCAGTTGTACAGAGCGTGACGAAGACAATGCTTTTCGTGATGTATACACATTTATACTATGGCACGGCAATAAATTATAACTCTACAAATACGTTTACTATATATGCGGTACTTCCTCTCGTAGGTATAACGCCATTAGCGCGTAATTATGCCCCTAAGCCTTTTATTTTTTTTTTACAGCGTTACGAAGAAGCAACATTAAGAGCACGTACTCCAAGAGGAAAACAGCGCACAAATTTGATGAGGACAGCACAGACATACGTAAACCAGATGTTTTCGGCATGCATGCAACGCCGACATGATGTGTAACTGTGGTAAATTTTATGTAAAGAAAATGGCAGCTAAATACAATCCAAACAAGTTTTCCTTTGCAAAACAAACATTGTCACAGAGTCATCCCTGTAGTCTCGAGCAAGCGCTTCGAAACAATCGTGTTTTCGGATGTATACCTCGCCAAGCCAGAACTAACCAAACAAGCGAGCAATTCTCGAACTTTGAGTGAACTGTTAGCTTTGTATAAAACAGGTGTTTCTTTACTATTTTACAGCTGAGCGTTAATATCAAAGCTGAAATGGATGTGAAATCAGCATAATCGGCCAAGATGCGGAGATGGACCAGGCAGCTCCTCTCGGTTCATCGCGGGGACACTCAATCGAGCGCCAGGTCCTATTGTGGTAATCGTACGCTAACGTTACCACTATGAAAGAGGGAACTGTACATAACATCTCAGAACTTAGAAAAAAAAAAAAAACCCGAATAGGCGATTGATGATGCTGTGAACTACACGTGACGCCATAGCCTAAACAAGTCCGGCGTAGTCTCGGCAACACCTTCGAAAGGAATGCGGTCATAGCATTCACACTGCACTCACTAAGCAGATGAAACATACGGTTTCTACAGGGAAACGCTATTCATGTCTAGACGCATGAGTAAGACGACCTGTATGTGCGCACACAACGGCTCACTTTGAAGTCGTTGGAGCGAGAGAAATACCTCCCCCCCCCCTCCCCTTCCCCACCTCCCCGAAGAAACCACTACGCCCGAGCAGAAGCTGCAGCCCCAAGGAACATTCAATACGTGTCACAGATTGCATAGAAAACGTCGTTCGCCATAGCACAAGATACGCTGGCCCGTACGGCCTACGCTACTACTTCATCGTGGCAGACGTAAACGTCCACAATGAGATCGAGTTCCAATGAGTGACACCTTCAAGTGGCATACTTCCCAACTTATGCAGTACAGCATAGCTACACTTAAAAGAAATACCAGAACCATAACAGTGCAATTTTCTTAGAATGCCTTATACTCTTAAGACATTCGAGTACAGCAAAATTAGTGTCACAGCTTGAAAGTCATCGCTACCCTAAGGCAGCGTCTTCATTAACTTTTTATCTCGGACGTTCGCGCTGACACCGCTGAAGACATCAGTCAAGACTTCCAGAGTTCAGCTGCAATGCCAGCATGGTAGCTTCACCTGCGTTACTAACGGCAGTGCCGGCGAGCCCGACGCATTGCCTTTTGGCGTGAATGAATTTGAGTTAAGGGCTTATATTGGAGCGCAACACTGTTTTCATAACCCGGGCCTGGGCGGCACTTGTCACGTTTAAATACTTCTGTTTGTGTGTGTGCGGACAGCTTGAAGTAGAACACCGGTTACCAAGTAGAGCGCCCTCAAGTTTATACATTGGGTGAGGGAGAAGCATCCGGGACAAGACAAGGTTGCACCTACGTATGCACGACGTAGCCGAGTGCAACACTGCCACTCTAGATGGCGCAGCTAACAACCGAAAACGAAGCGAACGCTGCAGCATCGTACGTACGAACGGAATGAAGATAAACGCAGACACAAATTCTCCTACTGCAAGCGCGGTTGCTATGACTTTCGGAGCGAGTGTTAACAAGCCGCAATTTAGTCAATACAAATTAGCCTTCAGCTCTGCCCAGGAGCCCAGTATGAAATAAACAAGACACACAGAGGAAGAACTGACAGTGACGTAAGAGCGCCTCTGTGAGCCTCGCTAAGTTCACGCTGGCTCCCGGAAGCCACGTCTACAGTTTTAATTAGGCTAAGTGCTCATTACGCAGTTGGGGTACAGGTCTGTCGGAACTTGAGCGCCTCGAAACGGCGAGTCGTTCGCGTCTAGCCTCGCGGATTTTGAGAGAACCCCTTCGATCGTAGATCGATGTTTCAAGCAGGTCATCGATGATTTCTTCTCAACGGTCTCGCTTGTTCTGCTCAGGTCAGAATGAAGGAAGAAAGAAAGAAAAAAGTGGCTCCCAATTCCAGAACAATCCCTAGCACAAGTCACCCGCATGCGTGCGCAGCGGGGGGTTGTCAGTAAGGTCTGGTTACGTTAAATCCGTATAAAAGCCATTCTGTAACGATTTCATATCTGCCCTCACGTTAGCTTAGAATAACAGTTCACATTTGTACTGTAATTTATAAATAAAGTTCGACTTCGGTTTCCCATTACGACTCGAACATTCGTTGACATCATGTTTTTTAAACCTGGGTTCGCATACAGGCGTAGCTTAAGCCATACAAACTTCATGTTTCAGATTCCCCAATCTAACGTTGAGGCAGAGCCCGACAACTACGACTTCAGATTTCAGTCACAGGAAAATGGGGAAGTTTTTTCCTTGGCACACACACGCAACGAACAGCATCAAGAGCACTGTGTCCGGCTTCAGTTAATCATGCCTAGAAACGTACTTTCTTCTACTGGAATGAAGTCTTTTCCGTCTCGCACGCCACCATATGGCGCTGAACAATATATGGGTAGGAGAAGAAAACGGAAAAAAATGTACGGTTCTAGAATCGGGAATTGGATCACTCGCGTTCGTCGGTTCGATAAGGTTCTCGCCAGCTTAAGTTCAACAAGAGAGAAACAGAAATCCCAACAAGACAATCCGACAGACCCAGAGTTCCGCTGAGCACTGCGTTTTGAATAAAAGAGAAGGAATACTTTGTGCGGAATATGGGTACTAAATGCTTTGTTTGTAGGCTCGGATTTTTAGTGCACGCGGCTAGTCTTAATGCTAACAACAATAAGCTAACCAAATCGAAGAACAGGTATTACTGATAGTTTGTCTTCTTATAAGGCATTGCACGTGCCCTTTTTTATAATCTGATGAGTGCGAGTGAGCTGCGTTAGTAAGGATTTCTCTCCGCCTTGCGCAAACAAAATGCAAAGTTGTACAAGAACGCAGAGATCATTAATAATTCTGTCAAGCAACAACGCATAAATCTTGTTAGTAGAAAATAAACCTTACGCGCCCATATATTATTAGTTCTTCGAAACAAATGATATGTCTGCCTAGGTTCTGTAAAGAGCGTCTATGATCCCAATGAAAGGGGGAAAAAATGACACCTTACTCCAATATGTCTGGCTTTACAACCAATGGTTCTTGGACCAATCTAACCACTATTTTTCTACTTTTTCTCCTATCCTCTAAGTAGTAGCTTTTTTTTTGTTTCTAGGACGTTGCCTTTGACAGCAACACGCGTTCTATCGCAAAGATACCATTACTCAGATCGTCCAGACGGCACATAGCTCAATATGTAACTGTCAAACATCAGACGCAACATCTCCGTCAAAGTCCGCAGCATTAAAACCGACACAGGAAGAACGTTACAGAGCTCTAACTACGCTAATGCAAGATACAGCGTTGAAGAGGCAACACACTTCATGTCAACAGTCGCACATACACTTGCAAAGCTAGATTTTTTTTTTCGGCTACCACGACCGTACTAACGCTGTCTGCCTTTACAGTTTCCGTTAGTGATCTCATAGTATACGCATTTTAATACGAAACGTGCCATGGGCTAAACAAGTGCACTACATTAAATTCTCCATTCATATTCATCTTAGTTATCAGTATTGCACAAAAGTACTACACCAAGTGAAATCGCAGACACGACTTGGCAACAGCAAGCGATGAAAAATAAACGTTCGCTTGGTTCTTCTTTTACATTCGAGCCTAACAGTGAACAAAGTGGTGAGCAGCCGGACATGACGGCGTCTCAGTGGCTAATTTTCAAGGCAGAACAAGACTCCCTTGGCTAAACACGACGCCACAGGTTTCGGACTCCACACAGTTTGGGCGCAGTAGCTGTAAAAATGTTGGCTTGTTTTTCTTGGAAAGTCAAGCTTCATACTGTACGATTCATAAAAGCTTTGCTGTCTATGCGCTCAGGATACAGGCAGAGTATGACCCACCAAAGTCGCACACCTCGCAACTGCATGGTGTATAAATATTTACACATACAGTTATTCAAATCAGAATACAAAATACTCGCACGAAGCTACACTGATGTACTCCAGGTCGCATGATTTATTTTTATTTTGCGTAAATAAAACAATGTACTCCAGGTCGCAAGATTTTTTTTTTAGAGCGCAGCTCTTTGGCGTCCGTTCCTGGGTTTCGCGTCGTCGTCGGCGTCGGCCTCGTAACCAGCTCCGCCCCCCTTTCATCCCCCCAGCGCTATCGGCGTCAGCGGCATCAGTCAGTCGCTGCTATCTCTTCCCTCCTCCCTTTATCGTGTTGTCCGCTTGCTGCGCGCGCTTCTGCCCCCATCGTTTGCCGCTGGGTGTACACGCCGCCCCCCTCTTCCTGCGAGTCTCCGGTTGTCAAAGCGCCGCCTCGAACTTAATTCCTTTCTTCGCTCCTCCTCCAATGCAACCCCTGTGCGGTGGCAATCAGAGAGCCAGATCGGTGGCGGCGGATCTGTATATGTGCACCGCCCGAGCCGAAATTGCCGCTGCCGTTCGCCCTGTGCGGTGGCAATCAGAGAGCCAGATCGGTGGCGGCGGATCTGTATATGTGCACCGCCCGAGCCGAAATTGCCGCTGCCGTTCGCCACTGCGAAATTATCTGCCAGTTCTTTCTGAGCCATGAGCGAGACGACCGATGGAAGTCCTCCGTCTGCTAAAAAAAAAAATTCTGTGATAGCGCATACATGTGTTGCTTGATTTCTTTGCCTCAATCTATCGAAAAGGTGAAACAGCTTATTTGCTGCGCTCAAATTTCGCATTAGGAAGTAACGTAATCGTCGGTAATTTTTTTCGTTTCCGTAAATAAACCTTGCACGCTTATCTAGTTGCTGCAGGCAAATGCTCGGTAATCTACAAACACATTGAAAGAAAACGCCCACAAAGAAGAAAGGGAGAGAAGGGGGGGTTGGGGCATTTTAAGTTCGCGTTTAGCTGAGAATCGTTTGCGGCAGTTCAGAAAAAGTTTTGAGTCTGTCACCCTTACAGAAAAAGGCGATACTCGCCGGCGAAGCAACGACTACAAGAACAGTGGCAGCACAGAAATGTCACTATGATTGCCAGCTCCCGCAAATGCAGCCCTGTCTGTTCCTGTTTGGCAGCTGCTTCGTTTCTTGTTTTTTTTTTTTTTTGCTCGCCATTGCAGGTAACCATTTCACAGCAAATTGGGATCCGAACTGCATGCGCCTCTCTGACGGCTGTCCGACTGTTCCTGCGAACGACGTATAACAGCGAAAACTCGGGTTCCGTGCTTCGGCGGAAAAATCCAGTTCGTCGCGAACGGGTACTCAGGCGTGACGAAAAAAAAAACAATTCTCAGATGGAATTTTGTTGCCTTGTTTACATTGACGAAACGAAGGAAAATCAAATTTATGAAACTGACTGTCGCTTCGATACTGCAATCGTTCAGTGCAGAAATATCAAAAAAGTACCACGAGACAAAAGTGTTTCCACAACCATACCCGACCGATCTAGTTCTGTTGCAGTAAAACTGAAGATCGTTGAGCGCGCGCAAGGAATAAAAATGCGCAGTCCGCGCGTTTTCCTGTTGATGTTATGACGCACTTTTGTTCTGACATGTTTTTTTTTAAGCCTTTTCGCGCGAGTCTTTTTTTCCCGTGAGACGGTGACCTGCACTGTCAGCGAAATTTTTGATGCTCTGAACTTTGACCAATTGAAACTTCGGTATACGTTCAAAGTTCGCTTATTCCAGGCGCGCGCACGTCGGTTCCGCCTCAGCAATAACCACGCGGGGCTATTGTGAAAATAAGATAAGAACCCTCCCCTGTCAGCCGGGTAGCTGGACGATGTCTCTGTCTATAGCATGCACAACGTGTTCTCCGACATTACGCAAGATAAAGAAGCCGAGCACATACAGCGCACAAGATATACGGATAGACAGAAGAGCACCGTGGGCGGTGCTTCCCACCACTGCCATCGGTTCCCTCTCAGCATCCCACGCCTTATCTTATCTACGCATCACATCACCTGGTAGGCGGCGGTCTGCGTTTACGTGCTCCCAATGCAAATGCTGTGTTCATTATGAATGCTTGCAGAATATTAATCAGCAGATGTAAGCGCGCCGTTGCCGTGACAACGGACACAGGAAAGAACATGGCAACGAGAGTATGTCACGCAAGTGGGTGCAGGAAAAACTGCCTAAACACTTCGTCTAGGTGGCGAAGGGTCCGGGCGTAGCTGATGAAGTCAGGGGCGGGTTGTTTAGCGCGCTTGGCTTCACACAGTGCTTGCTATTCTTAGGACTGCAACGAGAAACCTTGTCCGTCTTGTCAACCTTTAAGTATGGTCTTCCACCCAAGAGATCTACGCTGTCCATAAGCCGGACACGCAGAGCGGGCTTCTGCTACGTACAACGCTAGGCAATGACTTCTTCCAGAGCACTATCGGCCCATGATAACCAGAGACAAATTGAAGACCAAATACTTCGCGATAGAGATCTATGAGTGAACAGAATCTAGAAATACCGTATACGACTTCGGAGATGAGGCTATGTCAAAAGAGAGCCTCTCCTATCCTCTGGACCAAAAGCAGTCTTCGTCACTGTACACACGGCTATTATGCACTTACATCTATTGCACGCGGACTGGCACGTAAACGACGCTTACATGTACAGCGTTACGGACTACGATAGCGATCTAAAGACGGTCTCTCCCATTCGTGGAATTCAATGTAGTCGCTAACCTATCACACGAACGTCACATCTACGTATAGAAGAGATTCAGAAAAGCTCATCGTCATGTGTAGCGCGCGGTAAATCACGAGCGTCAAAACGGCTTTACGAATATACAACACGAGACACGAAGAGGTTCGCTGGGTGGTATTAATAGACTCTATAGACTCAGAATACTTCATCTACTTTGAACATGTGAGGAATCTCCTACCATATACACGCTCTCTGAAAGCAATGCACAACATTTTCGGCACAATTCAACAAGCCTCTCACAAAAATCGATGCGGTGCTAGCCTGGAGTATGCGAGGTCCAAGTCAGGCTTTTTGGAATCGATGAAGACGTTACTCGCTTTTACCCTTTCTTTGTCAGTTCTTCAAAAGAGATCAAAATTTACAATACAGTTCTGCCACAGCGATCACTTTTTTTACCCTAACAAAAAAAAAAAGGCATGTGTACAGTCTAGAAAAAAAAAAAACATTCCCGACAAGTTTGCATGCGCGCGTACTTTGAACAGTGACAGGAAAGAGAGAGAGACATAGTCTCGAATGGCTGAAAAAAGCGTCGACCTGCTTAGAACGTGGTCGCGATACACGCGCCTACGCAGCTGAATAGCAAATGAGGGAAGTGAAGAACACCCAAACCGCGGAACTTGACAGTCGGTGATAGGGAAAGTGTGTGTGCACATTAGCGTTTACAACGTGTACATACACGCAACGCCGGCGAAGTGAAATGAAAAACAATTCTTTTCTTTATGTACAGACATGTCGAAACATATGAGCAGTGATGTTTGGCAATGAACAACATATTTCGTAAAAGACAGCGGAACAAGAACGAGATATCCTCCGACAGTGGAGAGTGCGAGCTACCGTGGTATGCGCCGTTTTCGAAGCTCATGAAAAAACACATAAGAGAAAAAATGGTTACACGCAAAGAGTAGAAATAGTTAAGTGAGGGCTCGTTGCTAAATTATCTTACGGTTAGCACGCAAGATACGTATACAGGAAAGCATACCAGGTCCATTCGGGCGCTTTTGGCCACAGAATGCAGAACAGAGAAGAACATTCGAAAATATATTAACAGGACAGAAAAACAAACCATGCGTGAGACAGAGCGTTATTTCTTTAAAAGCCTCTAGTTCATAAAACAAGTCTCTAGTTCATAAAACAAATGTCATCGGCACAACCAAAGATTCTGATAACTTCAGACTCGGGAGCAGAACACAGTCTTCAAGATTCCCTGGAACGCAGGATGTGAACATTATGAAGTGTTGAAACGCTTCTCACAGAAAGACTAATGAAAATGCAAACATTTCGAGCTCATCCGATTTCATAAACACCCCAAAACTGCGTGTGAGAACTGTGGTCCTCGAAAATCTCTGGACATGATACATGCGTGTGTGTGTATTTCGCAGTGTGCACTAATCGGTGTAGAACACAGGGAATCGTTGCTTGCTGTGGTTTCGCACAGAAGTGAAACATTCTTTTAAAACGCGTACACAAATTAATCACCAAACGGCGTCGTCAATAATTTTCAAGCCTGACAAAAACTGCGTCCTTTTTTTTTTTCCACTGAATATATCGAAAAACCCGGCATTCGCTGCTAATTTACAATGCTTCGTTCACAACAGTTTTCGAAAAGCAGCAATGCACACATAGCTCACAAAAAAATTAAGAAATAAAACAACTTAACAGCGACAGCAATTATTGCACACATACCACATAAATTAAACTCTAAAAGAACGCACAAGGACTTCCCATTCACGAAACAGTCCTTGACGGTTCACTTGTGATGAAATCTCGGCATGTGTGGGAGGAAGAGACGAAAGCCTTGTCCTTGTACAAAACACGACGTCAGGGTGCGGCGCGGATGACGCTTCTACCACCAATTTTTTTTTCTATTAATAACTCTTCTCTTTTTGGCATATACGCTCGTTGATCGGCGCACATCCCGCAGCCGTGGCCGCGGTGGGGCGCTGCCGAGGGATTGACTAGCAGTGATGCGGCGAAGAGTCTCCCCCGACGGAGAGCTTGCTGCCGGGGTATCAGACCAGCTTCGAAAGCCGAGCCACTTCCCGCTTGGCGAGCGAGAGTTCTGTCGTGAGACGCACTTCTTTGTCGGTCAGCTTCTGCATTTCAGCCTGGATGATCTGGAAAAATTAAAAATGGACGACGGACAGGATAAGTCGGAAGCTACGTGTTCATGAGCAGACAAGGGAAGGGAAAAGAGGTGCCCATCCGTCTCTGCCAAAAGTAACCGGGCAACGGTGGTCTGTTTCTTAGACGCGTAGCAAAGCACTTACGGCAGCCCTTAGGCTCTGAATCTGTGTAAAGTAAGGTGAACCCTTGACCTCACATTCTGATACATTGCGGTCTTTAGGGGTGCCGTAAAGGATCTATTATACGGTTGAGAAGCAAAAACCTGCTGCTCGATTACTTTTGACAAAATTGGTACAAGACGGAAGCCAACGGTAACCGAAACCAAGGAGCATAGGAGTGTTTTTTTTTTAATTTGTGGTGCTGATTAGTTACAAATTAAGTGTTATTTTACCCACGACCTCCGAATTTCGCGTTCCGTCGGAGGCCGTAGGTTCGGATCCCACCGGCGGCATTTTTTCTTCTGCTTCCATGCCATTTATCTTTAAGCCATAAAAAGTGGCTGTTAGTTAAACCTAGTCGAGTAGCGATAGCTACAGACCCCCGGCTGCGCTTAGGCTTCGCTTGTAGTTGATTAATCGTTAGAAGCTAAGCGAGCCCGTCTAGCGGCATCGCTTTCGCGGCGTTTGGCCAACCGTTCGGCACGCTCCTCTTGAGTCTCTCCAGCGCGTTGTCTCCTCCACCTCATTTCTGCGGCGATCCCTGACCTTCTTCAGGCTGGCCGACTTCTCACCATCCATACTGCGGCCTCAACTATGGCTGCGGCGACGCGAGCTCTCCCCTTATATACTCTCGGTTATCACATCTGCGGAGCGCGGGGTGTGACGTCATACAGAGGGCACAGCGAGCGCCCTACGGCTACCCTACCTACGGCTACCAACGGCAGGAGCGGTGGCCGCGCGGCGACCGCGACGAGCCAGCCTAGCTGCCGGAGAATCGAAGCTCGTGGTGTGACGTCACACAGAGGGCGCGGCGAGCGCCAAACGGCAGGAGCGGTGGCCGCGCGGCGATCGCGACGAGCCGAGTTGCTGGAGAATCGAGGGCCTTGGTGTGACGTCACAGTGCGGCCACGTCTCAAAGTGCGGCGACGGCAAAGAGGCGAAAACCTGGCGTAATGTAGCTATCGCTACAATAACACTCACCGCTTTGTCTTTGAGCCAGTCAAACTTTTCCCTCTTCATACGTGCTAGTTCTTGTGCTAGGCTCTCGATCTGCTCCTGATAACCTTGGATGGTATCGGCACCTGCTCGAAAAAAAAGGCACGCACACGAAAACACTGGATGCACAGTTCCGCGCACACTTGGAGGCATGCAGGACGTACAGTACAGGACAGCATGCAGTAGTGGTTCCTCCATGCAGCCCAAAAGGAGGGGAATTCGCTCTAAAGCATGCTGGGATTTTTAAAAAAAAGAGAAAAAATGTTTGGAAACAGATAAATACAGCACGAAGAAACGGCCCCTGGTCAGTACAACGAGTACAACTGAGACTCGGCAAGCGAGACTGGCAGTCTGGCCATTGAATCATGCAACACGTAAGGTAGAAGAAATACTGCATCTAAAATGATTGCTCTTGTGGCTCAGAGGCACTTTCTTAACGCTAACCTTGATTTGCAGTGTGTAAAAGAGCACCGGCAACACGAGCCGGAGCAGGTGACCTTATATTTATTCATATAAGCGAGTACGGTAAGGTTTAGGTTCATGGAGCTTAACGTCCCAAAGCCACTCAGGCTATGAGGGGCGCCGTAGTGGAGGGTTCCGAATGATTTCGACCACCTGGGGTTCTAACGTGCACTGACATCGCACAACAGACGGGCCTATAGGATTGCGGCTCCATCGAAATGCGACCGCCGCGGCTGGGACCGAATCCGCGTCTTTCGGGTCAGCAGCAGAGCGCCATAACCACTGAGCCACCGCGGCGGCCCGGAGTCAGCACTTGAGTGAGTACGGCTGTGAGTCCAGAAAGGCGAACTAACACCAAAGGGCAACGGTAGTATGAAGAGTCGAGCCAGTTAAGCCAATTACCCCGGCCCAGCAGCACTCTATATGTATGCCGCGGTCGAGCGTACGTAAAACGCGGTAGCCCACCGCGACCGCATCTAAACTATGACTTTGGACACAAATGTATGCTAGTTTTCGAAGGCAGCAGCCACTGGACTAAGGCAGCTTACCCTGGCGTACATATTGTCACAATGTAGGAACTATGTCCACTTTTACACCGACGGATCCGCGCCGCCATACGCAACAACACCGGCTGTTTTAATATCCGCTCAGAAGACGATTCGACGATATAGGTAAGCTCGAGATCGCAAAACAGCATCAGCAACTGCTGAGCTGGAGGCACCGCGGGAAGCGATTCGCCAGACCTGCGGAGAGTAACCTTAAACGCACTCTAAACACCAATACACCTATATAGGAGTAAAAAGGGAGTAAAGCTGTCCTCTAGCGCACATCCTTTCACAAAAAGGTGTGCACTAGAGGACAGCTTTACTCCCTTTTCAATCCTTTATGGTTAGAGTGCATGGTGTGCATTTTGTGCCTATAAGCCTGCGCTCCAAATTCTTGAAAGCCTTTTACTTCAAAGCACCTACCAGTATTTGGCACTGGACGTCGCGGAGCTCCTGTCATCTGCTAGAGAAAAAAGACCTCCATATTCCACTCTTAGCGCGAACGCGCGAGCGCACGGCAGTGATCTTTGCAGGGCCACTGCCGCGACACGACAGCTCATCGCAGCGAAGCCCATATAAAAATGGTCTATAGACTGTCTATTGACTTCTTATAGGCTCTATTTCCTTCCTATCGATATTTCCTTTTCTCTATCCTTGCTCACCAGACTTTCTATCGAAAAAAGTCTACTGAAAGTGTATGGCCATAAATCTAGTGATTGTCTATAGACTGTCTCTAGGATTTGTATTGCCTATAGACTACTCTATAGAATGTAACTATAGGAAGTTTATAGACTTTATACACAAAAGTCTATGGACAGTCTGTAGACTGCATAAAGAAATTTTTATAAGGGAATGGCACAGGAGAAGATGGAGCTTAATGTGGTGCTTCGCGACATATAACACTTCGCTTCGATGCGCGCCCGCGTCGAACGCAGTGGCCTTCCAAAGAGCACAGCCATACGCTCGCGTGTTCGCACTAAGAGTGCGCGACCCTTTATATGCATATAATTGGGCTCGCGCACTCCTACGACTATTTGTTGTTCTTGTGGCGCCACTGAGACTGGAGCATGTATTTGCGGTACGCCCTATATATGCGCGCAAAAGACGCGTTGACCGCTTTTTTGGCGCGTTTCAAGTGCAGACCACTACCGGAGGATCTTCTACTGGGCGCCTGGCCGAAGAGACGGACAGCTATCCAGGCAACACGGGCACTACGTTTCTTTGTCTTGGCTCACGGCTGAGGTTAATCGCTTTCCTAGTATCGTTTCATGCGATCACACAGAAGCCTAAGTCGAGCAAAAACCTCGGTGACCGCCGGTGTCGTCACACCTCGCGCGGTTTGTGGAAACAGGAAAACGGAATTGGAAAGCGGAGTTCAGTTGGTTTGATCAACAAGAACTGTTATAGTACTTGGCTTGCTCGTGCGTATATGTACGCAATCAAAGCCCGAGAAAGGACGCAGACGTACTATATTGTACAGTGAGGCGTTTCTGGCGCAAAGATTGTGAGCCCCCAAATTCTCGCAGCAGTACGGGACTGAGAGATCTAGCTTAGAATCGCTAGATCTTTAGTCAGCCATCGAACTTTAGTCAGCCATCAATTACGAGTTGAACCGTAAGCCAACACATGAATGGTCGCGAGCCCTGCGAGTCGGCGCCCCATCGTGAGTAGGTTCAGGCATGGGGGACCGGGTGACGCCCTCTCATAAGACACGATGATTGATCACAATTACATCAGCTATGACCATGACTTTAATGGTACGACGACTTACCACTCTCCTTAGACCATGACTTACGCAGCTCAAAGTCTCAGTGCAATGTCTCCTATGTGGTAGCGCGTAAGGGCACACATCGAGGCTCTATGCTATCGTATATCATCACATGTAATAAGTGATTTATTGTCCTTCTGAATTTTTTTATATATTCCCATCTCTCTTTTATCGACATCGCAAGCCATCATAACCCCATTTCTTCGCCTCTACCTATTCGCAGTGCAGAATATCAGGCCAGACGATACGCCTAAGGCAAACCTCTCCGACTATTAAATAAACCTCTTTCCTTGCATGCGCACCACGCAGCGCAAGCACGCCCATTTCAGGGGTAATAAAAGTTATCTCTCCCCCCATCAGGCGCCGAGTGTGCAGCTAGGTGCTAGCCACGATATTTGCCAGAAAACGTAGTGGCCCCTTTCGAAGCCAATTGGAAGCGATAGCCGCCCGCTTGCTGCCACTCCGTTTATAGTTCTCAACTCTTCCGGCTGCATCCATCGACAGCCAGTGCTGTTGCAGGCTTCCCCCTCTCACTCAATCTTCAAAACAAAGGAATACGTTTTGCTCTGTTCTAAAGACTGAATCTCGATTTTCGTCGTTGGTAGGCTTAGCTAAGCACGTCGCTAATCCGTTTATAAGTAGTTAACCGGCAAAACCGAATCCCTGCGCGGTGCTGATCCGGCGTCGGTCGAGCTCAGCCCAGTCTGTCACCGACACCAAAGACACGCAAGCTGCAGCTCAGGCCGGGTGGGTATTCATATAGGGAAGGATTCCGCCCCTATCCAGCGAGGAATGCGCATCACGTCACAAAAAAATTGGAGGGTACACTTAAGCCCCGCCTTAAGGCTATGATGAGATAGCGTAATGAGTTAATTCCCACATATTGTGGGGTTTAAAATAAGGGGGATAATACGTTTTCCCCGCTTAACCGCGGCTGACACAGTTCAAAGCCGACAGACCCCACTCCGTGACCGCGTACGCTACCGAGCTCACGCCGACCACGGCGCGCCTTGCTCTCAGGGAAACAAAGGAACGACACTTTGGCTGACAAAACAGGCATTTATTGCTACAACAACAATAACACCAGCTAGCAACAAAATAACCTAAGGAATCGAGGTCGACCGACTCACCAGCACGGTTACGAGTGAACGTTTGCCAACGCTGGGGCAGGGGAGATACTCCACGGCCGGACGGGACGGAACGAGATGCGGAAGAACGTACTCCCCCACGAGGCCTCACCCCGCTGGCGAAGAGCGGAGCGCCGCGCCTATTCTACTTCGCTAGTATGCGACGACGCGGTTCCTCAGCCGAGGAGAGAGTCGTCTCCCCCGCGAACGAGCACTCGCGTCGCTCCAGCGCCCTCTCTTGTTAGTTACGGTAACTAAGGAGGGAGCATCGCGGGAAAGCAAACCAAAGGGGACGACGCGGGGAAAAGTCCTCGCAATATGCAGAAGGTCCTTTCCTACTTTACACCCATAGATCCTCGGGAGTCCTCATACCTCTTCCTGGCACAGTCGTGCAGCGGTTAAGCGATGCACCGCTGCCCACTGCCCATCGGTTAAGCGATGCACCATCTGCAAAGGTGGGCTGTTTGCTCGCAATCCGGTGGGTCGGTTGTGCTCACGCCACAAGGCCACGTGACCTAGGTGGCCCACCTGCCTCCTAGGTTGCTCTCTGGGCCATCTGCAACAGCCATTCCCGTGATTTCTAGCTCACAACGCCGACGCCAACATCTGATTTTGTGGTGAACGGGACCTTTAACACTGTCGTGTTAAAACTTCCCGCCATCGGGGGCCACCGCGGTGACGTCAGCCTCCTCAGGGAGTGTAGGGATCTTTTGTTCGGCCAGCACGAACGCTGTCGAGGAGTCAGCAGGTGGTGAAGGCGAACAAAACGATCAGGCAGATCTAGACGAACCCAGATGGCGTTGGCTTGGGGCAGGCAGCCTGGAAGCGCTCTCGCTGGCATGCACTGCTGTCTGGTTACATCCACCACTTACTGCATACTCAACACAATACCCCCCACTGCACTACACAGGTTACGCATCACCTAGACCTGTGGGCACGCTTCTCTCCATGGCAATGAATGCGTTAATGTGACAGCCCAAGAGTTTGCCGGCTTAGCACCAATCGAAGATTGGCCCCACACAGATCTTGCTGACAAACACTCATACCGGAGCGCATAAGCGCTACAGAGACGACAGATAAGATTTCCCTCACCACACCCCTCACTAAGCGCTAAACCGGACAGAAGCTTCCCCATGGAAGCAACTTCAAAACAATTGCTTCCCCATTTATCCTACACGATACCCCTGCCGCTGTCCTTTGTGCGGTGCAAAAGCCATGACTTGTCACTCTATACGAGAGTGCACCTAACCTCAAGAGATCCTCCACCCCCCCCCCCAAACCCTTTCCGCAATTCCTCAACCTGCTTTAGGGAGGCTGCACTGCCATTGCCCTGCAGTAGCAGTAATGACAGATTGGAAGGGCAGTTGACATAGCACATGAAAATGGCATCCTGGACAGAGGTCCCCACTCAAGCAAGAGGACATCCCACTAAAATGTTTGTAAATATGTTCTATATCTTGTCATCTGGTCGTCCTCGACTCTCCACAACCAGTGCGACAGCGAGACTGGCGTTTCCACCAGTCGTCGACGTCGTCCAGCTCCCTTCCCAGCAGTCTCCACCACGTGAATACCGGTGAAAGCACGGCAGAAACACGTCAAATCAATACTTAGCCGCAACCAAGATAGCTGCTGATCGAATGATCACAGTGCCGATGATTACGTGACTGCTTTTCCTGGCGCTCCACGTAGCGACAAGGGAGCCTTGAAACCCGATTCATCACAGTAAGATCCGACGAATACAAAGCCTGACAACTGTAAACCATTGTTCTCGTCGATGTATTCGTACGGTACTGGAAGGCGCGAGCGAACGGGTTTATCTCGTGTGCGGCAGAACAAGGGCAACAGAAACAGAAACACACCCGCAGATCGAAGCGTGCTTTTTGCGGACGTTTATGCGTCATGTATACAACGTACAGAATTAATTCGATTGCCGCATAAAAACTCGGCGCTAGACTAGATTAAATGTGGGTTCTGGTTAAGTAATGTTGGACAAATCTAGGCTTTAGGCTAGGGCTAGTTAGGCTTCTCTGCGCTGATTAAGGCAAGGGCGATAGCAGTGTGCTTCATGGCATGCGCAGTTTCCGTTTCCTCGACACTCGTTGGAAAGTGGGTCACGGTGATCAAGCTCCGATGTTAGACATACAGTGCCTTTGCACACTAGTGCCACACTAAATGAGCAATGGAACGCAAAAAGTTTGAAGAAGCATGCAGTTTACCATTCAAGACAAACAGCTGGGCACAACGATTTAGTCCAAGCCAAGCAGAGGCCGCAGCACCAGCAAAAGATGGCGGGGCAGCGGCAGAATGAGGAAGAGGAGGAAAAGAGGAAGGGCTGCGGCCACTCAGGCAAGGGAGAGGGTGACGGGTGTTGTACACATGCATCGGGAACACCAACCAACGTGCAGAAGCAGCGCTAGGATAAGCACCCTCCGCGTGCACTCCTGTGCTGCCGGCCGCCGACGCCGCCGTGGCTTGGATGAGCAGGGAGCGGGAGTTCCGCGACGGGATCTCCGGGGGCACCGAGCTGTAGCCTCCGCTGAGGCCCAGGTCGGACTCGACGCTGTTCAGACTAGAGGTGTCGGACTCGGCGCAGGGCCCACAGCCCTGCTGGTGCAGCTGGGAGCCCTGCTGGGACTTGACCAGCGAGGGCGGGGTCTCGGGGCTGGACACGGGCGTCGTGGGGCTGCTGTTGGGACGCCGCCGGCTCATGCCCAGCAGGGAGGTGACCGTCGGGAAGTCCAGCCTGCCGCATTGTTGGGGAGGCCCCGTGTAACTATATACGCGTCGTGTGTTGTTAAATGTGGTTAGGAGGGCGCAGCCTTTGCTCGAGTGGCAGAGATCGTGCTTCGCAGCGAAAGCAGATGTGTTTAGAAGAGTCGCATAATGGAGTCGACGAGAGATTCACTGACTACATGTTGCACAACACTGTCACAGAGTTGTGCCATCCCTGGTGAGCACTCACTTTGTACCTACATGGCACCTGAAGTGATCCACAGGCACATGCAAGTAGCTGCAATGCACAGTTGAGTTTATTCTGCAGGTATACAGTGAAGCAACGTTCGCCACTGAAGCTTTCATCGAGCTAGTGCTCAATATAGCATTGCATCCACTGTGGTGCATGTATCTTTACTGAAGGTTTCACCAAGAAAAGGCACGACTGATTCCTTGACCCGCTTTTCGCCTACAAATGTCTGAGACAGGATCTATGAGGGTGCAGAGTTTGTTTATGCTGTGCATTGTGCAGTGTTGAGAAAGGTACCCAACAGTGGCCATTTTTACACTTATCAAGCAGGTTCTACCTCACCCTCGTAGTGAACGGAACTGCTGGATCGATAGTTCAACCGATTCTGATGACGTTATTCAACCGCTTCGTTAGGGAGCGAGGTAAGACATCAAGGCCACATAAAATGATTAGAATATTTCGCGTAACGCCCATCACCTCAGCAGACGCGAGGAATAGCGAACGGAATTCTCCTTGATGCCTAACGCTTTACAATCAGTCGTGAAAAATGTATCTTGACATTTTGATGTGGCAGCGAAATAAATTCAACCACTAAAAAAAGTGCTGATACAATTAGCCAGCACACTTCAGAGATTTCTTGGGCCGACTTCTGTCACGTAAGGCACGGTAGAAAAAAAAAAACTAGAAAGTTCCGAACCGCTCACTCACCGACGGCCGCTTCCCTGTGAAGGCGATCCTTGGTTGACATTGCGCGAGCTTTGAGCTTTAGGTGTCTGAGGAAGAAACAGGGGCAGAAACATTTCTCGTGAGTTAGCTTCACTGCAGTAAGCCTTTGCTTGCAACAAAGCCTACTAACAGTGTACGAAAGGATGCACTGAGTCTACTGTGCCAAAAAAAAAAAAAAAACTTTCGGTGAATAATCGCTACAGTGTAATCTATGAAGCGTTCACTCGTTCTCAATTACGCACAGAAACTGTCATCAGGCCGTCTAGACAGGCGTGCCACTGCTCTCAAGGTAGGACCTGGCCTTGCAGGGGCAAAAGATGGTTTGTACAACAAAACAAAACTTTCATGAAAAGCGCTTTTTTTTCGCGAAAATCCGCTCATCTGAAGGCGCGCATCTGTAAAGATGTGTGCCTGTATATGTGTGTATTTGTGAATACATGTATCAGCAAAAGCGCTTATCTCCGGAGGTAAGTATCCATGTAAGAATCTGCGGAGGTGACCACCAATGACAGTGAGGGTGAGAATCTGTGAAGGTGCGCATCTGCGAGGGTGAGCTTCAGTGAGGGTGAGCTTCAGTGAGGGTGAGCTTCAGTGAGGGTGAGATTCAGTGAGGGTGAGATTCAGTGAGGGTGAGATTCAGTGAGGGTGAGATTCAGTGAGGGTGAGATTCAGTGAGGGTGAGATTCAGTGAGGGTGAGATTCAGTGAGGGTGAGCATCAGTGAGGGTGAGCGTCAGTGAGGGTGAGCGTCAGTGAGGGTGAGCGTCAGTGAGGGTGAGCTTCAGTGAGGGTGAGCTTCAGTGAGGGTGAGTGTCAGTGAGGGTGAGTGTCAGTGAGGGTGAGCTTCAGTGAGGGCGAGCTTCAGTGAGGGCGAGCTTCAGTGAGGGCGAGCTTCAGTGAGGGCGAGCTTCAGTGAGAATGAGCTTCAGTGAGAATGAGCATCAGTGAGGATGAGCATCAGTGAGGGTGGGTTCTTCTTAGGGCAAGTGCCTATGACGGCATGTATCGGTAAAGGTGAGTGTCCTGAAGGTGTTTATTTGTGAAAGTGTATACGTGAAGGTACGCATCTGCGAAGGTGCGCATCTGTGAATGTGCAAAGGCCGACACCCACCCCAGTAGCGAGCGGCGTGTTCTCTCCGATGACGGTGTTGGTGAGGCTGCTGCTGCTGGCGCTGGAAGAGGAGCGCTTGGCCAGGTTCGACTCGACCGACTGGCTGCGGATCTTGACGCTCAGCGCCTTGCGGAAGAAGCCGTCCAGGAAGCTGGCCCCGGTGGCCGCCGCCGCCGCAGAGCCGCCGTTCGTGGCGGCCCCGTCGTCCAGCTCGTCGCCGACCACGAAGCTGGCGCTGCCGGAGAACTCCTGCGTCTTGTACACCAGCTGATCGTGCAGCGTCTGCAGCAGCGACAACCGGGTGCGGGCCTGCGACGCCGAAGGAGTGTTCCCAGTACGGCATGACATTGCCGCAGGTGAGTCAGAAAGTTCTATTTATCTAAGAGGAGAAGAACGGCAACTAAAGCCTTGCTCAGAAACTTTAAGAGAACTAATTGCTGGCTAAGTTGGCGCAGCTTATCAGCATCTAATAAAAAAGAACCAATTAAAAATTGCGGTATCAGCGCATCGCAAGTGATCCCAATAGCGTCGGCTTGGAGTTAATTAATCAAAGGACGGAAGTGACCATATTGCACTAATTTTGTCCGAAGGCGACGACATCGCCAACGCCACAAATGCTCCAATCGACAGGGAGACCGGACCACTGAATGCGTCTAGCCGTTGAATCACGGTACAGAGAGCTAAGCGACTTCCGTTTCACTGCATGAAGTCTACAGGCCAGAAATACCGCTTATAGTCTTCGTTCATGCACTCATTTTCGCGCCAAAAGGCCGGTGTGTCCAAATGACAGTGGCCGTTAAAGAACCTCGGGTGGTCGAAATAAACCCGAAGCCCACCACTACCGCGTATTTTGAACCTATCGATCGATCGATCCATCAATCGATCAATCAATCGATCAATCAATCAATCGACCAATCAATCGATCGATCAATCAATCGACCAATCAATCAATCCGAAGCCCACCACTACAGCGTATTTAGAACCGATCGATCAATCAATCAATTTGTGCGCAATGTATGCCCTTATCTGCATCCCGTTTTCTCTCCTCTTCCTTTTATTTTCCCTTTCTCCTTTTCCGCACACATGTACCAAACCAGACAAGTCTGGTTAAACCCTCTTGCCTTCCTTTTATACAACTCCTTTAAAGTTATCACGAACAACACTTGTACAGATTACGTTTCGCAAAGAGAGCATCGATTCGCGGAACGATGGTGGTTTCGAAGAGGTTAGAGAATGGAAGGATAAGACTAACCTCTAGCCGCGCGAACTGCTCGGCACGGTACGAGGCGTTCTCGGCGTTGATGAGCTTCTGCAAGATGAACTCCCGAAACTCCGGCCCGGCATCGAACTCGGCCGGCACCGGAAGTTTGGGCTCGAAGAAGGGCACGTCCAGACGCGCCGTCACCGCCACGCGGTACCTGCGCCAGAGGAACCGGTACCGTCGCCACAACGCCTGCATGCAGCCGTCATTCACAAGACAGCCAACGCTGCAGAAACGCCGTCCTCCCGACACACTGCACGCTACCCTGACGGATACATTCATTAGTCTGGGCGTTTAGAAAAGGAATAAAAGTAATATATCTCCCCGCCCGCAGCAGGAGGCGGAGTGTATTGTACGTACCGTTCATCTGTTAGAAAAACAACTTACACTGCCTTTCGCACAGGCGACGGGATAGGATTGCAAGGATATGCCCTATGAAATCCTCTCCCCTCCCCCCGCTCCCCTCCCCTTCTTAAAAAAAAAAAAGCGACCTAATTCGTGCTCCGCCTGGACCGTCCTAATGCAGGAATGCATGCGTAATGCGCCCTGTTTTAGAGCATCTTGGCGGTGACTATACTTTCAGAGAGGCTACCAATGGCGTGGTCACTTCATCGCACGGTACCATTTTTCCGGCATAGCGAAGAACGCATCCGGCGTCACATGGCCCACCACTAAGCGAGGAAAAACGGCATTACGAGCATAGTGAACTCACAAGATGTACAGAGCTCATGATTTATAGAAATTGGTAGGTTAGTCGGATCAGCAGTGGGCGGTCCAGGCACTCGTGAGCAGGACAAATATTCAGACGTTGTGGTTCTGGATGTTGTAAAGGGACATGTAAAGCTATTTCTTGACACCTCTCCCTGTCTTCCCAGAGGCTGACCACGGAAGGTGGCATGTGATTGAAGCTGAGGCTCCGTGACTCCAGCGTGGCCGAAGAGCGACTGCAGGGAGTCATCCTCACCTCTGGCGGCTGAGGTGAAGGCGGCCCGTCCTGATGGGCTGGACGACGATGAACGAGTGAAGGAAGTGTGAGGCGATCATGGTGGGCATGAAGGGCGTGTTCTCCTCCTGGAACACGATGGCCACGATGTCGTTGCCGATGTGCCGCTTGCGCTGGAGCTGCGTGAGGTAAAGGTTGGGGAGTCAGGCTCCCTCTGGTAGGATTTAATTCGAATGTTCGCGTCCTTTTGCAAAACGCATTTCAGAAATCATTGTTGCTTGCGCAACTCAATCGTAGTTATGAGGGCTGATGTCGGTTTGGTGCTGTGTACTGCGTAAGGTATCGTGCTCGGGTTGACACTGGCTCACTTGTGCGCTTCTATTGTATTTTTGAAAAGACGTGCAACGTATAAAAAGGTCACGCGACAGTCAGTGAAGTGATGTGTACTCTGTATTGCTCAGACTCCGCTGGACACATCGCCATTGTTTATTTGACATGTACTCGTTTTACGTGGTGCCGACAGCTGTTAGCCTCTAAAAGAGTCTCTAAAAGAGCTCACCGCCCAAACACACTTGGACAGGGATTGTTGTTCCGGTGATTTACTGGTAGAACTGCTGCTTGTTTTCACAGCTGAGGGAGACAACGGAGACATTTTAACTAATATCCCAGTTTATTAACAAAGTGTCGTGTCCGGTCGCTGTGTTGAATGCAGCGAAAGACGCACACGGTACTTTTAGACTTCGTTTATTTAAAGCTGAAGAGGGTGCGACCAGCGTCGACCGAGGCAGCAGCCGAACTGGCCGCCCGAAGAAAGGAGGGAGTGAGAAGCGTCCACGGGAGGGAGTGGCTTCCCAGAACAGGAGGAGGGTGCGGGGGCGCACCGTGGGGGGGCATCTGGTGACAGCGTGCGACGAGGGGCAAGCGGTCGTTAGGAGGAGGATGCGGGTGGTCGTTAGGAGGAGGATTGAGTGGTCGTTAGGAGGAGGATGCGAACTGTCGTTAGGAGGAGGACGCGGGGGCGCACACACACAAAAGCAATAAGGGGACACAACACTTCCTTCCCCCTTAGAAAGTTGCCTGGTATCGTGCAGGGGGTCGGCGCTCACGCGTGGAGGCGCGCTGGCTTTGTGCGCTCGGGGGAGAAACACTTGTAGGCTGGCTGTTGTTCGCTGTGTCTCCTGGGTCTGTCCTGGGCGAAGTCTCTTCTTCCGGGAAGAGGTGCCAGGCTATGTGGGAAAATGGTGCACGTGTTCTCTCCGCTGGCGGACAGCTCTCAGACGGCGTCGTAAATCTACGCAGCTGGTTGAGATGTCGGCGTGCTACTGTGCCATGTATGTTGACGAGCCAAGAGCGCAGGCCTATGCGTCTGACAATTGTAGCTTCCTCCCAGCGTGGCTTTTTCAGAAACTGTCGGGCGAGGACGCGCTGCCCCTCATTAAGCGTGCCGCAGCGCGGAATTGCTTTTTCTTCCCGGAACGTCTCTGCCTTTGGCTCGGGGAGGATGGCTGTGAGCTGGGTTCGCATTTCACGCTCGAACATCATTTTCGAGGGGGTCTCGCCTGTTGTGCTCTGAACCGTCGTGTGCTGCTTGAAGAGAAAGCGCGCAAGGCGGCGCTGCAGCGAGCCTGTCTGATCTCTTTCAAGGGCGCGTTTTAGCTCGGCTACGTAGCGCTCGGCTTGTCCGTTTGTCGCTGGGTGGTAGGGGGCCGATGTAACTGATGAGATCCCGTTGTCGCGATAAAACTTGAGGATCTCCGCAGACACAAACGGTGTTCCGTTGTCCGACACTACCTTGCGCGGCAGGCCGAACGTTGCAAATAGTGATCGGAGGTTGTCAATGACTGCTGCCGAAGTCGTCTGTCCCATTTGCCTTATCTCAAGCCACTTTGTGTAGGCATCTACGACCACAAGGAAAGTGCAGCCCTCAATTGGTCCTGCAAAATCAATGTGCAGTGTGTGCCATGGTGTGTCTGGCTTTTCCCATTCTGGGACAGGAGCTTTCGGCGGGGCGCTCCGGCTGCTCTGGCAAGGCTTGCATTCTCGCACCACTGTTTCGATGTCGTTGTCAATGCCAGGCCACCACATGTAGCTTCTGGCACACTTTTTCATTGCAACGATGCCCCGATGTCCGGCGTGGATGAGAGACATAGCTTGTGCGCGTAGTTCTCTCGGCATCACAACTCGGGACCCAAATATGATGCAGCCGCGATGGGTGCTCAACTCTGTAGCTCGCCTGCGGTAAGCGTCGAAGTTGTCCCCTTTGAGTTTATGCACGTTGCCTTGTTGAACAGCTGTGTAAACTAGCCGGAGAGCTGCGCACTTCTGCGTAGATGCTGCAACTGTGCCTGCTGTAAGCGGAGGTTCTGGCAGTGCTTCGAACATCAGAACGTCTCCTAGTGGAAATGGTTCGTCAACAGTTGCGTCAGTGGCAGACGGCTTAGCGCATCGGCGTTTTGATGTTTGCCGCATATCATCACGCCTAGTGGAGAAAACCAATTTCTCCCTAGAAGGCTTGATCCTGTGCCCTTCACAACAAGCAGAGGTAGCGTATGGGTCTGGCCGTTGTAGTTAACCTGCACGTTGGCAGAGCCCAATAGTGGCAGATTCTGTCCTGACCACGTTCGCAGGTGCGTGTCGTCTTGTTGCAGGGCGGGTGCGTCAGATGGCCATGAAGTTCGGAACGTGTCCTCACTGATCAGAGTACAGGCTGCGCCGGAGTCCACCTCGAACTTAATCAGCTGGTGATGTACGCTTACTTCTGTAAAAATCTTCGGTCGCGTGCCGAGATTCATGGTGTTCAGGTCGTACAACACAGATGGTGTTGCTGATGTTGTTCCATGGAGATCAGATAGCGGCGTATTCTCTGAGGCGTTGACGCTGTGATTAGGCTGGGAAGGTGACTTTATCTTGGCAAGTCTCCGTTTCGTAATGCATGCTCTTTCGATATGCCCTCGCTTGTGGCAAAAATTACACGTGGCTGACTGGAATCGACATCCCTGGGGGTTGTGTTGGTCGTCACACCGCCAGCAGCGTTGTGCCTTTTTGACCGATTTTACAACAACAGAAGGCTTGCGCACCTGGTTGCTTGTCTGGTGTACCGGCTCGGTGTTCCGGCGAATCCCTCTCTGCTGGTGACCGGCGCTCTCCGCTCGAACGGCGATGTCGTAAGCTTTGCTGAATGTGAGGTCCTTCTCAGCGAACAGGCGCTGCTGCAGTGACTCGTCACTCAGTCCGCACACAAATCTGTCGCGTAACATCACGTCCAAGGGAAGCATGGTGGTGTTAGCAGAAGAAGCTGCGTCTCCCTCCTGCCCGGTAGCTGTTGTCGACAGCGTTCCAAAATTGCAGTCGGCAGCGAGCTTCTTGAGCGCGGCTACGTAGGCGCTCACAGTTTCTCCTCCCAGTTGATCTCGTCGTTGGAAGCGAGCCCGGCTGTAGACCTCGGATGGCCTTGGGTCGTAGTGCTTTTGCAGCGCTTTTACGATGTCGTCGTAAGACACTGCCGCTGGTGTGCTTGGCTGAATAAGGGCGCAGACAGTATCGTAGGTCTGCTCCCCGCACAGCGTCAGCAGGTTGGCCCTCTTCAAGGCTGGGTCTGTGATGTTGTTAGCTTCAAAGTAGAACTGAAGGCGTCCAACCCACGATGACCACGATGAGCCGTTGAATTCTGGTATCTGATTGGGAAACCCTCGCGTAGCCATGGCTTGTCAATAGCGTTGCGTAGCGCGGGTCGAATCCACTTTCTCGTCGCCACTGTCGTGTCCGGTCGCTGTGTTGAATGCAGCGAAAGACGCACACGGTACTTTTAGACTTCGTTTATTTAAAGCTGAAGAGGGTGCGACCAGCGTCGACCGAGGCAGCAGCCGAACTGGCCGCCCGAAGAAAGGAGGGAGCTGAGAAGCGTCCACGGGAGGGAGTGGCTTCCCAGAACAGGAGGAGGGTGCGGGGGCGCACCGTGGGGGGGCATCTGGTGACAGCGTGCGACGAGGGGCAAGCGGTCGTTAGGAGGAGGATTGAGTGGTCGTTAGGAGGAGGATGCGAACTGTCGTTAGGAGGAGGACGCGGGGGCGCACACACACAAAAGCAATAAGGGGACACAACACAAAGGTCACCGCCAAGCGAACAGAAAATGTAACGCATAGGCCTACTATTTCACACAATGAGATGCAGCGTTCACCAACGCTCAAAGATTTGGTTTGATTTCGTTTAATGGGGTTTAACGTCCCGAAACGACTCAGGGTATGAGGGACGCCGTAGTGAAGGTCTCCGGAAATTTCGACCACCTGGGGTTCTTTAACGTGCACTGACATCGCACAGCACACGGGCCTCTAGAATTTCGCCTCCATCGAAATTCAGCCGTCGCGGCCGGGATCGAACCCGTGTCTTTTGGGCCAGTAGCCGAGCGCCGTAACCACTGAGCCACCGCGGCGGGGCAAACGCTCAAAGAGAAAGCCCACAAAAAGAGAACATATATAACAACTCTTTCTTCGTGAACAGTGCTCCACTTTTGAAACGCTGCTTTACCAAGCTATATCTACTTTTTCTACATAATCTATCAACTCCTTCTGCAGTTCCTTCGGTTTGAAATGCCCCGCTATGACGTCTTGCCAGCCTTCCTTAGGCCTACCCCCCGTTTCCTATTTCCTACAAATTCCATCCTCTCCAACTCCTTGCCGACGCAGTTCTCATCTTTCCTCATTAGGCGTCCGAAACATTTCGGCCTTCCCTTCCGAACCTAAGCTTCAAAGTGTACAAACTTGACAGTCCTCCTTTACGACGCGGTCGTTCCATACTTTCTCATTGCACTCAGCCCATCCAACCCAGCCATCCTCATTTCAGGAACTTTAAAACTTTCGAATCTTAGATTCCTTAACACCGAGTGTTCCTGACATTTCGAAGACTGGGCGAAGGACGAAAGCTGACCCGAAAGAAAAGGCCGCCGCACGCATTGTCAAAACTCTGATAATGAGATACTACGCTGTGCCAAATATGGCAGCATTAACGCGAGCTATATATTTTAATGAACAGGCATTCATTTAAATGAACGGTACGCATAATCTTAAAATATAAGAATAGTCCAAAAAGAAATAGCAACAACATTTCTCGACCTGCGAAGAAGGAAGAGACTAAGGAATTCGAAGCAGGCGCGAAGACGCTAGCACAGTAACCCCCCCCCCCCCCCCCCCCCCCAAGTCGTTCCTCCGTCGGCAGTCAACCTACTTCCCCTCCGCTAACGAAGCGTTGGCTTCACAGGCGTCCCCTGATTACAGTCATTGTTGGCGCCCGGCAACGGTAGAGCGCTCTCATTAGAGAGACGAGACTCAGTGCGAAACGCCTCTGCCCATCAATTATCCTCGTCGTATAGTTCGGGCCCTGTTCGCTCCTTCCCTAACAAGACTCCGTGGCATTCGCGGGGGACCTAGCCTTCTACGAATTCCGTTCGGCTGTCTTCGGCGCCGTAACCTTGACCTTTGCGGGCTCGAACGAGCGTCACCTGACGCCAGGCAGTCAAAGAAAAAGAAAATTACAAGAGTCGCTCGCTGGTACGACACCGTCACGAAATACAATGGTGCCAACAACGGCTCGTTGGAAGCGCCGGAGAAGCCAATTAATCTCGACCCGGGGTGATGGCTGTGCAGTCACCACAATGGCCTTTCCTCTCAAGAGGTGCTCTCTATTCAGGTGTGGTCTTGTCGACAGAACTAAGATCGAAGCGCATTTGCTCGTTAATGTCACGGTTTAATAACCACTTCTGTTTTGATTGGATGAAAAGCACTGCCCCAACGCTTCTCTGGCACCGGCAATAATTTAATGAGCGGCGCTACAGGTTAGAACTTGGGTACTACTACTAATAGACAGAGGGTTCAACGCTGTTAGTAATGCCTTGTTGCGGCTAAAGCTCCGTATACAGCTATCATTACAAAACAAAAGAAAACATCAGTAATTAGAGCGCGCGTGTCTATTCAACATGGCGGACGTGAAAAAAGTAGGTCAAGGTCACATAGCGGACACGAAAAAAGTAGGTCAAGGTCACCTGCTGCACGTCTCCCTCGGTGTAGGGAAGAAGCGTGGAGACGTGGAACATGATCTCGCAGCCGTTGAAAGACGTGTAGAAGGACTCCTGACCCGTCTGGCCGTGTTGGGTGTCCAAGCCGCCGCGGAACCTGAGCACGCGGTCGAGAAATTAAGAGGGGGGGGGGGGGGGGGGCAGAAAACTCTGGCTCTCCTCCCACCACGTGACCGAGGTGCACAATGCATGCGGAGACGACGCAGTGGCGAGGAGCTAACGGACATGGGTAGTTATAATCTCCATTACCGGAGATGCATGGTAAACGTGAAATCTAAACTACCCTCATTAAACATTTCTAACTCCAAATAAAGAAACGAGAGCGAGCAGTAAATGCGCTGAACGCATACGCTGATCGCGACCGGGCGTAATTTTGACGATCAAAAGCTTCACGATTTAAATGCAGGAAGGCACAGTATATCGGCGCTTTCAAGCAGCGCAGCAATCAAGACTGGATTCGAAGCAAGTGTTAAGCCGGGTTTGCAGTTTCGAGGTTCAAGGCTCAGAAAACTGACACGAGTCAAGTGATCGTGTGTACAAGAATCCAGCAGTCCTTAGTAATCTAAGCTTTCCTTCCCCCCCCCCCCCCCCCCCCCCCAGACAAGTAACCCAGCACAAAAAAAAAAAAAATTAAGTACGGGATAGCGTGACGAGCTACAGTGTGTGTCCAGTAAATAGGTGCGAGCTTCAACGTGGATTTGAATGTTTCAACAGTACACGCCTACTACTTAATTACGTAGAAATCAGTTCAGATCATACATACGATTAGTAGAATTGAGGTCCACAAAAAGCAAAATGAAGCAAACAAAAAATTTCAGCCAAGCATCGTAGTTCTTGACGAGCTCTCTCATATCAAAATGTCAGTGAGAACTCCCATTTTCCAGAGTTTTTTTTAAAACTTACAGCGGTTTCTAACGATGCCTCCTACTACGTTCGCAGGCTGGAAAATTCGCACTAATATATGAAGCTAAGCAGTTGCAGTGTTTTACAAATGACTTTTTTCGCTTGAAGTGAAACGGCTATAGTCCCGCGAGGTCTGCCCGACGCCGGGGCCCAGAGGTAGACAAGACGCCGCTGACGCAATGCAAAGCACACTGCTAGAGCGCAATAGAAAAGTTAATAGACAAGTTGGACATAGCCTGCTGACTGTGCACTGAGAGATACAAGCAAGGTACGAAAGTTTACAGCAGTGCAAGGCTATGAGCCCAAAGATTGTCTAAAAGACCTTCCATAAAAGTGTCGACAGACAGTCTATAGAGATTTCATGTCAGTGATCGAAAGCTCATTAGTCTGAAAACTTTCATCAGTCTGAAGTATCTTTAAACTCCCAACAGACAAGAGCCTACTAAAGTGCAAAACCGTACGTCCACAGGCTGCCCAAAGAGTCCATAAGCAGTGTCTATACATAACTTTAAAAAAAATCAAATGTCTATAAAGTGTCAAAAGATTGTTCAAAGCTGTGTAAAATTATGCATCACATCCAAACTCCTTGCGATTACCCACCCTGGGAAGTCCTTGAGTGTGACTTTGTCGGCCAGCATAAGAAGGAAATCCTCCATGGCGGCGCTGTGGTGGCGGTTTCCAAACAGTTCTTCTTCCCTGGTCTGCAAATAAGAGCGCGAAAAGAAAAACAAAAAACGAATATTCGTCCACAGGCTACAACTCGAACACCGTGCGACACGAAGAAAACAATGCTTATTAACGCCAGCAGCAGTGGTATTGCAAAGGAGCTCAGACTAGGACATTAATTAGTTTTTATCTCTCTTCTATCTGAGGCCTCACTGAGTCCAATTACACTCTCCGAAACCGTAGACAGCCTGCACGAACAGAAAGAAGTGCGCTGTAGTCCCAATCCTACTATAAATTTAAATTAACACACTCACATTGTTACCTGTTTTTTTCTTTACTTTCTCCCTCCTTCTCTCGCTTTTTCTCCGTGTTTCTCAGCGCTGTCAGCAGAAAATGGTCACGCGGGTTTAGCGACATTAAACTTCCCACTAATTAAGTGACCGCGGCATTGAATGAGGTTCCAAATGGCGTAATTAATGAAGCAAGACAAAGCGATTTTCGCTGCACAAAGGTTACACACCAACGACGTTCGTTCTGTTTTTTTAAAAAAAAGAAGGAAAGAAATTGCGGGACAAACCACTGCTTTGTTTTTTTTTTTTCAAGTCGTATAAAAAAGTTAGGGCACTCAAAAATACATTCAGAACAGCAATACGCGTATTCGAAAGCTGTAACTGGCAGCAAGTATATCCAGACGGTGATGCTTAGATGTATAGTTTAACGGAAGCCTTTAAAACTGAACTACTCGAAAGTTTCAAGCTCTGTATATCGATCATTAAAAACAAATTAGTGGGGCAACATAAGGTCCGCTTAAGGATATGATGCGATAGTGCTAATGAGTTAACGCCCATATATGCGCAATTAGTGCTTCTTCACTTTAAATTCATCGACCCCTGGATGTCCCCATACCACTCCTTCTGCAATGGTGCAACTTTTAAGAGATGCGCTACAGACCTGAGATGGCAGGCACTACCGCCGGTGCGGCTTGTGCGAGCAAAGTTGCTCTTCCCGAGCAACCTATAGTGATTAACCGTTGATTTAACTGCCACCTGCCAGAGGTGGTGGGTTTGCTCACAATCCGGTGGGCAGGTTGCGATGACAGCACAAGGTCACGTGACCTAGGTGGCGCCATCTAGGTTGCTTCCCCGGCATGTGGCAACCTGGACCACGCTACGCCACCCTATTTTTTTCCCTCACAACGCCGGCAACGCCGACGCCGGATTTTCTCGGTAGCACGGCCTCTAACGCTATCGCGTCAAAAAGCGGAAGCGGAAAGGCGTTGAAATTTTTCACTCTTTCGCAGCGCCCTCTGTATTTGGACACCGCACCGCCCTCCTATCCCACATGCGCTCTCACTAGCAATGCAAGCTTGGATAACGTGACGACAGATGGCGCGTTCTCGGGAGCGCGACATCATCATCATCATCATCACCATGCTCAGGTCCCCGCTTTTGCTATGGCTCTGGACCACCCGGGGACAAACAATGTCTCAGCTGCATGCAAATTAGGAGTTTTGAGTAACGACGCATTAAGACAACACAGATGCCTTTGGGTCAGGAGAAAGTCTCTCACACACAAAACTACTGTTTTTCAAAGGCGGAGAGCGCTGTTTTGCGCTCTTAGCAAGAGCGCGCCGATATGAAATTTCTATTACATTTTTATTTCAGCCTTCTTACAACAAATGCTAATTGCAGACGACTTCCGTAATCTCCTTGCTCCCTCTTCTCCCTTTACGCCAGCGGAGCAGTCTCCTGAGATAAAATAATAGGGGTTCTCCTGAGCAAAGCTCCCACTTAATTGGGGTAGTAATTACTCCCTTCACAAATGCAAATGCTGCACGGATTAAAAAGAAAAAGTGGGTCCCGCTACTATAAGGCGGCCCGGGAAACGACGGTTCTTTTTGCTCAACTGATGGGGCTGACTTTCTGTCTCAAACTAAGACCCCCGTCTTGCCTCGAGGTTGTCTGCATTCCCACGCAACCAGCACGCAGACGCAATTTGCCTTGTCCATACCTGACCGGCCCGTTGATAAATGACTCCAAATTTGTACTCGTGGACTAGAACTTGTTCGTCGAATGCCATCAGAAGTTCGGAAGCCTGTGTGAAAGAAGCCGTGAGAAAACGTGAGAAAGGTGAAGCGCAACTCTTTTAAAGCGCATTGCATACACAATTCGAACTTGAAGCCATATGAAAGAGCAATATTTTTATGATTGTGCGGCAACATCGTTCGCAGGGACCCTGCCCAAATTTGAGTCCAAAGAAGTTTTATTTGTGCCTGAAATAGTTTACATAACCTGTTTAATGCATTTCGGCGTCAACGTGGACATAAAAATAAATTTAGTTCCTAATTGTTTTCTTTTACGTTGATCGTGGCTGTACGGTCCATGAGTGACACGAAAGTTCCATGTGCAAAGCGAAGCTGTTCAGTTTACGCCAATGACGCTGCCCCCCCCCCCCCACACACACACACACACTTGTATATATATATATTAAACATGCATGTAACGAAGCCGTTGCAATACCTTTGGAAAGAATACCGGTTGCAGCACCACGTTGTTGATGCTCTCGCGAAGAGACTGTTGACAAAACGTGAAAAACAGAAGCATTAGAAAAACGGGCATAGCACTGTGTGCAGTTCGTAGAAACGAGAGCTTCGCAATACGCACTTTTACTAGACGGGCAGCCGTCCAAAGCTCCGTCTTTGGATCATTTGGAATCAGCTCACAAGCAATGCCATCTTTTGTTCTGGAAGAAATGCGCAACAAGAAAGCATAATTTGGTTTTTTTGATCACCACGTTTTTATTTATTTATTCAGAACACCTACATCGCCAGAAGGCATTGTTGGGGGGCTCGATAAACAGTATCATTTCATCATCATCATCATCATCATCATCATCATCATCAAAATTTCCATTAAAAAAATCACAGGGACAGTTAATTCCAGTATGTATTGGCAATGCGATAGCATTAGGGTACGTTGCTGCTTTTACCGGAAGTGACACCAATACCGGTCTGGTGACATAACTTCCCTGTAGCCAATGGGAAGGCTTCGTTTTGGTGACGTCACTTGTTTCCAGCCTATGAGCGAATTTTATCACCGACGACGCATTTTGGCACCATGCGGCTCCTAGTGCTATCGCAATAAAAGAAATATGTTTCGCGAAATAAGCTCAGTGCATACCTGAGTATGACCCTGTAGTGATCGTTTGGTTCCTCCACCGATTCCAACTTGAGCGATAGGATGAAGATATTCGAAGCTTCATCTCTCCCGACGTAATTGAGTTGCTCCTAAGGATTAAAATAAGGGAAGAGTTACATAAGAGCTCTTGCGTGTCACCTTGGTTAACATCAGTGTTAGGTCACAGACGGTTGCGTCAACCGTAACGCCTGGTACGACACCAGTGCGTCTTAAAAACTTTCGTTTGCATTTAACCGGATAAACAAATGCCTCCAACCAAATCACTTATAAACTAAACGTTTAAAACTGACTAAATCTCTGAAGGAAAAGAATAATTTGCCTCAGTTAAGGACCAAAGGCTGACGTTCAAAAATCAACGAAAACCGTCCAAAATGGATCCATACCAAGTTTCACGTCATGGGGGAGGGGGGGGGGGGGATGTAATGCGGCTAAGGTGACCCCGCTGTTTCCAGGTTCTTAAGAAAAAAATACAGGAGACGACGTGACCACTTTAGGTAAGAATAAGGCTCTTTGCACTCTAGCTATTACATCTTTTCGTCGTTTCGTTTTTCCACATTCGAGGGCCGTCCGTAGCACCGTTGTCCCTCCTCCTTTCGCATCCCCCCCCCCCCCCCTCCCCCCAGGTATGCGCGACTCACTGCATGCGCGTTATCTCGCCCAGCACGTCCACCCAGGTCATTTATCAGCCGCCGCGACACGGCGCTCGCAACAGTAATCCCCGAAATGACAGTAATCTTCAAAGATTATATATGCGCGCCAGGCTCCTGACCGGTTTCGCGCGTGCTTCTCTGCGGGGCGCCACGGGAGGACCGGTTACGTTTTGGTTTTGCTCTGTTTTGCGCAGACCTTCTATAATTGCCTCTGTTTATGCTTCGCAGCAAATCTGCCTTTATTCTTTCTGTCCCGCCGCGAAGCAGTATGGTTGCTGTCCCGGCTATCAGTTGCCCTCATAGGTTTCTTCTTTTCATCATCTTCGTTATTGTTATTATTCCTATAAAACTGTGTTTTTCTGAAGTGCATTTTGCATCTCTTTCTTGAATGTATTTTCTGACACCTCTACAACTCTATCTGATATTTTAAAAAATTACTCATTCAAATAAATGGAATGCGACATGTAGAATTCTAACGTCGCGAAACGACTCAGGTTATGAGGGACGCTGTATAGTGAAGGGCTCCGGATAATTTTGACCACCAGGGGTTGTTTAACATGCGCTGACGTCGCACAGCACACGCGCTTTTTTGTATTTCGGCCGGGATCAAACCGGCGACCTTAGGATCAGCACCAGAACGTCAAAGCCACTGGGCCATCGCGGCGGGTCTAGTGAAATAGCTCACACGCTCTTCTTGTTATTGCGTGAGTGGAAAATACATGAATGTGTAAAACATAAGAGCAAAACCAAAAAGGTAACGGTATATAATTGTTTGCAATGATTAACGAGCAGGATACACTGAGGCTCGCAACTTGGGCCAAGTCCAAAAAGCCTCACGCTAGCTCTGACGGGCGCAACTTATTGTAAAGGTGTGCGCCATTTGTTCAAATTAGAATTATTACTATGTTATTACGCTCCCAAACATTTCACCAACTACCTGATGATATTTCTTCTGTGACCAGAAGATTAAGGTTAAAAAGTTTGCTATGATTGCTGTAAGCAGTTGTTACACGAAACTTTATTTATAATAGCACTTTCTGGCGCATCCAAGGTTCTCTCCTATAGCTGCGCTTGTCCATGATGGCAATGACATAGATTAATATCTTTATTATTTAGCTAATTCTACTGCCTAGAACGCAAGCGTCCGCTGGGGCTTTGCAGGGCTGTGTATTCATGTATTTGTTTTCAAGATGGCAATCATTGAGCCGCCGCGGTGGCTCAGTGGCTATGGTGCTCGGCTGCTGGCCCAAAAGACGCGGGTTCGATCCCGGCCGCGGCGGCTGAATTTCTTTGGAGGAGAAATTCGAGGCCCGTGTACTGTGCGATGTCAGTGCACGTTAAAGAACCCCAGGTGGTCGAAATTTCCGGAGCCCTCCACTACGGCGTCTCTCATAGCCATAGTCGCTTTGGGACGTTAAACCCCATAAACCAACCAACCAACCAACCATTGCTATGACATGCCCATTTACCCCGCTTCCGAACCGGAGGTGACGCAGCGCAGATCAACTTTTGGCGCTCTCCCTCCGAACTTTGATCATTACGCAACCCTCATCTGCGCAGTATGGGCTACCACCCAAGTCGTCCACCTGACGTATGCATCCGGACACATGAGCCTCTATATTGAGCCCTGCTAGACCTTGTCACGGAAACGAATTTGTATTTTTTTAAATTTATTTCACATTCATAACTTATGCAGTAAAAATATCAGTGCTTTACTTCTATTGGTCATCGTTCCATAGTTCTCGAACGAGCTAACTCAACACCTCGTCAGTGTTTCCCATTGCTCCGAGAGACGTGATTGGTTGTCTGCGTGATTCACCAATACTGCGTTTCGCTTTTATCGCGCTGGTGACGACCGAAACTGTCCCCGGAGCCTGAACGGCTGACAGATGGCATTAGAAGGGTCTGTGCGTGCGGAAATAGCGACCGCCGTCACGCGCAACGCGGTGCGAACCTTGTGACGTCATTCCAACCTGACCACCGGATTATGAGCAAACTGCCCACCGTGGCAAGATGCAGCTAAATTCGTGATTGGCCGCGAGAGGCTGCTCGGGAAGAGCAACCTGGGTCGCACAAGCCCGATCTGTAGCTGCAATCGAAACACCCGCCTGGAGGCATTGGTGCATCGCTTAACCGCTGCACCACTGCGCCAGGAGTGCTATGAGTGCACCCCGCGATCTATGAAATGAAATGCAGGATAGCGTGCGATTTCAGTTACAGCGTCTGAGTAGTGCTGGTTTTCCTCGAGAGATGGTCACCTCGGTGATAGAAGCCCTGGCCAAGGAAGCTCGTTGTCCACCGAAGCACAGCCCAAGTGAAGAACCGCAACGACGGAGAGCCGTGGCAATGCCACACTTCCACCAGATCTCCCATCGCCTCAAAAAAAGTGGCCACGAATAGTGATGTCCCGGTGGTGTTCACGGCGCCCAAAAAGCTTTCGGGCATGTGCAATATGGTGCAGGGAACTGGCAAAACATTGTCGCCATTGTAGTAACTGCACGCCCAGGCTCCGCGACACAATTGTGTTGAAAAAAATTGACGACCCAGCTTAGCAGGGAAATTTTCGAAGCCTATACTACATAAAAAAAAAGAAAATGACCGTTGCATCAGCTCCACTTCAGTACCTATCCAAGAAAGAATTTAACTATCTAGATGCTAACTTGTGCCACGCGCGCCCACGTGCCTGTGTTATTTGATGGTGTCGGCTGTTTGTCAGGTGTGATTACGATTCCTGTATAAATGTGGTTTTCCTGTAGTAAACCTTAGTTGAAGTTCCGCGTCTTGTCCTGTGCTTTCCTCACTTCCTCCTGCGTCGTTTTGCGCGGTTGCATTATGCACTCCATTGAGTTATGACTGTAGGGTAGATAATGACCAATTCCGATAACGACCAATATAATGACCAATAATGACCAATATATGGGCATTAACGCATTAACGCTATCACATCATACCCATAACGCGGAGCTACAACAGAATCGCCAGCAACGAAAATTGTTAACGCATTAAAACGATCCACCCGGAATCGAATAAGAGTTTTTGAAGACTACGGAAAAAGAATGTATATTGACAACAATCCTTGAACGAAGCATACCGCCGCAGCGTATGAAGCCTTCATTCGGTTCTCCCTGTACACCCTAAGTCTAAGTTAATTACGTTTATCACTTCTCCACCAGCGCTATACCTTTGCGTTGACTCAACCACACTGTTTTTCCATTCTTGTTTATTATGGTGCAGCTGGAGTTAGCCAATTCGTCTAGATTCGTTCCGCTAGCTGCTCCAACCGGCGTCTATACGATAACGCTTGGCTCAGAGCACGTAGAGCGCTGGATATCTATATTTTTTTTCTCTGCTTGAAACCTTGGCTAATAAATCAACAGAGGTACTCTCTTTAATACGGTCTCTCTTATCTTTCTTTTCATTTTGCAAGAACGAGAGAAATGCATGACTGCGATATTATCCTTAACGTTATTGCTAGCATAACGCGGCGCAGAGGCCTCACGAGACGCCACGGTGAAGAATACCTGAGACAATCCCTGAGATAATGAGCTCGTGTGGACAGACGGCGGCATTACTTATAGAAGTGAGGGCATTTTTATAGAAACGAGAGGCAGTGCAGAACCGAAGAACTTGGGGGACACTTAAGTTCACCTTAAGAGAATAACGCGACAGCTTAAATGGGTACCTACGGTAGCTTAGGGTCTCCTGCGAACCCTTTCGCAGTCATCGACGCGTTTGTTGCCATCACGTACTGCTTTATTACACATCATCGTCCATATTAATCGTTGACGGCAATCAGTGACTCTAACTAAGTGTTCTTATAATGCACTTCGCCTACTGTGTGGTGCGAGGTGTTCATACGAGGCCTTCATTTATCCCACTCAAAGAATGTTTTCCCGGCCTCAAACCAAAAGGACAGCCGTTCGAATCTGCTTGATCACACTTTTATCTTTTTTTTTTTTTTTACGCTACTGCCTTCTTTACCAATCAGGTCTTTCCAGTCATGCCGACGCCGGGTTTTCCGCTGAACGGGACAGAGCAATGTAAATGGAGAGCTGGCCTTGTTCAACGATACAGTGACGTTTTAAGTAACTTTGAAGCCGGAGAATCTAAGCAAACGACATGTGTTGTACTGCTTGGTAAGCAGCTATACGAAAAGAAGAAAAAAACAAACAAACTGGCGCCTTAATTGCTTTGTTCACCAAAAATCGGGGCCGCTCTCCCCTTCACTTCTTCAATACATACGGGCTATGGTATGTCAGAATCACCTTCGTCGTCATCATCATCATCAGCATAACTACGGACAAATACCTCTCCAACTACCACCTATGCTGCGCCTGCTTAAACCCATCCGCCCACCTAACTTCCTTTCGCAACCTGCTATGTTCGCCTCGCTTTAAAGTTTTTCTCTCTCTCTCTCTCTCGCTTTGGAATCGTATGAGAGAAATACGGCCAAAACTAATAACCCGCACTGTGACGGTCCCGATGCCTCGCAAGGAAGGGGTGACAAAACCGGCGAGCGTTTTGCAAACACTGTTAACTCCTACGCGCTGCTACAGTTTAGCCTAAAGTACAGCGAACATCCCGTGCCGTTCAAAGGCGGGTTTAGCAAGCGCCGTGTCGTCGTCAAACTTTGCCAGCGAACAAACTGACGCAATGCCTCCCTATACGCCGCGAATGTCATTAGCTTCCCCGTGACGCTAGGATTAGTCTCCTCGCTGCAACACTGCAGCTCCTTCTCCCAAATGACCTAAGCGAAGAAGACAGCTTCCAGAGCGAGACGAAGACATGCCAGCGACAGTTGCGTCACGGGGAGGATGGTGCCTTTCCGGCGAGCAGGGACACAACTCGCATTCTCACTCAGAGAGCGCATACCCTGCAAACGTGCGCGACAGCATCTTCGCGTTGGACTGCTCACACGGAGGGAAGAAAGGCCTCTCCAGCTGTACGTGACCGTTGCTCCCCACGTGTAATAAACGGCCTTGCCTTGCCCGGTCGCGCAAAGAGGCACAAGTAAAACGGGCCTGTCGGCACGCTGGATGAGGTTCGTTAGGCTGTTGCGTCACTGACCCGCCACCGACAGAGGGGGCACACGGGTGCAAAAAGCAGCCGACGACTCTGGCCTAATCTCGTTGGAAGCCCAGGATTAAGCAAGTGCCCCGACTTGTTCACCCCCCCCCCCCCCTCCCCCAAACCATTATATTACTTTTTTCCGCTCCTAGAGTAAATAACTAACTTTGCAGTAGAGTACACATTTCAATTATTTCAAAGAACAATCCTAAACGCGTGAGTCAAGAAAAAGTAGACAAACGCTGGTCAAAGGCCTCGGCTTGTAAACGGCGCCCGTGTGCTGTGCGATGTAAGTACAAGTTGAAGATCCTCAGGTGGTCTCAAGTATTTCGCAGCTACAAGTCTTTCTTTGTATTTTGTTACAAGGCCCCGGAGGGCCAGCCAAAAATTGCCTCGGCCGACGGTGTTTCACGTCGTCCAGGCGGGGCATTGGGAAAAGTTTTCAACTAGCAATAGTCGCTCCTCAGTCGAGACTTCATGGGATGCGACACTGCCTCTGCGCAAAGCTGACCTTGCACAGCTGCAGTGCCGAGACGTCCTTTTCGCCACGCCTCTAACATGCATGGGTTAAACATAAGACGTCAGTACTCGAAGCAGTCACACTGATTAAACTTCAAAAACGAGGGGCCCGGTAAATGGTATGTGGATTACTAAGCACCCGGCGTTTATTTGGATACTGCAAGAGGTGGAAATTTCAGGCGTTTTATGATCGAATATGTTCCTTGCGTATGTCCTAAATCGCGCGTTTGCCATCGGAACTTTTTCCTTCACCGCGCGACCGTGCTTGAAAGCGCGAGGAGTGAGAATATGGATGATGACCATGTTCTCTGGGGATGCGAGGGAATCTGGTTTGGTTTATGGTTTGTTTATTTATTTTTATTTATTGTAATACCCACAGCGCCACAAAGGGCATTACAGTGAGTGGGGGGGGGGGGGAGGTAATAACACATCATGCGAACGAAAAAAGGTAACAAATTGCTACACGTACAATGCAACCACGAAACGTAGCATCATTACGGCCCAACAACAGCCTTCACACAGATGAAGAGAATGCACCATATGATGTAATTAACACTACCTCTTCAGAGAGCCTATTCCAATCTCTTATAGAACTTGCGAAAAAAGTATACTTGTACATTTCTGATTTACAGTGAATTTCCTTAACTTTTAATGGATGGTCACGGCGTAGCGAAACATAGATTGGTGCATGGATATACAGTTCACGGTTTATGCCAGTTTTAAAATAGTAAATACTATGAAAAAGCGGTGGTTTAACGTCCTGAAGTGACTCGGGCTATGAGGGACGCCGTAGTGAACGGCTCCGGAATAATTTCGACCACCTAGAGAACTTTTAGCGTGCACTGACATCGCACAGCACACGGGAGCCTTGTGTGTATTTTGGCGCGATGTAGCCAAAATTTGTTGAGTTACAGCGACGAGGGTAAACGCGTTTTCGAAACTCTAAAAACTAATATGGAGATTACTTGCCGTGCGCTACACGCCTGTCAATCATTTAGAAGCCTGACAGTAATAGTTAAAAAGTTAAATATCAAATACTAGTTAACTAGCCTGCTAGTTAACATGCCTTAGCTGTATTCGATTGCACTATACCGCTGACAATGCCATGCCGAAAAAAGCGCTCATCTAACTCAAAAAGTCTACTTTAAAAAATTCTGTAGTGTCAGGTGAAACACCCTTTATATTACAGAAGCCAACAGCCACAGAAACCAAGGAGCACAGGGGATTTTTTTTTTTAATTAATTTATGTTTTGTGGTGTTGATCAATTTAGAATATTACTGAATATGTTATCGCTTAAAGCTAATTGATTAGAAAAGCAGAAGAAAAAACAACCACATGCCGCCGGTGGGATCCGAACCCACGACCTCCGAATTACGCGTCCGGTGCTCTACCTCTGAGCTACGGCTGTCAAATCTTCTGTTTTCGGGGGTATTTATGTTTACAAGTAACCTAACCTTGAGAGTGTTCACCAGCGCCACCCACGTTCATAAGCGGCGGACGTAGAACGTCCTGAGTTAGGTATGTATAAGGCGGAGGCCTGGGCAAGTTGGTACATCATATGTAAGTAAAACAGCGCTAGACGCGGGACAAAGGGAGAACAAGCGCCATGTGCTGTGTTGTTCTCCCTTTGTCCCGTGTCCAGCGCTGTTTTACTAACATAGGTATGTATAGTCAGATGCAACTCAAGAAAGCAGCGGCTTTTCCCCGTCAACACTCTGGCGCAGACTACAGACACACACACTCCCTTCACCCCTTACCCTAGCCCATTATCATCCCTCCTTCCCCACTCCGGCATGCAATCTATGCCCAGAACCCTTCGCCTCTTCCCTCCACATCCTTTCCCTCTGCCCGGCGGACCCTCCCCCGCGGGACCTAGAGAACCTCAAGACCTGGGAGGACTGGGAGACCCTGCTGCGCTCGGAGGACCCGGCCGTGCAGACCATCGCCACCGGCCGTGCTGCCAGTGTTATGGACCTTCGGAACATAAACACTTGAGTGCAGTGGGGTCGTGCGGGGACCCTGGGGCGTGCCCCGAATTCCTCTGTAAATAAAGTTTTCTCTCTCTCTCTCCCCGTCAAGGGTCCCCCTTCCAGCCAATGGCGTCTGGTGATTCCTGCTAGACAAAACAAGGAGTGGTAGATATATTAAGCGGGCGAATCCCTTCAGGCTACTTTGTGGCGCCGCTCCCTGCATTGTTACATGATGCCACAAGAGATAAGCGAACGCCCAAACCCACAATGTCTAGGTCGCTTTATAGGTAGCGAGTCTTATGCAAAACCTTAAGCTACAAGTCTTCCTTTGTATTTGGTTACGGGGCCCCGGAGGGCCAGCCAAAAATTGCCTCGGCCGACGGTATTTCACGTCGTCCAGGCGGGGCATTGGGAAAAGTTTTCAACTAGCAATAGTCGCTCCTCAGTCGAGGCTTCATGGGATGCGACACTGCCTCTGCGCAAAGCTGACCTTGCACAGCTGCAGTGCCGAGACGTCCTTCTCGCCATGCCTCTAAGGTGGGCGGGTTAGACATAACACGTCAGTACTCGAAACAGTCACACTGATTAAACTTCAAAAATGAAAGGGCTCAGGAAATGGCTTTTGGATTACTTAGCACAGGGCGTTTATTTGGATACCGCAAGAGGTGCAAATTACAGGTGGTTTACGATCGAATATGTTCCTTGACGTATGTCCTAAACCGTGCGGTTGCCATCGGAACTTTTCCTTTCGCCGCGCGGCCGTACCCGAAGCGCGAGGAGTGAGTCATCAACGTGCTACACTCACTTCTTCCTTTCCACAGGCGGAAGGGGTTTGGGGATGATTGTAAATTCCTGGCGCCCTATAGTTGTCGCGTGATCTTCATCTGTTTGCGGGTTAGTGTTGTTCTGCCCTGTTCTTTGGGACTTTAGTTCGTCTATCAGATCGTTTAGTTTCTGCCTCAGCTCGGCGTTTTCTGCCCTGAGCGTCTGAATTATTTGTCTTAGCTCTTGAACTTCCGCGTTAACTTCCCCATTAGCGTTGTTGCCTATCACTGTTTTACCATACAAGAAGTCAGACCAGCCATACCATACAGACCAGTCAGCCTTACCATACAAGTAGTCAGACACGCTGTGATGTCCGCCACAAAGAACACAACACCAGGGAGGGATGGCATCACTAATGCCATGATAAGAAATTTGGATGACAATTCAATCAAAAGATTCACAGAATTCGTCAATAAACACTGGGAACAGGGGACCCTCCCGGACGACTGGCGACATGCGGAAATAGTAATGATTCCGAAGTCCGGAAAGACTCCAAACCTGGAAAATCTTAGACCAATTTCCTTAACATCATGCTTGGGAAAAGTGTACGAGAGAGTTGTGCATCACAGGTTGCAGACCCACCTTGAGGACAACGAACTCATGCCGCACACTATGTTTGGATTTCGAAAATACCTATCGACACAAGACGTTCTCCTGCAGATCAAGGAGGAGGTGCTTACTACCGTTCCAAAATATGGAGAAAACATCTTGCTCGCTCTCGATCTTAAAGCGGCCTTCGACAACGTCAGTCATAGGGCTGTGCTGGAGGGGCTTAGCAAACTGGGTTGTGGGCAGAGAATATTCAACTATGTGAAAGCCTTTCTGACTAACCGAACCGCTACCATTGGAATAGGAGGCATCAGGACTGACACCTTCAACACCCCCGAAAAAGGAACACCGCAAGGCTCTGTGTTATCACCTATGCTTTTTAATATTGCAATGATTGGTTTAGCAAGGGCGCTTGAAGAAATTGAAGGAATCAGGCATGCAATCTACGCAGATGATGTCACAATCTGGGTGACAAGGGGATCCTTAGGAGAAAAACAAGAGCTTCTTCAGCGAGCAGCAGACACGGTCAACGCATACGCCCGACACTGTGGACTCGCATGCTCCCCTGAAAAATCCGAGGTGCTCAGAGTCTACAGACAAGGGTATGATCTGCAAAACTCCATAGATATCTACATAGGGGAAACGAAGGTTCCGGAAGTATCGAAAGTTAAGATCCTCGGCATGTGGATCCAAAGCAACCGTCGTATTGATCACACGGTCAGACAGCTAGCAAATACCACAGCACAGATCACCAGGATGATTGCAAGAATTTCCAACAGAAGAAGAGGTATGAAGGAGGAAGACACACGTAGGCTAGTACAGGCCCTCGTGGTCAGTAGGATCTTATACGGCGTCCCCTACCAAACACCGCTCGAGCAAGAAAAGGAGCAGTTAGAGGCAATTCTTAGAAAAGCATACAAATGCGCTCTCGGACTGCCGGTCAACACTTCGACGGAGAAATTCCTTAAACTGGGCATAAACAACACAGTACAAGAACATATCGAGGCCCACCTTCTCGCGCAGAAAACAAGACTGGTACTGTCCGCAACAGGCCGAAACACGCTGCGGTTGCTCGGCATGAGGGACGCTTTGAAAGAAATCAATAGCACAGAGAGCGTTCCAAATGAAATCAGGAGGATCATTGAGGTCAGCCCGATTCCTAAAAACATGCATCCCGATATACATAAGGCGAGAAGAAAGGCAAGATCTGATTTCCACGAAAGAAGCTTCGCCGGGGCAAAAGACGTATTATACGTTGACGCAACAACATACAAACACCGATACGGCTCGGTAGCCAGCGTGGTGGATCACCAGCTCAGGGAAATCAACTGCGCTTCGATAAAAACCAACAACATCCTCGAGGCTGAGGAAGCAGCAATTGCACTCGCCATCACCCAGCAGAGTGACGAGCCCCATGCACACATCATTACAGACTCGCAAGAGGCGTGCAGAAGATACAGCAGTGGACGCATATCCACTGCAGCCATTCACATACTCAAGGCGAGGACGATCACTTTTACGAGTTGCTTCATCACGTGGACACCAGGCCATGAGGCTGTCAAAGGGAACCAATGTGCGGACGCCAACGCCCGAGCATACGCCAACCGGGAGGCGCGCACAGAAGGGGAACTGGACGCAGTCACTAGACGGTATGGAGCCATCTTAGAACACCAACGAGCCCTCCGGAGGACCTACCCTCCTCCCCACAAAGACCTTAGTAGAGAGCAGTCGGTCGCCTGGAGACAACTGCAGACTAATACATACCCCAATCTCAGTTTACTCAGCAAAATCTATCCTACCACATATGCCAACAAATGCCCGCTATGCGGTGAACACCCAACGCTTTACCACGTTACATGGGCCTGTCAGAAAATGCAGGCAGTGCCGATAAACAACACACCAACACCGGAGCAGTGGGAGGCTGCGCTGTCCAGCTCGAAGCCTGAAGAGCAGCTCAAGCTGATCGACAGGGCTTGCAAGACTGCAAAGGCCGCTGGGGCCCTGGACTGAGGGCTCCACCTACTCTTCGATAAAGAACACTTGTTGTACAATAAAGTTTTTCATTCATTCATTCATTGGGGATGATCTCATTTGTACCTGCGATTCCACGGGAATCTAATCTCCTCCCCTTTTCACCTGTCTTTTTTTTTATCTGCATGCATTAGTCATAAAAGCGTACACGCCAATCCACAGGCCCTTGCCCCTTGATAGTTGACAAGCCTTTGATCCTTGCTCACGCAGCCGCCGTCGTCGCTTCGGCGGAAACGGTCGCTGCCATGCGCATCCCTCTGCTCCCTCCTTCATGTACGCGACTGTGGCAGTGGCCCCACCGGGAAAAGGGGGGGGGGGGGGGGTTCGATGGTGGTGGTGGTGAAAAACATTTATGGGCAATTAAATTTTTACAGAAAGGTGATTCGGTAGTACCCTATTGGCCCTTTCCCTTAGAATACTAGGTGGAGCCCCTATTCCGGTGCCCCATTGGCAAGCAACGCCGCCCGCGTCCGTTGAACCAAGGCCTTTTGGCTCTTTAGGTCTTGACAGCCGAGCAGGGCCGCCTCCCAGTCGTCTCTGGTGGGATTGGTGTTGGGGGGAACAGATGGGTTTGATTGACACGCCCAAACCATGTGGAAGGTGTCAGCCACCTCCCCACAGAACTGGCACGCGCCAACAAAGGATGTATTGAAATATTTAAGCACCGCCGGGCACAGTACGAGGCGAAACGCAAAAGACTCCCCTGTGATGTGAAAAATATCAGTGCATATATCCGCAGGTGGTAGAAATTATTCCAGCCGCCGCGGTGGCTCAACGGTTAGGGCGCTCGGATGCTTAGCCGGAGTACCCGGGTGCGAACCCGACCGCGGCGGCCGCGTTTCGATGGAGGCGGAATGCAAAAAGCGTGTCCACCGAGATTTGTGAGACAACTACTGCGTCATTTCCTTTCCTGAAGACCAATTTTCAATTTTTCGTGTGCTGTGCATGTCAGTGCTGTGCATGTCAGTGAACGTTAACCAAGTGGTCGAAATTATTCCGGAGCCGTCCACTACGGCACCTAGTCCTTTCTTTCTTCTCTCTTTTATCCCTTCCTTACGGCGCGGGTCAGATGTCCAGCGAGATAAATGAGACAGTTAATTCCTTCCTCAAAAAACCAATTTTTAAATTCAAATTATCCTCTACTACGGCCCTCCCTCATCTCTTTCTTCTTTTTACACCCACCTTCCTCACTTCCCTCACGGTGCGGTTGAGGTATCCACCGAGAAGTGGGACATTCATTGCCTTTCCTCAAAAACAATTTTCAGATTCAAATGACGATATTGGCTGAGAAACATCTCTAAATCTGAACTATAAAAAAAGGTAACTCCCACCGATGGTAAATTATTTGCGTGCTGTTAACTGAAGAATGGACAAGAAAAAATAAACAGCAAAGTTATGCGAGCCGTTTGCTATTTTAAACGTTCGAAAACGCAGCACGAATCTAATGCGCCAAAGACTCGATGGAAACGAACGTACAGCTCTTCCCTGTTCGCATAAAATTTCTATTTTCTGCTAGGTGGCATTGCTTAATCGGAAGCACAACTGCAATGGGAGACAAAGCAAAACATAACTAACTTAAGCATGGTGGCTCTCGCAGCCACACCAATACCAAGGGGATGCGTATATATCCACCTGCCCATCCTTAATCGACCGCCAAAGTCTTGGAGTACTTGTACAGTAAAAACGTGGACACGCGGAGGATAAACAGGACTAGACGGCTTACGACGGAGTACACATGTCAACCATATGAAAAGGAAGTTACCACGACCATAAAAAAAAAGTCCGCGAATCCGAGACTGGAGACAAGAAATGGAAACGAAACAACCAATGTGACAATACCGATTTGGAAAGAGCGATATCATCATCATCATCATTATCCCTTAAAGGCCCCTAAGTGGGGTATTACATAGGGGGGGGGGGGGGGGGGGGGGAGTGATCTATAACATAGGTATCTATGGTCAGTAATAGAAAAACGAGAACAGGCAGGCACTACAATACAGTAATGCAATAACAATAAAAGGATACCATAAATTGTAACAAAGCAAAATTCAAAAACTCCCAAAATCGACTATAAACAGTAAGAGTGCGATATTATAAAAAAACGCAACATGGGCCACAATCACATAAACTCGAAACAATAAAAATTACGCAAAATGGAAACCATTGCAGTTATTTGTTCAGATGGGCTCCAAGTTTAGTCCTAAATTTAAGTGCGTCGTGCTCGGAGGCCACTGATGCGGGTAATTCATTCCATGCTGCAATTGTGCTGGGAAAAAAGACTTGCTGAAAGCATCAGCGCGACCATGCAGACGCTGAACACTCATTGAATTAAAATGGCGGCGGTGGAAATGGCGGAATTAAAATGGGAATTACAATCAAGAAATAAAGGCCGCATGACAATTAAAAAGGCAGTGCCCTTCTTTTTTAGAATAGACCAGCTTACTTTAGAACGAGGCAAGATGAAGTAAGTATGAGAAGGGAGACGATATTTGTGTAACCTGCTGGAGTCGTTCAGAAAACATTAAACATGTTGTGATGGACTGCAGAGCTATACATTCAGACGTTAAGAACGTCGTGGTCAGCCTTCCTGAAGCTCTCAATTTCATGTATAGTGAAAGCTAATTTAACATATTAGCGGGAGAGACCAGCAAGGGAAGACTATTGGCATACAGGGGGCATACAAACAGAATGGAAAAATAGCAGGAACCGTTACAGAGATGAGAATAATATAGCTTGGAAAAAAAGGGGAACGAATAGCTTACAAGCGCAAAGAACTAGAATAGGACTGAAAGTTTTCGAATATACGCACTATAATTAAACAGCCATATTATGTCACTAGGCAAGGTGGAGCTCACTACTGCCTTGATTTAAAGTGGACGTCCGCAAAAAACATTCATCCTGTGGGACTGTGCCTTTGAGAGAATGAAATCATATAGAAACATAAATGTGACCGAAATAGCAGTAGGACACTATATTAGACACTCTACTGTGGGAGCCGTACCTATGGGTTGATTAAAACCCACTGTCCAGCACAAGATAGAGGATGAGAAGCTAGACAGGATAAAGCGAAGAATATGAAGCGTTGACACGCGATGCATCAGCGTTTGGGGACGAGCTAGTTTTCATTCTTGGAAACTGTGCGAGTGGCAAATTTAGGGAACGAAGAAGACAGGACATGGCTCTGTCCTGTATATCACGGTACACGGCCTGCTTTTCGCCCTGTTTACAAGATAGTTGGTTATGGGGAAACTCAGGAAAGGAGAGGCGCGGTAACTGTCTCACTAGACACCTTTAGCGTACCATGTTACCGTTACCGGAGTACTGGGAGCCACTGAACACTGGGAGCCACACCGCCACTGAACATGCGCTGATTGGTCCCGATGTGGCAGGCGCATGAGCGCAGCCGCCAGGTACCTGGCGCCACCTGGCAGGCGAACTGCGCATGCGCACTGACGGCACGTGCGCTCCCGTTCTCCGGTAATGGCAACACGGTAAACAGTAGGTGTCTACTAGTCGGTGGACACCTGAGCCGCGCCGTTAGGGAAGGAAGGAAGGACTGAAAGAAAGAAGACAGAAAAAGGTGCCGTATAGTGGAGCAGTCCGAATTAATTTCGAATTGAAAACTTGTTTCTGAGGAAAGGAAATGGTGCAGTATCTGTCTCACATCTCGATGGACACCTGAACCGCGCCGTAAGGAAAGCGATAAAGGAGGAAGTGAGAGAAGAAAGGGAGAAATAGGTGCGGTAGTGGAGGGCTCCGGAATAATTTCGATCACCTGGGGATCTTGCGTACTTTTTGTGGAGTGAGGCTTGAGCTTCCCGCAGTCTGGAACCAACGTGTGACTTGGGACCTAAAAAGAACTATAGGCTTTCGCGCCCTGTCGAAGACTGACGTATGCTTCTGAGCAGACAGAAAGGGAAAGAGGGAAATGTTCTACGCACCTTTCCAAGGAAGTGCTTGCGGTAGGTGGTGGCGATCTCCTGGCTGTTGATCTTGGCCGGCGTGAAGTGTCCCGGCACGAAGACACTGTCGAAGACGTCCGAGGGTGAGGCGCAGTCTACGCCGTCCACCCAGTAGCCGCCGGCCACGGGAAGCACCACCATCGGGTAGTTGCCCTGCTTGCGGAGAATCTGGGAGAGAGAGAATTAACAGCGAGTGAGAAACCAAAAGCCCCGCGTGAACACTTCCCGTGGGTAAAAACCTACTGAAGTAATTCAAGTCTTTGTAAACACGGGCCAATCTTCTGACCCGACGCGAAGGAGGCTTTTTTTTTTTTTTTTTGAGGAAAAGGCCTGAAGAGGCCTAGGCCTGACGAAGTGAGGGTTTCTAAAAAAGGCTGGCCTTCTCAAGGGGTAGGGGTCACCTTTCATAGAGAGATTTGTATGGGAACAACTTTATGCACAAGAAAGCGCTGCAGATATGCGGACACAAGAACAATAGCTTGAAAATATCTTATATTACCGTCCCGTCAATTCCACTACATTTTCCTCCGTCAGCATCCACGTAACAAGGAAGTGTTAACGAGTGTCCATATAATCGACGACAGTATGCCTATAGGTGCCGCATTCATCGACTAGAATGAAAGGTGAGCACGACTGACTTACTGAAACGCACTAACAGTACATTTCAAAACCCTCCAGGCATCTGAGAGAGTTCGAAAAGTGTTCCTCTCCCTTCCCTCCCAAACGATAATGAGAACTTTTTGTTAACGCCGTACTGGATCTCCATATGCAAAAACTTTACCCGCCGCGCAGTATACGCACCTTATTTGCCAAAAGTAACCAAGCAGCAGGTTTTTGCTTCTCAGCCGTATGATGGAGCCTTTACGACACCCCTGAAGACCGAAGGGTGTCAGAACGTGAGGGTAAGGGCTCACCTTACTTTACATTGATTCAGAGCTTAAGGGCTGACATAAGTGGTTCAGTACGCTGCTTAGAAACAAACCAACTGTGCCAGTTTACGTTTGGCAAAGACGGATACGCATGCAGGTGAGACTCATAAGTAAACGCGATCTGGTTTGCGCGTTTTTACAGCAGCTATGCCATCCCTTCTCGCCTCATACGCGGGTCACGTCTATAACGTCCGTCTCCCTCCATCACGACGCTGTCATTTTAAGACTGTGAACACCTCGTTATATAAACATATGCTCCAACCTTGTCGTATATATTTTATGCTCTTAGAATAATATTTCTCCGAATACCGACACCTATCTTCTACCGGCGGTGAAAATTTTTGTCTACATTTTTTTTGCAGCTTTTTGTTTGTTTGGTGGTTGGTTCCGTTCAACTCACGCGTCCCGAGGACACCAGACACAGAGTTATGCGTTGTGGGCGACTGCATCATAGCCCCGAGTTTATAAGCGCCCGCATACAAGTCATCGAGCGCTTCTGGAGGCGCTGGCATAGCTTAACCGAAGCGGCACCAAAAAATACGAGGCACGAAGAAAACAGCACTTTGCAGAGTGTCTTCCTTGCTCTCGCGTCCGGCGAGTTGTACTGACACAAAGACAGGACCATCTGTATGTGGCCAGTAAGCCCATAGATACAACAGTCAAGAAAATGGCGCTTACCTCCTCTAACTTTTCCTGGTCTTGAGTCTGCCTCTGGAAAAAAAGAATAAAGGGAAACAAAAAATGAGGAATGAAAAATAGTAACTACAAAGACTGCGGCAAGACGACCGTACATACAATCGCAGCCGTTTCGACACAAAGGCGTCCGGTTTAACACGAGGCTCACGTTGTAGTGGTGACGAAAGAAGCACAAACTTACTGGTAATTTAACCACGTCTTGCGCGGCGTTGCGTTTTCGACTCAGCGCTGAAAATTACATTTCCGAGAAGACGTTCACTACGAGGCTTCGCTAACGCGACTGCAACACCGCTTCAGTCCAAAGAGGGAGTGAAATTGAAAAGAAATGAACATCTGGGAAAGCAGCCTTTCTGTACTTGTAGCCGCTCGCTCCCCTGTACTGCTGAACTGTTTTTGATGATAGCTATAAGCTTTCGACCACAATAGGAGGATATCATTATATTACAAAATTCCCTTTCACCTAACGTCTGCTGAAGTTTCGACTCTAATTTGGACACCCACGCAAGGAAACTTTTTTTTTTTTTTGAGGGCGGGGTTTCGAATGACTTATTTTGGCACAAACTATTTTCCTGGACACTGAAATGACGACTGCAGCCGAATGGAAGTGGCGGTTTTGATCAGACGTCAGCGGACGCGAAACCGACTCATGTTCTACGTTGAAACAGACAGGGCGAAATTTGTCCTGCCATCGAAAATTCTTGTTGCAGAGAAAATCTCTGGTTACGACAGAAGGTATGACTTGATTAACTATGTTCCATTCTCTAGTTGTGCTTTCAATCCCCGCATCTGGCGAAGCCTGCTTAGAATAAAATGAAGCTTCCTGTATGAAGAAGGTTCTAACGAAATTATGACCTCATCAAGCAGTTAAGGCTGGTAAGCGTTGCGTAATAAAAGAAGCTCCACAGGTACTACATCTAAGCCATCATGTGTTGACAATGCAATAGCAGTAGCAGCTGTTGATGCCTTCACCAGAAGTGACGTCACCTCCGGTCTGGTGACGTCACATCCCCCCCCCCCCCTCCCAGATAATAGGAATGCTCCCGTCTGGAGACGCGCACTTCTCTCCAGATAATAGGAAAATTTTATGACTCCGACGAATATTGGCCATGGGGCTTCAATGCTATCTGATTAATAGCTTTTTTTTTTCTGCAGTGCGGCATGGTCACTCTCTTCTCGTGACAGAACAGCCTATGACTAGCCAACAACGTTTCCATAATCACGGCACATCCATTTTTGGCATAATCACAGCAACCGAGCAGTATTTCAAGGAATATAAAGACGTTTCTACGAAAATGCTCTGTCGCTTGAACAAATACGAAGTTTTATCGTATTTCTCAACGCATTCTGTAGTAATATTTAAATGTGCGCACGGCAACAGGTCTCAAAGCAACGCTGAAGACAAGCTGACCTGTGTTCCTGTCGCACTTGATTTACAGTCGGCGTGTGTAGGGAACAACCACCGCAGTGAATAAGCACAAGATGTATCTGATCTAGAAAAAAGTTTTACGTGCTATATGTAGCCAGAGTTTCTTCGCCCATACAGCTGAACTTTCTGATCAGCATAGCATCGTTAAAATCTCTGACCTTTGCCACTTAACGTAAACAGAATTGAAATTGCTAAAAATGCCAACCACCTGCTCCACTAAGCAGGCCTTCATACTAACTCATAAATTTCACAGCACGCGCTCTGAACACTTGCATTTGGAAACATTTCGTGCTACATATTGTCCACAAAGTATTAGAAACAAACTGCCATGTGTTTTGAACCCACTGAATGCAGATATGTGAAGACTGCTGAAACTTCACGCAGATCACTTTTGGAAATGATTGCACAGCTGTAACTGCATTGAAACTCCTTCTTCAACGATATATTTTCTTTGTGCGTGTGTATTTACTCCACCGTTTGCTGCCCCTCACTGCAGCCGCTAAGAGACTTGTCATACCTTGCGTCTTTTTTTATGTTTGCTGTGTTTCGCACATCTATTGTAGTGTTTTATTTTCCCTGCATTGCCGTCTGCCGCGCCGCACTTGTACGGGGTCGATGGACTAGCCGAGCTGCTCTCGGAGCTTTTTATCCTCGGCCCTCCCTCGAAGTGAAAGCAAGAAATAAACTCAATTTAAATTCAATTTAAATTTAAAATACAACACACACCGCCATTGAGCTGAAAACGGTGGGAACCCGTCCTTATCGTTATGGACGTCAGAAGTTTGATTCGACTGGCGGGGAGATTTTCAAATCCAATTTCCCAGGTGATAAACGCGTCTCTTGTTGCTGGACAAGCGTCAACGAGGCCACAAAGCGGCAGAGAATAAATTTTTACTGACAACAATAATTGATGGAATTGCCTTCAGCGGCCCTTTAAGCATCCATATATACCTTCGCACACCCTAGCTAAAACCACGCTGAAAAAAAAAATGAGAAAAAAAAAAAACAAAATGAAAAATTGTCTGGGCAGATGCACAAGGACGAAGACGCTGCTCTTGATAGCCAAGTACGCAGCCATGTGCGGGTATTTAAGACTCTGCGACGAGTCCTGTACCTTTTTCAATTGATGTTTAATCTCTTTTTTATCCATATATCCTTTTCCTTTCACTTACTTTCCGATATCGAGCAGCCATCCAGATAATGTTCTCGATAATCACCGCGCCTGCCACGTTATCTTATTCTGATAGCGCCCTGCTTAATTTCTGAAACGGCGGCGCTTCTTTTATGTTCCGTAAAATATGGCAAGGGAAAGCTCGCGTTGTAGTCCTTTAATGTGCTGTCTTCGTCTGGAATGCCACAGAATATGAAGTTCAGCTCAAGGAAGTAGCACCAGTGAAATCAATCGATTTAGCCATAACTAATTACGTTAGGGTAATTACAGATGTATACTTGGAATAATAACTATGCAGTATAAAAACTCGAACAGCATTGCTCATGGCAGTTTTGAACTTTGTTCACTGCTGATACGAAGCCAGCCCTGCAATGATATTTGAGTTCCCCAACCAACAGTACCGTTACCGATGAGTACGGAACAAAGACTGATTCCGCAGTGTACCATCAGCACTAGATTAATAGGAGTCGCCAGCAGCGGAATGCAGCAGAGCAAGATGCACGCGACGTGAGCAAAGCCCCGCCCTTTCCGATTACGCTGAGCACGCTCCATTTTCCCCATTCATGCAAGAAACACTATGGGAACCTCTGCCTATATGCACGTTAATGACCCGCGTACGCCCATTCATAGCACGGTCATCAGGAAACAAAAAAAAAACAGCAGAAGGAAGACGGCCCAACACGCAAGCATCACGACAGAAAAACGCAACGGCCTGGCCTCTATCTGTGATCGAGTAGGCGATATCCCGGCGCAAGCATTTAGCGTAAGTCCCCAGAAAGCCGGCGTACAAGAAAAGGCCGCCTTTTGCCTCTCTTATCAAAGCCTCGTCTCTTTATGTTTACCTTTCCTGCAAAGAGCAGTTGAGGTGGGCTTCGCTCGAGCGCACACACGAAACGCACACAGCCCAGAAATAGCGGAAACTGCACTACGCGTGAAATGGACCGTACGAAAGTAGCGTGACGATAATATCGGCACGCCGCTGCGAAAAAAGGGAGGGGGGGGGGGGGGGGGGGAATTAGGCTCTACGGGGAAACGGACCGCTACGATGAAAGCAGGAGCCTGCAGGATGTAATGCGTAGTACGCGTACACAGATAGGCAGCGCTGAGAATGTAAATGAACCCTCGGCGCGCCCATCGGAGTAGGTGGGCTACTCTTATAGCCAAAACCAACTTCCGCGAGCAGCGATATCAACGTGCATGAGCTGCGAGGAGCGTTTCGATGCATTGGCCGTACTGCAAAGCGCGTGCGCACAGATACTAGTGCACTCACGGGTGCAATATGCGTGCCAGGACTATAGCAGGCGGTGTTGATGGGAAAGAGCCTCACAAAGGGACTCCCCGCCCGTTTGCTTTATATTCCTCCCGAGGTTCGCGGATTTGCAAGTGGGATACACTTTAAAGCTTGCTACGGTCCGTGACTTCTTATCTCCGCTCTGTCGCTACGAAAGTACGGCACGCAACGGAATATAGGCGGTAGGAGGAATAAGTTTTCCATTACGCCTTGTTATCCACGGCATGTTTCGGCGCCGTCGGACGTCGGAATAACGAATAGCAAGAAAGGATTGCGCACGCCACGTGGATTTAATCCACGGCCCCACCGCGCTGCGAAATCTTTTTGCCGACCTAGTGATTTACACTTCCGGTCGTAAAGTTCGCACCGCGGTTTACAAATTACCCCTTTTCCAATTGCTCGCCAGCGAGGATACTATAGAACTGAATATGCGATGAGCACGCTCCTGCAATGTTTCTTTTTCTATTCCTTAGCATGCTTGTACGCGTTCCTCCGTAACCTTTATTCTGGTCTCGGAAACTGATGCTGCTACAGTCTACGAATATGATGTATCGTATCGAACGCCCTTGTGCACTTTATGTCGACATGAGCTTTCTCAAGAAAAGACGTATCCAACATAACCGCCTCATAATATCGTCTGTTGTGCTGTCGCAGCTTCATAGCATTAAAGAACCATTGTTCGCAGCAACACCGAATATTGCTGAGAGATTACAATTACAGCGCGAACAAAATGAGATTACGGGGCACTTACGTGCATTCATCACCAGCAGCAGTAGCCTAAATATAAGTCCGCGCAGTACAAAGGCACCTCCCGTACCTCTCGAATTAGCCTTGTCCTGAGCCAGCTGAGGCCACCGGTGGTTGCGTAACACACGTAACGCATTACGTATCGCGTATGAAAGCAGAATGTAGGTTATTAAATGATAGAGCGAACACAAAAAAAGGCCAGGGGGGAGTCAAGTTAACGCTATGTCCTTCAAAGCCAAATATACAATGCTCTATCGCCGATAGCCTAACGATATTTGCCGAACTTACATGAATTATAAGTATTCCACCTGAATTAAAGACTCAAAAAAGATGCGTACATGCGAAATTAATTCACGCTGCCTGTTCAGTCAATGCAATCAATGCTTTTCATTCGCTTGAGTACGTGTGCCGTGATGCAAGTAAACTAAAAACGGCTTAGAAGTCAAAATCCGTTGACGCGCGAACCTGTTAAATCTGGGAGACGTTTTGAAAGCGGGTGTCAGTGCCATCTAACGTTCTAGAGGTTGTTGTCACTTGAGCTTGCGGTTCTTAATAGGCACTCCAGACGGTGTGCAGCCAGTCCATCAGCTCAATAAAAACGTCAGTCTACCGACGCCAGTTTCATCGGACGCCTCACAATCGCGGGCGAGACCCGCGGTAGCACCGCCAACAGCTCTCGCTAAATAAGCGTAATCAATAAGCCTACACTTAGGGTAGAGTGACAGTATTTGAAGCCCGAGCATCCAGTTACGCTAAGACGCGATCAAGTGCGGGAAAGAACACACTGCGCATGCGCGCCAGCAGACTCCGAGGCCTCTACGCAGTACGGCTCGTACCGGTGAAGTACATATTTCCGGCGTTCATAGCTCTCTATGCTCATGGCAGAAATAGGACTACCAAAGGACACGTACAAAGAGAAACATGGGCCACCTTACGGTCGGGCGCTGGCGCAGGACTCGTTGCTTGCTTGTGCACGGACGGTCACAACGCGCATTGCTTCTCTATTAAACTGATCTGCCGCTATGTGGCTCGAATACACGGCGTGCGTATTGCATAAAGAATAGGGATCTTCTTTACGGGGCGTGTTGGCACGTAGGGCTAGGGAAATATAACGGCAGCGACAAAAGAAAGCAGGCGCGAGAGAATTTGACAGGACAACGATGCATTGTTCATGCGCGGCGCAGAAGCCGAGTCTTCCACCACCTCCGCTTGTTTGCTGCCGCTGCCGCTAACGTATGTGTTCGCGCAGTGTCTGTCTCGCCGCAGCGTTCGGCAAATTAATGCGGAGACTCACAAGTGTCGGACACCGAGGGAGAAATCACTGGCGAGCACATGCAAAACATCGGCGCTCTTGGTAAGAAAACAAAAAAAAAAATACGGAGGTCATTTAAGACTGCTTACGTGCTTTGAACGTGAAAGCATTGTCTCACCGTTAGCTCTGTTGCGAGGTTCATTAAAGATTCCGTCCTTTCTAATAAATATATAAAATAATTACACAATTGCTCATTAGCGTACAGTCGTAAGGAAACGCATACACTAGGTTTACCTTTATTCGCCAAGTAATGCGGTTTTGTAGCCTATGGGTTGCATTTCCCAGCTTCTTTAGAATAAATTTTAAAATTATTTTTTCTTTGCTGTACACGTCACTATTTTATGGCCTACTGATGACGTCATGCGAGAGTATGGTGACGTCACTGAGGAATTTCGTGCCACGGACGACGACGCACGTCAGCTTTTTTGCTATAATGGAACCTATTATGATTTCGCGTTCATAAACATGGAATCAGGTCTTGAAAGCTATTCGAAAGGAAGTGCATGATTTGACTCTGAACCGTCATCGTGATAAGCCAGCATTATCTGCGGCAACATCGAAGCTGGCGGGTGGCAAAACGAGCGCCGCTGGTAAGATAAAACAAATGGTTGGTTGGTTTATGGGGTTTAACGTCCCGAAGCGACTAAGGCTATGAGAGACTCCGTAGCTCCGGAAATTTCGACCACCTGGGGTTCTTTAACGTGCACTGACATTGCACAGTACACGGGTCTGGAGAATTTCGCCTGCATAGAAATTCGACCGCCGCGGCCGGGATCGAACCCGCGTCTTTCGGGTCAGCAGCCGAGCACCATAACCACTGAGCCACCGCGGCGGACATAATGAACGGACATAAACGTTAAACGTGGGAATAGATGTAAACAAACTTCTTCGTAACTGATTTCAGCTGGTAACTGAATGACATCACAACAGCAAACAATATCAATCGGGAAAGCCATCGAAGCCAGGCTCGCCAAGGAAAGAGTGAGAGTTTCGAGGGTCCGGACCCCGGTTCACATTTCGTGCAACGCCAGTAAAGCAGCCCGGTTCACGCGAGCCGAGCCGCGCGGCCATCACTCTGAACAATCCGTAAACGCCGCACATTACTTCTTCACTGTGCGCTCGCAAAAGAAGAGCGAACAGTTGCTGCAGGTACTGTGTTCCACGATATGTGAACACCTTTTTTCACATAACAGCACAATTACACACTGCAGAGCGCTACTGCTGAAAACTGATCTTAGATCCGTGCGGCTTTGCGACAAGATCCCCCCGCCATCTATAGAGTGGTGTCAGGCATGCGAGTAATATATACCGATCACATTCATAACTGCTCAGACGGACAGTTAGGCGAAAGAACTGTATGCCTGAAACCTTCTTAGCTGTACAGAGATTCGTTCTGGCCTGCGGTTCGAACCAGACACCACCGCCCCACCGCGGCAGTATTTCTGGTAAATACAAGTTAACCAGAGGTCAGCTATACAAGGACGAGGCCAAATCAAACAACAGTTACAAACACGAATAATGTTACTCCAATATATTTAATCGTCTTCGCACGGCCTGGTCTAGTTACATGTGCTGAATCCGCGCCTCAGGGGTGTAAGACGTGCACAGAGGACCGATACAACAGTTGTATCCAACTGATCATTCTTTGGTTCTCTATTCTATTGAACAGACTTCCGCGGGTCATTTAATAGTTTTCACTGCATAGTACCTAACGCACTGATCGCTTTTGTCACTGTACAAGTCACTGTACAAAACTTCGGAGAAGTGTCGCGACTACCAGAAGAGCTCTCAAAGGACTCTGGTACACGTTTAGAACCAGTAAAAACCGTATTCACTCGCGTAATAGCAGCTTTTTGCTTTTTGACAAAAAAAAAATTGTGCTAATTTGGGAGACGGGTTTCTTACGCAAGGTAATATTTACAACACTGCGTTTTTGTTTTGTTCACAGTTTAATGATTAATGCAGGGGGTGCGTCTATTACATGAGTAAATGCGATACGTACAGGGTCGATCACACTTAGAGGGAACACGGCTCCGCGTGGCCACGTACCTGCGGAATGCGACTGCATCTAACCTGGACATGAACCAATGCAGAGTGGCGCACGAGAAGAGGGACCTCGAAGTGGTGCTTCGTGTCATCTGCCCCTTTGCACGGTTTTGCTACCGGCTTGGTTGCAATGATGCTCCGTGTTTGGGTAGCCACACGGAGCCGTGTTCCCTCGAAGTGCGATTGACCCTGTACCTTTAGCCACTAACAAACGTCTACAGCAGTGTCACCGCACTGCGCGGCACTCACCTCGGCCTTGCTGACGGGCGCCACGTTCCCCTTGCGTGGTTGGGACGAGTCCCTGGGCAGCTCGCAGCGCTGGTCGTCCAGCCGGCTGTTCTGCAGCTTGTTGAGCAGATCGAACAGGTCGCTGGACTGCGAACGCAGAGAACGCGCGGCTTGCACGGCGGCCGCGCGGAACCTGCCCCGGGCACGCATCCTCGGCGGCTCCTTCTCCTCTATCACGAGGAACTATGCACTACACCTTATCGACGCCTCCTCTCCGGGAAAATAAAAATAGAAAGAAAAAGGAAAGAACGAGTCTCTTCCGAAGAGGCCCACCGACGGCCTCCGCTGGCGGAAATGGCAGCTGCCACAATCCCTTGACAGGAGGCGGCGCCGCGATGATTGCGCCTGTATCACTGAGCGTCCACTAACTATCGGCGACAGAAAGCAGCGGCTGGAAAATACTTAGTGCGCTAAATCGTGTACAGCTTTGCTTGTTTCCTGTCCGGCCACGAAATGGACGACGACAATCTGAGCGACGGAAGCAGCTACGTCATGCGTGTATCTCGCACATGTATACTGGAGTGCTTTTCGCAGATCACGAAAATGTTCACTTGGTTTCCGCTCACTTGCTGCTTTTCGCAAGTTATGGTTGTTAGTTTGGCCCACCGACTCACGCCGATGACTGAACTCGATACACTTCTCTGGTCCGCCCTCGCTCAGGTTTCTTCGCTACAAACACAGTGACGAAGGATGCAGTTCTTTCCCGAACGAAACCATTGTGCAGTCATAAAGAAACATCCGGGGTCTTGGGCACTAGCGAATCATCAAAGGGTCTCACAGGGTTGCGTATTGCGGTAACGTGCAAAAAAAAAAAAAAAAAAAACGCAGGAGGCTTTGGTGAAGTACACCACAGTGAATCCAATCGCAGCGGAAGTTCCTACAGGTTTAACAGAGACTAAGTATACCGCTACGCTTCAGGCCGGCGAGCACAGCACAAGTTGCAAGATGCCAACGTTGCAGCGGTTGTAGACGCCGCCTCTGCTCCTGCTGTTGCTGTTGTTGACCGCCGTCGAGTACGGTGCATTTGTTGTGGTTCGAATACGCACATAAGTGACGTTCTTGCACAAGCGAGCTTCTCTTCAGTCGGCGTGTCCGGAAATTTCCATAACAAAACAGAGGGAGGTAGAGAGAGAGACAACGATGAGACACGACTAGGCCTAAAACGCGGCTTCGCGCACACTCGGACGGCGAGAGACGGACGTCGTCTCAGAACGTCGAGACGGGCAGCGGCCTTTCCAATAGAGCAGCGCACTTTCAAATGCGACTCGCGTATAGGTTGACGCGTTCGGAGCGACACCTGCTTGTTTCTTTCACGGAGGAAAAAAAAAACAGCGGACAGAAAAGAGACCGAAAATTATCGTTTGTGTATATTTGTGGTCCTTTTTTCGCGTTTCCTCTTTTATTTCGGACAGCGTCGAGGCCTTCTGTATGGAGTAGCACGCGTCTGTTATCGAAGTTTTTGCATAAACGTTCTGGACAACACGTGTCGCCGAAGAGCGATGTATCATCTGCTGTCCTCTCCCCGCGATCGCCAAGCTGACCGTCCACGCCGCTTTCGATACGAGCGACGGCTGTGACGTCAAACGGCGCCTGACCGCGGCCCTGTGTTGCATCGAGCGAGGGAAGGAGAGAAAAAAAAAAGAAGAAAAGGAGACAAAAGAAAAGAAAGAGTGAAGAAGAGAAGGTGAAAAAGAATAGAGAGAGAAAAATATATGCAAACGGAACGCGTAGTTCTTTGCTCGCCGTTCCATCTGCTAACAGTGCTTTTGTTTGTCTTTGAGATGCTGGCCAATAACTGCGATTTATTATAGAGGCAGCATTACAAACGTAGACTTCCGAAAGTACAGCGACCTCATCACCTAATGCGCAGTGAAATCACATAGCGTTAAAAAAAGCCATAGAAGTACGTATGCACTGTGCTTTAGACTTGCACCACGGCTTACTGAGCATTAGAGAAACTTCCATTAAAGTTTACTTAGACAAGGATCGAGTCTCGATGAGGCCGCGTTCCCGACAAATAAGTTCGAGAACGTTATTTTAGACGCGACGTTCAGCGATATTACATGTTTGTTGTTCTCCGAACAACCACTGACTGGAATGTACTTTCGCCAAGACGCCCAGCGCTGCTAAAATGCGTTACCATAGTTGCGTTACCATAATTGTTGCTCATTGTATTTTTTTTCAAGGCCATCTACGTACATGCTGTAATGCATCAATGGATGGTGCAGGTATGAAAAAGATGAACAAATTTTTCTTACACATCAGTTTATAACTACCCGCAGGCGCCATGGGAGTGTCTTTAAGCAGTAGCGGGTGTAGACGGTGCCGGTAATTACTTCCTACAGATAAATAACGGAAATAAAAGCAGAGAAAAAGAGGGGAGGACAAGAAGTATCTCAAAAACTATACGCAGATAGAAATACGAAAATGGCAAAACGGCCAAGTTGCGCTCACTCCATCGCTTCATACGTATACGAAAAGCCGGTGCTACGAGGGAGCGTAGTGTGACGTCATAAAGACTAGTCATCGAAATGACGTCTTCCGCCCATGCTGACGCCATCTGGTCTTTTTTGTTGTTGTTGCTAAACCACACTACGCGAGTCGCCGAGCCATTTCGCGGAGATGATGAAAGGCCATACTGCGCATGCGCGAGGAGCAGCGACGTCACACGGCGCACAGCTGGCGTGCCGCCGCCGTCGCTGCGCGGGTGACTCAGAGGTGCCGCCGCCGCGCTTGCCAGTTGCGCATGCGCAGTAGCGGCGCATAGCTAGCGTGCCGGGGCCGCCGCCACTGCCACGCGCTCTCCATCGCCTCTCTCTCTCTCCTCGTTGTTTTCGCAATCCTCCAGGTTTAACCAGAGCTAAACCACTGGCAATTTTTAACCGAGGTTTCAACTTCCTCTGTCTGCTACCGTCAGGACCTGCGGCGTCCCTTTTAAAAGCCTCCTTTCATTGCGAACTGCATCAGGTTGCTATGCTTTGCAGTCGGAATATACTTCCGTTGACAAGAGTAAACATTTCATGTTTTTAGCGATCGAAATCTACTCCGGAACTTGGGCAGAATACCTTTCCCCCTAAAAGGTGCGCGCTAGAGGACAGCTTACCCCTTATTACTCCCACCTAAATGGGTTTATTCTTGTTGAGATTGTAGCAGTAAGCAACCACGCCGAACTCAAATAGAATTGGTGGCCATTTTCGTGCTATATGCAGTTCGTTTCCAGATTTGAGTGACGGAACTCGTTAATCGTTAAGGCTCTTGACACAGGCACGCCACTGTGAAAGAAAAAGTTACGATAGGTTCATATAAGTGCACGGCCGCTGGTAAATTTCGAGCCAGTTGAGTTTATTTTTAAAGTGCTAAATGTCACTACGGGGCCATTTCCGGATTTCGCCTCCATTGAAATGCGCCTGTCGAGGGCGGAATAATTCCTGAACCTGTGTCTAAAGCCGCAGGCCATAGCCACTCTGCCACCGAGGCTAGTGCCAAGAATAAGACTCAAAGGAAAGGTTGTAGTCCGGCATTTCACTCTCGATTTTTCTGCAGAGTTGTCGAAATCAACGTCCAAGGTGACTAACACATTTTGCCTTTTCTCCTGCCCCGTTGCCATTCAGTCCTCTCTTTTCCCATACCCTTTACCCCCAATGTGGCCGGCTTGGCTAGCCTCGGATCGGCTTAAGGACCAGTTGGCCTTTGTTACCCTGGCCCAAGACATTCCCGACGCTTAATACTGCGTTAAAATAAAGTTCTCTCTCTTCTCTATTCTAACCGGATGATTTTGTATCCGACATACTCCGCAGTCGACCGTTTAATGATAGAGTCTAAACCAGGTACCCAAACAGAGCATGTAATTGGCCCAATATTGGAAACGCATTGGCAAAGGCTGGTGCTCCAAAGGACCAGTGTAAAACCATTCATTTGCAATACTGGGACTATTACATGTGCTGCCCGGGTACGCATAAAAAAGGCGGCGTGCCAAAAGCGACACGGATCAAAGTTCGACGTCCCTCCCGTTTGCAAGGAACTACCTTGGGCCCCTGCAGAAAAAAAAAACCTAAAAAAAGTTTTTTGGCTACGCGCCTTGTACAGACAGAAATTACAGCACAAGGAAGCATTTACTTGAGCCATATTTCTTGTTGTGACGTGTTTGCGGGCCTCTCCAAGCGCTACCACAGCCGCCATTGAGTTATGGATCTACACCTTGGGAAAGCATGGTTCGGAAATTGCATCGATCCGCACTCAAAGCTGAGAGAGAGAGAGAGAGAGTAACGCACGTGGACGGCAGCGTGTCCTTCGGGAATCGATTACCGAAAGTAAACATGTAGGTTACTCCTAAGTGCATGAAAAAGAGTAACCTAGCTCTCTTCCACATGTGCGAGCACTTGAGCGTGGGAAAGCTCAGCATATTTGGGAAACCGTCGGACAATCTGTGCAGTTATTTACCTTACTGGGCATTATAATGAGTCTGTCAAGGGCATGAAACGTCATAGCTACCCAGCAAATGCTGTTTTTTGGTACCTTACAGATAAACCAAAAACAAAAAAAAAAACGTGAGTGCGAAATACGGAGGTAGAAGGGAAAACGAAATGAAGTGAGCCAATGGCTACCGACGACAGAACTCGCAACAAGCGACCGGGACTTGAATAGAACAAAATGTATACGGAATTTCGAAAATAACGAGCCAACTGTGGTGATAGTATCTTCGAAAAACATTACGCTTTGCAGAGCTCTCCCGTCAAAAAGCTGATTCAGCAGGTAACTGCTTTCTGTTCGTGCGCATAAGACTGCTTCAGATTAGTATAATCGACAAGGACAAACGACGAGGAATATGCCGCAGTGACACGAATTTCAGCACCAATTTTCTTTTCCCATACCATACAAACCCTGCAAACGAAAGAGAGAGAAACTGTGGCGAATAAAAATAGTTTTCAATCGAAAAATATTTATAATAGGCGCAATTATTTTCTTTTCCGGATATGGCTGGAATAGCGAAGCTCTTGAGCTCGCGTTAACGCAATAATCGCATATGCTGGGGCACGGGTACGCAGTTCGGGCGTGAAAGCGACCAAACAACAGCGTCGTCGCCGGGGCAACAAAGAAGGCGACTTGCGGCACTTGACTCCATCACTAGCTGCTACCAGCGCTTCCGCTTACCTTCCCGACATCTTCTTCCACCGATCTCTTCCGGAAGCAGTCATCTTCTAAAGGTCGAGCCATTGTGTCTGCGGAAAACAAGAAAACAAAAAAAAAAACAGCGTTCAGTTAAAATTTCACCGAAAAATAAAAAAAAAGACAACACTAGGAAAATTTCCGCTGTTACTCATACGTATTCTAGTGTCATTCCTAAAAAAATAGATAATAGCGAAAAGGCGGCAAGACTTACGCTCCACTTTGTGCATCTAGTTTGCCTTGAATTCTGTTCTATGGGTGCATAATCCTTTGGTCGTGAGCCATTTCACTTTTACACTGCACGCACAAGCCGGAACCGCAAGAGAAAAATGTTCAGCATTTTCGTCTTTAGCTGTAGTTAGTAACTACAGGTTTATGCAACCTTACGGAAATTGCTCTGCGAAGTTTATATCCACAGCTAACAAACTGATGTCGCTCTGCATGCCAGAGAAGGCGTGTGCAGAAGTGTTCAACTTTATGTCCGGCTAGAATAACAAGGAAAATCGAAAGCCCTTACGTGCGAGCAAACTAACACCACAGGGCTCTCTTATGGCGTCGTCACATGGCATCTAACTCGTCCGCCATCGAGTACATGGCGGGTGAGTTTTTCCTCCTCCCAGGATCCACTCTGACTCCATATAAGATAGCAGAGTTGCCATTCTACGCATGATTATGCGTGTTGGTCGAGTCGATCTTCTCCTTATAATTTCAAGCAAAATACCCCTGACTCGTATTTGCCTTCCACGTCCATGCTGCTGTCTTCCTGTCCCCTAATGTCCCCCCTATCACTTTCCATTCCATCGCTCGCCGCACTCTTCTAAGCCTCGCTTCCATACAGCCTAGCATTTCTAACCAAGGGCATAAGCTCGAGCGAAAACACATACACACACACCCAGACCTGCACTTTTCAAAGCGAGCGGTCGCGTCGGACTCGAAGGTTAAGTCTTCGCCCGCTGCGTTCATCGCGGGTTGTTCCAGACGTCACGCCCAAGAACCGTGACGTTTAGCGCCGCAGTGCGCCGGCGTGGGCGGCAGAAATAAGCGGGCCGACTACTTGCGCCGTTTTGTTTGCCCGTAGATATGTAAGCGCGGAGTTCTGCGCGGCGCACCGTCCGTTGCGGGCATTTGAGCCACGCGGAAAGGAGACAGGGGTGGAGAAGGAGAACGAGGAGGAAGGGGGGGGGGGGGGGGGCGCATCCAGTGACATGTTATTTTGCACGCCCGAGGAGTCGCGCGAAGGCGACGCCTCCACCGCGAGCCGACGTGCTGGGATAAACGGAGATCCCGTGCGCAGTTTCGAGACGAGCCAAGCGATACACAGCCCGACAATTCGCGGGCAGGCTCGTTGCAACCCGTACTACATGTCAGACGGGCAGATAACTCCGCAATTTCGGGGTCACGCTTGTTATTCTAAAAAAGGGGCTTTAGGTACGCTGCCAAAGAGTAAGGGGGAACGTGTGTGGCACCCAGCACGGACGGGCTTAACTTGGAGGCAAGAAATCTCCTGAGGTAGACAGATGGCACATGAAAAGGTCACGCCAGCAACGCCCACAACGGTTCAAGCCATCATTTCAAACCGCACTAAGAGAAATGGAGGAAATACCTCCGCAAGAGAGAAGTAAATGAAGAGGGAAAGAAATAAAGAAAGAAAGAAAAGAAGAAAGGAAGAAAGAAGGAAAGAAAGAAAGAACGAAAAAAAGGAAGGAAGGAAGGAAGAATGAAAGAAAGAAAGAAAGAAAGGAAGGAAGGAAGGAAGGAAGGAAGGAAGGAAGGAAGGAAGGAAGGAAGGAAGGAAGGAAGGAAGGAAGGAAGGAACAGAAAGGAGGAAAGAAAGAGGCAGGAGAAAGAGCCCTGGAACGAACGAAAGAAGGAACGCAACCTTACGGACATTACGCTAATCTTTTCTTCCCCCTTCGTCAATTAGAGAGAGAGGAAAGATCAGTACTACCGCTGCCCTCCTGGCCGCGCCATCTTCTCTGCGCTTTTTAAATGGATTACGCCGACGAAGCCTCCTCAATCGTGAGATCAAAGACACCCGCCGAGTACCTTTAATCTGTTTTGCCCGAACGATCCAGGATGAAACCCGGTGACCTGACTACTACTCGCTCTTGTCGAGCCATAAGCGCAAGCAGGTCACTCATATAAGATCGCGCGGGCATTCTACAAAGAGCCGCTCTCTATGTACTTAACGCTCCCTCCCTCTCTCTCTCGGGAGGTGCCGCGCTCGCTGGAGCGTGACAAACTGGCAGGCAGGCAGGCAGGTAGGTCAGGATCGAGACCTTTCGCGCCGGCGCCTATCCGCGCGCTGCTCTGACCTGCCATGGAGCAGGATTCATGGGTGACGGCCTGGCGGCGGCTCGTTGCAAGGGCAGCGCACTCTCTTCGAGCCGTCGTTGTCCCACGCCCTGCGGATTAGTCCCGGCCGCTTTTGTTCCGGGCAGCACCGAGCGCTGCTGCTGCTGCTCCGTTGGTCGACGTCACGGGCGTCGGCATGCCCAGCGGTGCAGCCGCCCCCGCAAGGGCACCGAGCACGCAGCGGCGGCGGCGGCGGCTTCAGGCCCAGCTGACGCAGCTGCGCGACGCCCCGTTTCTGCTCTTGTCGACGGCTGCTTCTCTCGGGGCACGAGTACACACTCTCTCTCTCTTCGCCCTCTCACCCACTCTCCTCTCCTCCGGGCCGCTTCGCGCGTGGGAACGCGAGCAGGAAGATGATGCGCGCGCGGACGCAGTCACCGACGTGTACCGTGCCTGCCGCTGCCGCTCGGGTGGAAGCGGGGCTTGCAGCCGTTCGAAGAGCCTGCGAGAAAAACGAAAAGGCAGAACCGGGTGAGGCGAATTGAGTCAAAGATTGACTGTACTCTCAATATAAATGAACATCAGGAATAGCAATGTGGGAGAGTAGTCGAAATTATCAAACTTCTTTTTCGAACACATGCGCTGTAGTTATATACAGCCGGATAGAGTTGATTGGTTTGGTTTGGTTTATGGGGTTTAACGTCCCAAAGCGACTAAGGCTATGAGAGACGCCGTAGTGGAGGGCTCCGGAAATTTCGACCACCTGGGGTTCTTTAACGTGCACTGACATCGCACAGTACACGGGCCTCTAGAATTTCTCCTCCAAAGAAATTCAACCGCCGCGGCCGGGATCGAACCCGCGTCTTTCGGGTCAGCAGCCGAGCACCATAACCACTGAGCCACCACGGCGGCGTGGATAGAGTTGAACAAGGCGATCGAGTGGGAGGGATGGATAATGAAATATACGTGGTGCGGTCAGCGTTCGCAAATTCTGCTGATCACTTCGCCAATACTGTTGTTGCGTCTCGACTCGGCGGATCTTGCTGGCAAGGCTCATAACGTAAAATATACGGGGATCGCAGTCTGAAGTTCTAACGCGGTTACGGCGACACATGAGTATCGGAGTAGGATATCCGTAAAGTATACTTGAACTAAATCCACTCTTCCTTCCTGCACCATTTCATTGAGTGGCGGGACGTGAGCAGATAATACTCTTTAAATTACAGTGCTGCTGTACATAGTCTCTCAGCTGCTCATAAAATGCTGAACAATATCTGAACTCACATATCCTTACTTTTCAAGAAAGAAAACATTCTTCTCTTGACCGCCATCAGTACCAATGTAGTAAAGTTTCTTCTAGCATTGCTAAGCAGTATATTCGTTCAAACGACCCGTACGCTTTTTTTTTTTTCAAGCCTCTCCGTTGAACGAATCAAAACACTCCAGAATCCGTCCTCAAAGGTGGCGCTGTCACGAAGCCTTGGAATAGAGAATGAACAACGATGCCTCCTCATCGTTTTCGAGGCTGAGACAATGCGATCTTGAAAGGTTCAGCGCTTTTCTCAGTTCTTCAAACCCGGCCTCGCATTTCTTTCACTGGCAGACATCCTGCAAAACTCGCGGATAACCAAGTAACATTATTTATTTATTTAATTATTTAAATACCCTAAAGGCCCAAGTGGGCATTACATGGGGGGGGGGGGGGGGGGGAGGGGCATGAAAAAAACAATACAGAGTACTTGCACACAGTATTTAACAAATACAACAAATAAATATACATACAAATTGTAGGTACACAGCACTGAAGCCGCTGAAGGATACATACGTTGAGCGTATAAGACAATTCTTCGACAATGCTGAAAATATGCTGGAAATATCACGGTGAGTTTTGTAGACCAAGGTGCGCTGAAAGTTTTCTTTGGAAACGTGATAACTCAGTTTCAGCAACTATGTCAGCCGGTAACGAGTTCCACTCTGCCATAGATAATAGTAAGGGTGACATTTGACAGGGTGACATGCGAAGATGGGTTGCACTTTGTGGGAATGATCAGACCGGGATGAAATATGGTGGGCAGGGGCGATGCGATCAGGGCAGTAATCGTAGTACAAATAATGAAAGAACGATAAACGAGAGAGCTTGCGTCGAGTGATAAGGTCGGCAATATTGATAGTTTGCCTGAGTAATGACACACTTCCATACGGTGAATATGAAGAAAGGATGAACCTCACAGCTTTATTTTGCACAGATTCAAGACGGTTAATTAATGAAACGCTGCTTGGACTCCATATTAAATACGTAGTGAACGACGTAGTGAACGGCTATATTAAATAATACGTAGTGAACGGCTCAGGCATAACCCAGGGGCGGATTTATGGGTCTCTCTCGGAGGGGGCGACTGGAGCAGGGTCTCATTTGAACCATGTATTTCTTCGACTTTTTCCGTCATAAAATGGGGTTCAACATTGTTGCTCACTTGGGGTGAGGGGAGGAAGCTTGAGCCATAGCAAGAATGGGCAGCACGTACCGAAGGCAAACCGGAGAGCGACGCATTCAGAGCACGTACGCAAGCAATGAGCGGAACAGGGCTGCAGCTGACGGGGCACGCCTTGCCGTTTGCCGCAACAGCGGATGCTGATTGTGCTCTGCTTATGCAATCACCGCAGCGATTCGCGTGGAGTGGCCGCTTTAGCGGCAAAGTGCCCTCCGGCTGAATCATTCCTCTATGCCACCACGCGGTCGCGTGTTATGTCAAGAAGAACGAATTTGTTTTGTTTTTGTTATTGATAAACAGAGATGCGACTCAATGCTCTTTTGCATGCAGCATCCGTAGGGTCTATTATCTCTTATCCGTGCTTTCACGCTGTGAAGAGGAGCAGTCTTTAGCTGTAGCCAAACACCCCCGCTAAAACAAGCGTGGATTTAGCGGCTAGCCTACTCAATGGCTTACGAACAAAACTGTCCTCAAGAAGACAGGACGAAGGGTAGAAATACGACAGGACAGCCCCTGTCCTGCCGAGGCTCAACCCTGTATGTACCGTCCGTGTCACTCCCAGCAAACCAAAAACCTCTCAGAGACGTCTAGCTAGACGTCTCTGAGAGGTTTTTGGTTTGCTGGGCTGTGCCTCTTCTACTAAAAATTCGGCACACTTAGGACTGCTTACGTGTGAGAATGCGATAGCGTTAATGCGCTGAGTCATGCTACATTACAGAATGACTGAGTCATGACTATGACTACAAGGCACGACTATCCATACTTTGTACAAACTCTATAGACATTACGCTGCATTACTTATAAAGTGTTTAGTCATGCTACATTGCAGAACGATTAACAGTCATTACTATGGCTACGAGTCATGACTACACATACTTTGTACAAGCTCTATAGACCTTTATTGCGTTACTTGTAAAGTGCTCAGTCATGACACGTTGCAGAATGACTGTGACTTATGACTACGAGTCGTGTCTTTCATAGGTCATGGTACGTTACGGTTCATCATTCATGACTTACATGAGTTGTGAGATCGGACACCGGCGTATTGCATCATCCGAATTTTTTGCCATAGGCGGCGGTCGGCTTTTGTGTTAATGGGGCACACAATACCCCCTCATTAATAAACCCAGCACGTTATTTCGGCACAACGAGTGGCGCGATAGTACCGTCACGATTGAAGCATATCTCAAATAATAAAATAGAAAAGAAAAGAATGACAAGCAGAAGGGAAAAGGATTCACGTATGAGCAGCTGCCTAAGTATAGAGACGCGCGCACTGGCACGTACAACAGAAATCGGAGGAAAGGAGGGGGAAAAGGTGGTGAGGGAGGGGAACGGATAGTCGACGGCGAAGACGCCAGCATCAATCCGTCTCTCAGCGTTTCTCAGTGCGGGTAAGTGACGCGTACAGCCGGCAAGCTTAGCGGCGACACAGAGGAGAGAGCATCCTCGGCAGCAACGCGGTGATGCCGCTAATGCTGCTGCTGCCTGCCGGATGACATCCATCTGGCGTGGCAGAGCGCAGCTCCATCCGACCCCCGGCTTCTGCTCTCGGCCCAACCCCGCGCGCAGCGCCTCTGAAACGGCTTTTAGCCCCCTCGCCCCCTGCGCCGTGCAGCGCGTACAGACGCCGAAGCAGATGGAGAATGCGCGAAAAGCCAACCGACATGATTTGTGCTCCCTCCTCCCACCCCTCCCCTCACCCGGTACCCTTAGATATACACCACGGATGCAACGGTACGTACGACTTGGTAACAACTTGTATTACTTCTAGGCGCAGGAGCCCATTTCTGGGGGCGCCTATGAGCAGACACAGTTCCGTTATGCGCCTTTCCTTTTCTAACATCCTCCTCTTCCTCCTCCTTTCAAGAGGCGTAATGAGACGGTGTAAAGCCCCACCCGCTGCTGTGGCTGTTTGGTTAGAGTGCTCAGCTGCTGAGCCGGAGGACCCGGGTTCGAACCTGACCCCGGCGGCCGCGTTTCGATGGGGGCGAAACCCGAAAGGTGCCGCTGTGTCCGAGAGGGGATCGAACCAACTCCTCAGAAGGCCATGGAGACAAGGCCACCGCCCAAATGGCGCTCTTTTCGTGGGCTCAGGAAGTCGCCCCCATCTGGGGGCCACACCAAGCCCATTTGCCCTAGATCCCGACATTCTATGGCAATACAGTTGTCTCTCTCTCTCTGCTGTGCGATGTCAGTGCACGTATCCCAAGGTGGACGAAATTATTCGGGAGCCCTTCACTACGGCTCCTCTTTCTCTCTTTTATTGCGAAAGCAATACTAGTTGCACTTTCAGCCCGTCGCGTAGCGAGGCCGGTAGCTACCATATTAGCATATTGAACTGGATTGGATTGGATTGGATTGGATTGGATTAGATTAGATTAGATTAGATTAGATTGGATTGGATTGTATAACCGATGCATCACCACAAGTCTAACCACAAGCACCACCACCAGCTACACTAGCAGCTGAACCATGGCGTAGGTACGGATATTGCTTTCGCAATTACCGGGCTTAACCAAGCTAAGCCACAGCCATTTTTCCTTCTTTCACTCCCACTTTCCTCCCTTCCCTTACGGCCCAGTTCGGGTGTCCAGCGAGGTGAGGTAATTACTTCGGAATTTCCTCTGATACAAAAAAAATAAATAAAAATTAACGCTCAATGTAAAGCCCTCAAGCGCCTCAAAGCTGTCTCCTTGAAGAGCGCGCGTAGCATGCCAGAAAACAACGTTGGCTACTCGCGGCTTAAAGTCGAGACAGGAATGCGTGTGCAGAAAGAGCGGGGAAAGATGATGAGCCAGGGCACGTATACTAACACAAGGGACGCGTGGTCGAGAGGTTAAGAAGGGGTGAACTTGACCGCACCGATTACCGTGCTGCGTTAATGAGACAGGCGGTTAGCGAAAACACGGCTGAACGGCAGTGCGGTGATTCCGCAACGCATACTAGCTATAGGCCGCATGCGCGCGCTACAATGAACCGTTAATAAATGAAATGTCTAATGAGGAGGCCGCAATCAGTGCTCGGGCCGGCTTCGCTCCGCTGCAGGAAACAGGAGTCGGATTACACAGCTGAGGCCGCAGATACAACTCCAGCGCGTGCGGAAGTATAGCCCAAATCAGAAAGACGTGATTTGTAAGGGCCGGCGTATACGAGACATGTGGATGGCTATACCGGGTGTTTCAGCGAACGCTTTCAAAAATTTTCAGAAATAGGCTTTTTGGGATAAAAGTATAGCTTTTGCGGCATGGTATTGCCAGTGCTGGCAGACACCAGAAAACCCGTGAATCATTTTAGCTAGTAAGCTGGTTAACTAATTTCTAACAATTAAATTTTTAACGATTAGAGTTAGGCGCCTGGTTGCAATTAGAGATCTGTAGCGTGGTCGTTAGTAATAGCAATGACAGTTTTTAGAATTTCAAAACCGCGATTAGCCTCGGCGTTGTGGCTCGACAAAATTTGGCTTTTTCGACTAGTTACGTGCACTGGAGGGGTGGTTCTTCCTGCACGTTTTCAAAAGCGCATAGCCACTGCGGCTAGGGTAATTGCGTTTTCGAAATTCTAAAAACTAATATGTCCATTACTAACGACCGGCTACAAATGTCTAACTACAGCTAGGCGCGTAACTCAACTAGTTAAAAAGTTAATTATTAAAAATTAGTTACGCAGCCTATTACATAAGACGATTCACATGTTTTCTGGTGTCCGCCAACACTGGTAATACTATGCAACAAATATTTTTACTCCATAAAGCCTATTTCTGAAAATTTTTGAAAGTGTTCGCTGAAACATCCGGCGTAATGCGGACGTTGCAGGTCAGCAGGCCCACAGCTTTTCTTCCGAAAATTTTTACTTTTTTTTTTCGTGTCGCAGTTCGGTGTGAAACCAATCAATTGGAGATAGAGAATGACACATTCCAGCCTTTTGTTTTTCAGAATGTACAAGCGATTTCGTACGATGTGAACATCGTAGACGTCGGTTTAGTCGTACGCCGTACCCAGAAACTTCTCGGTATTCTAGTGCTGCTCAAAAAGGAGCAATGAAATATTTTGTTACGAGAAAGCAATAGCGCTGCAGTTGTCTCGACTCTCGCTTCTCGGAGGAGAACGAATGAAGGAGGGAGTGAGAGGAGGAATAGAAAGAGGAGAAAGAGAGTATCTGTGTGTGCGCCACTCGCGGTCACCGGGTCACAGTGTGAGTTCGAGAGCAGCGACAACTTTGGAGAGAAGGAGGAAAGGGCGGTGTGCGGTACAGCTGTAGTCAAAGATTTTTGACCCTGCATATTGTTCAATCATGCTTCGGAACCCGACTGTACCTGACGGCCACTTTGCGGAAGTTAACAATACTTGGCGCCACCTATTAGTTTTGAAGCCATGGCTACTGGTTCTACCCCTCAGCTTTATTTGTTTATCCACTATCATATATGTGTTTTATGCAGCTCTGAGCGGTTCGTTTGAATGCCGCAGGTGGCGCGACAACTCTGCTAGGCAGCCCACAATAAAGCCCGAGGTTTCGTCGACCGGGCAGTGGATGAGTCTGGCTCCCTGAATTTCACGAAGGACTCCATGATCACATATCATGATCTCACCAATCATTTTAAATTAGAGAGGAGAATTTTCCCCCCTCCAGACAAAAGACTTACTAAAGAACAAGAGGTTACGTGGCGTCGTCTACAGACGAGATCGATACGCACCCCATCACTCCTCGCGCACATTTATCCAGATCTTTACAACCCAAACTGCAAACACTGTGGCCAACGTGCTACCTACGATCACATCCTCTGGGACTGCAAAATAGAGCCACCTCCGGGTGATCTAGTTACAGCTCCTTCTCTCGAGCGGTGGGAGACCGTGCTGGCTAGCTCTGACCCCAGAACGCAAGTTTTGGCGGTGGAGTGGGCTGACAAAGTCGTCGAGGGCTATGTACTCTCGACCACTTAACGCGACCTCTTGCCAAGCTCTTCCCGGCGAATAAAATGTTTTACAATCAATCTGCTAACCTCTGAATCTCGCTGAAATCAAACCGCCAAATTCTGACAGACAAGCATATGCGGAGTTTCCCAAATGGTATAATTAACCAAAGAGCTGCGACTATTACCATTCTTTCATGCCGCGAGGCAGATAGGAAAGTCTAGGAATTTTTCTTCGATCACCAGACGAATACGAATACTAGGTCGGCGCGGCTTCTGACAAAAAAATAAAAAAAGAAAACGCACAGAGGCAATGATGCGTTCGGGTTTCACACCTCGTTAAGACAGGCACACCGACACGATTTAAGCCTCGAAACAAACGAACAACAGGCTGCACGTTGCGGTTAGATGTCACTCACTCAGCTCTCGTCAAATTTATTTTCGTGTCGCATTGACAGCCTCCGTTTGTTTCCCTGGCTGCAAAACCGCAGGCGAGCAATATTTAAAGCGATGGAGCCAGAACGCAAATTTGCCATTGTGGACGGCACGCTCGGGTACTACCACGCCCAGCCCTACGCACGCGCTGATTGGTCCCGACGCGGCACGTGACGGGGACGTGGCGCCATTAAAGTCCCTTTATGAGCTTTTCTAAAAAAAGCTAAGTACCGAAAACGTTTGCGGCGCCGCCGACGCACACTATTGGACAGCGCCCACTTCCGGTTGGGAACTAGTTCCGTTCAGCCATGTTCTTCCTAAGTCGTCCGGCTGCATAGTTTGACGGCGCTTGCACGCTACGTTTCTTCGTGAGGCGAGAAGCGCCCGGACTAACCTCCACTGATCGCAGTCGTGCAGAGCTGCATCTACGTTTTTCCAGATTACTGTAGATGATCCTGACCTGGTTGTCTCGAAGTTTCCTTGCCGGCTTTAAATTGAGCGATGCCGCGAGCGGCCGGCATTTCGTAGTTCGGCTACTGACGAGCACGTCTGTTGCTTACGGCGCCGCCGAGTGATTCAGTTGTTTTGCGGGCGCAAGTCAGCACAAATAAAGAGCTTCGTTTGCAAGTTTTGTTGCTGTCTTCCTGACCGCTGGACTGCCGTCACTACAACGTGACAGTATAGTTGTGCTGGCCACGGACATTCAGTGGAGGTGACTTTATATTTGTCGCTGTTTGCTGGAAGTCACTTTAGTTTATCGGGCTCTTTTTTTGTGTCCGCAGCAGCAGCCGAAATTCCGGGCTGTTGCACCTTCGGGTACTCAACCCAGTCAGGAAAAGGTCTGGCGTTGTTTTCAGTGCCGCTGGCGAAGAACGATATTGTGCGACAGAAAGCGTGGCTCCACAGGATTGGGAGAAAAAATTTCAAGCTGACGAATTCTAGCAAGTTATACGATGTAAGCTCAATTCCTGTTTTCCATCGTTGAGATTCGATGCTCTAGTAGCAAACTTTGGCTGGCGAGTCAGAATTGCTAAAGCTCCCAGCTCGCACTATGCTTGATGATTGTTTGATTACGCGCTGCTGTCCGCCTTTGTCATTTCGTAAACATGCATGTCAGTGCAAGTATGCGCGCGTATTTCAGCCTACGGCCCCACTCCGGCACCTACTGCAGCTGGTCCATTGAGATCAAGTAGCCAAAACCTTTTCGCTCAGTAATGCGCCCTGAAACCGTAACCTCTTGCGAAGTGTTCTGCGGTACGCCCTGCCAATTCTTTAATAGTACCGCGCGACCGTCGACCAGCCGGCTTGTCAGCGCCTGATGACAGCGCTGAGCGGCAAAACGAGCGAGAACCAGTGCATCTGAAACAAATGCGCTTATTCTCGCTTGATTCGCGCTCCGCGCCATGATAAGGCGTTGTCCAGTCGACGCTCGCGCGGTACTATTAAAGATTGGCGGTGTGTACATAACTCGCGCTCCAATTAGATGAATTTACATGTGTTCACACTCGCGCATAGCATGTCTGATTTATTGGAGTGTCTGCTGCACAAGTGCTCTACGTGCCAAAAGTTTGTGACGCGGGCGCAAAGGAATTTTATTGCTGTGCGAAACCAACGGTCAGTCTCAGTATCCAGTGCCCATAATATTCCTTTCATTCTATTCCCACCATAAAAGTAATCCGCGAGGCAGCACCGTAATTATTTCGTGCATACCGGCACCCCGCAGACATCGGCTTCCGTCTGTCCTAGAAATTCATGAAGGGACTTCAGTGTGTTCACCTGCACAGCTAGGTTTTTGTATTTTTCATCTTCATATATATTCCTAATACGACTACCCTTCTTTAAAGCTCCATTTTACTGAAGATCAATTCGAGCCCATAATTCTGAGGAAGCTTAGCATAAAGAAACAAATGCACTGCTGTCCCGTCAATATTCTCTCACCGGCCAGCAAAACTGCCCCGCAAACCGCCACAAACCGCCGTTGGTAGTCTTTGCAATAATATGCTATATATAAAGTTGCACGCGTGTCCGTGTTCTCTCGCGAACTGGCCGCCGCACCACAACTGCAGTTTTGCCGCACTCGCTGTCTCCGACAAAACTGAACGCAAATCACATTCGGAGCGCATTACTGGCACGTTTCCCTTCTTCTCATACCAAGCTCATTTACTACATTTTTCACTGCCCCTTACAGCAAAGCCGCGACTCAAGGTCCGCCGTTCCAGTGCATACAACCGCGCCATCGGAGCGCGTCAGGAAGAACATGGCGGACGACGCGAGCCGCAGGGGAAAGGGCGGTAGGAGAGGAGGGACTTGTCGCTACATAGCAAAGCTGATCTAGGGACTTTAGGCGCCATCTGGCTTCCTCAAGGGGAACTGCGTATGCGCAGTGGCGGGGCGCGGTACGCGGTAGGCGCTACGCAAAAAGTATCGGCTTTTCCGAAGTGGCTCGAGGAACAAGCCAATGCGGACTCACACTTTACCCCCTTCCCCGCCCTCCATCTCTTCGCCCTTTAGTCCCCCCCCCCATCTTCTTTCCCTCTCTCTCTCTCCGCCCTGGTTCCGTCTTTCCCACCGAGAGCAGCAGCTTACTTCGAGGATGACGGGAAAACGGGGCAATCTGCCCCCTGTCGTCGTGGGAGAAACGAGTAGAGAAAAAGGGTGCGTGCATTACGGTCGAGCCCGTCACCACGAAAGCCGTCAAGGGGTCGGCGACGTGTAACGGAGACCGAAAATGGCACGGTCGGCGGAGCGCTAGATCCGTTTCACCCCGCGGACATCCAAGCGCTCATATGTCTCTCTCCCTTAGCCCTCTAGCACTCCCGATCTCTTTTTTTTTCTATCTCCAGCGCATCGGAGTTTTCAAAGTGGATTACGCTGATTCGTTCCTCCTGGCAATGGATGCGGCGGACTAGCTCAGGAGAACGGTTTGAAGAGGCAGCGGGCGCAAGATTGCACGGGGCAATTTTCGCCGGCTGGGTTTTGGGCCTTGTGACGAGTCGACTGGGTGACAGTAAGGCTGGCAGAGAAAACGATCTCACCGGTCGACTCGTATATCGCAGTTTCCCGTTGGGATCAATGGGTAGGTCTCCAGATAGTCGCACCTGGTCTGTTTTGTTACTGTGGTTTGTGTGGCGCAGAAAATGGTCCCAGTTCTATATCGCTCACTTGAGCACCGGCAATTACTCTTCGCCAGCGACTGCGCGTCGTTACGTATCAGCTACGAATCGCAACGGATTGTTGCTGCCACCTTTTCCTGCGAAAAGCAGTCATCAGCAGCGCTACGTGTGACGTTTAGCAATCGTGTGACGTTTAGCAAGCTTTTTTTACAGTACTAAATTAAGTCCAGACTACGAAGCTTGTGAGGTCAAAGTGATTAGGTGGGTCCACTCAAACCGCTTTAGGAGGGCTTCTAGCTGCATAGCGTACCTTGTGAACTCACTCTTGTAGGCTTTGCGCTCAAAGAACTGTGACTGACACGGCTAGCAGTTGGGCCATTGACATCGAGGTCAATTCGCATTGCAGTCGGTAAAGCATATCGTGCTGATACAGGATATACGTACCTATACGCATGGGCGTCCGGAGGGGGGGGCAAGGGGGGGCGGCTGCACCCCCCTGGAAAATCACTCACTCGAACCGTGAGTGATGGCCGCACGCCAGGGGCGGTGGTGCGCTCAGCCAAAAGGGTAAAAGCAGCCCCGCTTCGACGCTTGGTCACATCTGCGAAATGCCGCGTCCGGGCGCGCGTCGTTCCGCCGTTTTCAAACCACGCCACCGCCAGCTCTGCTGAAGGACGACCTGTTGCAGACATGCAGCGGCACCGGCGAGCATGTGCTTCGAGCCGTCTTGAGATGGGTGTCTGTTTCTTTGATCTCTAGAGAGATAGCGACACGGAGGCAGACAGTGCACAGGGCACAGGTCGCTCGCTAGAATCAGGATACGTTCGTACGCCGGCCACCGATGAATTCTTGAGGGGGAAGGACAAATCAGCCGTGTCCACCCCCGCTTTGTCGGGCTGCTCAGGGGCAAGCGGGCGACGAGTTGGCGCCGCCGCCGCTCGCTGTCTCCTCCGATCCACGGGAGAGCTCAGTGCGGTAGAAGCGCCGCTTTCGGAACCTTCGGCAAAGAGGATTAGCTGCTTTTTTTCACGGCGACGCAGTCTCCAGAGGCGCCCCCACACCAGCGTTCCTTGCGTCTTCTCCGAAAACCAGCGCCTTTGGTCAACGCAGCCCGATGGCGCCTGCCTGGCTCGCCTGTCACCTCTGGCTGGGCCTCAAATCACAACAGCGCCCATGTACTGTGCGTGTCAGTGCATGGTGTTGGGTTTGGGATGCCCCCCCCCCCCCCCCCCCCCCCTGCTTTGTGGATTAAGGCAGCGAGCTTCGAGGACCGTGGGAACATGGCGGTAGCGGCGAAGCTCAAAGAGGGGTGCTGTAGGACCTGTGATGCCTCCCCTCCTGCCTAAGTGGATTAAGGCAGCGACCTTCCGTGGCCGTGGGACCATGGTCGCAGCGGCGAAAGTCAAAGACCGCCGAAGGCCGAAGATGCGGCGACGATGGCGGCGTTCCGTGGCCGAGTCGACCCTCGGGTCAACGAACAGAGTGGTGGTGTGCTTAGTGAAAGACAGCAGTGTTTGATTACTGAGCCTCTACCCTCTCCCATCAACCGGGCTGCGAGACCCCACAGCCCGACGCCGCCCCAGCCGTGGGTGGCACCTCCGGAGTCCACGTCTGCTCATGCTATTGGACATCATCCTTCGAACTATATTCCCCAGACAGGGATCTGGGGAATCCGTGCGTTATTTAACGGGAGTTGTTTTGAGGACTCCAGTGTGCTCTCCCGCTAGCGAAGCAGTCCTCATCCACTGAGAGTCCCTCTCAGTTGCTCTTCTGTAATCATGTAAATAGCCTGTATAAAGTTTTCTTTGTTTTACCTTCGTAACCCCGTCTCCCACCTTCCTCGTCCCTTCTCCGGCCCGACCACGCTCACCCGATCCCAATAATGGTAAAGAGACCCAGGTGGTCGACATTATCCGAAACTCTGTACTACTCCGTCCCTCATAGCCTGAGTCGTTTTGGGGCTCTGAACCCCATAAAAGCACAAAAACAACTTTTCCGACCGAATTAGTTGCGGGTGTCCCTTCCCCTCGGAAGTCGCGCGGCGTTCCTTACACCCCAAAAGTGCGCATTCGTGGATATTGTGGCAAGTAAGCCCTTGCACATGTGCGCGCCTCTGTGTTTGTGCTTCGGTGTTTTTAGTGGCGGGCTGTCAACGAAGGTGAGAACAACCAAGACAGCGGACGAGAAAACGACGAGCGGCGAGCAGTGTGTGTGCGGTTGCTCGACTGCGGATGCGCGAGCAAGATGGAGCGAGGTGTATGAAGCTGCGAGCGTGCATTTATCTTGTAAATAAGTTTTCGTTGTATATAGTCATCTTTTGTTTTCAACGTACTCGTTCAACCATTTTTCCAATCAATATATATGATGACTGTGCACTGAGAGCGTGTAATGAAGCACAGAAATGAATTTATCACCCGTGTAACTACGCAATTCGCCCAGAAAAATCCGAGGCGCCTACAGTTGCTGTTCAAGGAAGACTGACTGAGTGACTGTAGTTGCGTGTTTGTGAACATATTGCGCTGTGTGCTGGTCATCAATTCGGGTGAGTCGAGAACCCGTATGCAGTAAGACTGAGCACTTCGAGTATTGATAGTATCTTTTTGCATTTTTATTAATTTTAATTGTTTCTTTGTTGATAAACTCCAATGTATCTCTACAATCCGCGCTTTAATTTGCTGCTTGTAATTTTCTTTCATGTGTGTATTTTACTTATTTTTTATTTATATATAAATAAATAAATTTACTCCGCAAATAGTGCCTTTTCGCTACGAATATACCCCCCCCCCCTCCGGCGCCAACAACCAATGGGGCCCCCCCCTGCAAAAAATTCTGCGGACGCCCTTGCCTATACGTACCAGGATATACGTACAGGAGAGGAGAACTCCGTCAAGCGGATAGCCGCTTTTTTTTCTCCCCTCCTCCATCAAATTGTATTTGATTTGGTGGAAATAAAGCATTATTATTATTATTATATTATGTGCCCGTCTGTAGAACAGGGAGCGTGAAACAGCCAGCTTTGTCTGCTGGCAGAGCCAATAAGCAATTCAATCGAGCCAATTAAAAGACATTTTAGTGTAGCTAACAGAGCTAATGAACGTAATGAATATAGGCGTTTTCAGTCACATCTTTCGAAATTTTAAATCGTATCGAAACTCTCCTATACGTTGCAACTGCAGAAAAATAAGTTACTTCCTCGAGGAATTCTAGCCTGCGTACGCATACTCGTGCGTGGCTAAACACAATTGCCGCTTGGCTGCGCGTCTCACGCAACACTGCGTCCCAGAACATCCGCGTGCAACTTCTTGTTCGGGGTTTTTTGAAGCGCTGGACTGCAAATAGGCGTTCTTTTTCTTTTAATTTTTTTTTCCTGCCGACGACGCAGTACCCATTTTCACCTGAACGAGCTGCGGGAAAGCATACATCCCGTTCAATGTCGCCTGCTTGGTGTGCGAAAGCCAATAAAGGTACGGATGTTAACGTTATGTATATCCAATTTATTTTACCCTATTCTATATAGCCGAGGTTTGAATCCAAAAATAATAGAATAGGGGACGCTTAGGCTTCACTTTTAGAGAGTAGAACGCGACTGCGTTATCGGGTGCCAGTCACATAGCCGACGCGATCACATAATCCCTAATTTGCATCCTCACAATTAATCATGTGCGCATTACATTTTTTTTAGATGTTTGCCATTAGGCATAATGTAAAAGGGAAAGAAAGTTATAAGAAGGAGCGTAAACAAGCCTCGCTTACAAAGTGGCAAAAGTTCACGATAAAGCGATTATCATGAGTCCACTTGCGATAGTCGCCTGCAACGTCCCACCGCAGGCCTACCTTCTTTAGGAAGCGTCGTCTCACAGAAGCTGTAGCCGGGCAAGTCCACAGCAAGTGTTTTTCGGCACACTGGTCTGGCGCAGCACCACAATGAGGACACTTGTCAGTCATTTCGAAACGCATTCAAAAGGTCCGCCTTTATTCAGCTCTAACCAGCGAGCTTTCGTTGCCTACGGTTACTGTGCCCGTCCCTAAATCCAAAGGTCCTGGGTTTGATTACCACCTAAGCCCAAGTGAACCAAATTTTCTTTTCAGCTCGATTTCAATAGTGTTTTGCTTCCATCGGCATTTTTCGCTCAAGGCCAATGACATCAACGACATCGACTTTTCCACGGCACCGGACCCTTGACGCTGCACTGCTATAAAAGCACAAAAGGTATAAATAAATGACCCGAACCAGCCCGTAGTCGACATACTGGGCGGGGGCGAAACGGTCCCACATCGTCGCACCTGATTCACTCCACCCAAATTATATAGACATACTTGCATACATAAACAAGTGTACATACCCAGAACGCCGTGTTCCGTTTCCTCATGTTTATTTTTTTTTTTGTCTGCTTACGCTGCTAAATCTCTTTCTCTCTTTTTTTCACTCTTTTCATTTTCTTTGCCTTTACTGCAGCTTACACCCCAGTGATTTCTAACCGGTAGACCATAAGCTTCACGCCCTATCGCCGTCACCCATTGTTCTTTTTTTCTTTTTTCGCAGGTATCGTCCGAGCAGGAATGAGCGTTACAACGCCCGGAACAGCCTGATACAGAAGTGCGGCACAGAGGAGCAAACATGGACGAACAATGCAACAATGTATAAGAACTGTTTACAGCCAGCGCGCTCAGCCCCTGCTCTTGGAAGGGAAGCGATGCGTGCCGTAGTGGTGCATAGCAAAACGCTGCAGAAGCCGATTTCGTTGCGCGCGCACGCCCTGCAGCACAAATAATCGCAGCAAGCTCATGCACGCGTGGAGAGTCGAAGATGGCGAACAATTCGCAAAAAAAAAAAAAGAGTAAACGGATTTCACGGCACCTAAAACGCGGCCAAACTGGAAATCGCCGCTGAAGAAGCAAACAGAATAATATAACGTTCCTCGGTTAATTATGGGCCATTTTGCTTTGCACCTGCCGATCGCATACATTATGCCAGACACAAAAGTCGGAGCCGTGGAACTTACAGGGTTGCACAAAAAGTTCCCAGGCCACGGGGCTCTTGAGCCGTGTAGTGCAGCAAAATCTTAACGAAAATGAGGGCCCTAACCTCCCGGTATCTTGGAGGCTACGAGGCGCCTTAAGCGCTCGACTAGGCCCCTCAGAAGCAGACGTTGGGACTGAACGCTTTTAACGCGAGCTCGTTAAGGATCTCGTTCTGCACAAAACCTGGCGTCGTCGTCGTCGACGTTGTGAACGAAAAATACCCGGAGAAGCAGCCTATGTGAGACACATTTGTAACGTGACCCCGTGACGTCATTCCAACCTGCCCACCGGATTGCTCGGGAAGGGCAATCTGGGTCGTACAAGCCCCACCGGTGGCAGCACCTGCCATCCCAAGGCAGTGGCGCATTGCTTAGCCGCTGCACCACTGCTCCAGGAGTGGTATGAGGACTCCCAGTGATCTATGAATGTAAAGTAGAGGATGGCCAATTCCACATATGTGGCATTAACCCCTTAACGCTATCGTGTCATATTACCCTCCCCCCCCCCCCCCTTCCCCACCCCTCCCCACGTGTAGTGTAGCATACTGGGCGTCACCTAATTAACCTCCCTGCCTTTCCGTTCATCATTCTCTCTCTCTCCCTGGGAGAGCCCTTTGCCCTGCAGTGGGCGCAGTCAAGCTGATGATGATGATGATGTCTTACTCTTAATTTCCATAAAGCTTAATTTCAGCGCTCTCCAATTAAAGCATAAAAATACAGTCACGATAACAAAGCAGCAGTCACTAGATTGGGAGCCACGAAAGAACAAATACACTTCATAAGAAAACAAACCTGATTTCATGGACCTGCACTGGACCAGATCTCGTCGAAGAGACAGTGCCTCACGTAAGCATATGTTTAAAGGGAAAAAAAAATTGTTAAAGACACACAAATAACATACCCTTCTTCAAACAAGGAATGCACACATAATCTTCACGCGCGATTGAGCGATAGCGTACGGTCCCGTGCACTCCGCGTGCGATTAAACCTCCCCGTCGCCATAGGCATACTCGCGAGCCGGCAGTATATACGTGGTACGTGAGCGGAGCGGGGAAGGGGGGGGGGGATTTATTTGACTTGGGATTGGAAATGAACGGCGCTCCCCGGCGGTCAAGCAGGTCCATCAACGACACCTTCGCCTTTTTTCTTAGAGACGGGATTTATTGACGGAGAGCTCAAGGTCCTACCCTCAATAAATCTTCTCTCCCGCTTTTTCTATACTCTTTTTTTTTTTTTGGTGGGGGGGGGGGGGGGGGGGGGGCAACTTACTTTGCATTCACACGGAGGGAAATGTTATTCGAGAACTCCGGAAGATCAGGACCTCCCGTGCCCGTTATCATCTCGGGCTGCCCGGAAAGCGAGCCACGCCTTTCCACTAAGCAAACACGACGAGCCGGGACCCCCCCCCCCCCCCTCCCCCACCTTCTACCGCTTCGCCGTTGACGACCGGGGACGGAGGAAAGAGGGGGAGGGGCACTTGCCGTTGGCAAACGGATCACGCGCCGCTCCCAAACGTGTGCAGCCGCGTTACGCATCGGAAGTTCCGTGCACTACTTTTCGGAAACACTGCGTCCGTATGCATACACTGAATACGAGACCGACCACTGGTGGGATAAATATGAGTCGTAAGGCTTATATCGCATTAAAGAACGATATTTGTGTTTTGTTTCTGCACCGAACTTGAGCACATGCTTGTCAGCAAAACCAAGAAATAAACTAACGACGCAGAACACCGTCGATGTCAACAGTAGCTGTCATTCTTATACAATTTCACGTAGAGACTACACTATATAGAGTATTCGCTGACGCCACAACGGCCGCCATTTTGTTTTCTGTGGAGCACTTCGAACGACCTCGGGCGTGACTAAAAGGATTGTCACCTCCTGTTCCGGCCTGCGCTGCTGATGCTACGCGATGGACAACGAAATTGCACCCGTGATGTCACGAGAATGGTCGCGGTTGTGGGTCGGTGCACTGGTGGGAACTACAGTCGAACTACAGTCGAATCTCGTTACAACGAAACCATTTATAACGAAATAACAGATATAACGAAGGAATGACGATTACCCTTGGAAGCTCGGTCAACACGTGTATAACGAAGCAACGGTTGTAACGAAGTAATCGCCGGGCCCCTTTACCTTCATTATAGTGAGGTTCAACTGTAAACTGATGCACACCGGTCAAAGAGGAGATTTCAGACTTTCATATCAGTGAAACGTCTCTCAAATCCATACTTCATTAAGTGAATAAAATCACCGCTCAGGAGCTAAATGTTATCGATTATTAACGCTCGTGTATACTACTGTGTTTATACCCTAAAAGAGCGCGGCAATGGAACCTATGGCAGCTCTGACGTAGGCGACCTATGTAGGCTTCCTATGATGAAGCCGCACAAACGAGCGGATTTAACTATACCACGGCTTCTCGACGCTATAGTGCAGCAACAGGAAGGCGACAGAGAGATACGAGCGGAAGCCAGCCTCTGCACTTCAAGAGCTTTGCCTCGGTACATCCACCCGCAACTGCGCAAGTTTCCAGTAAACAGAAATTAAAAACGAAAACAGTTAGGATAACTTGCAACCCAGTTTCCGCAACAGAGCTTCGCTGGAGGGATGAAGTTTGGCACGAAGCCGTGCGAGCCAGCAGGGAGCGAACAGAGGCGCTCAAAATACAGACGCGTGCCGCGGTTTTCTCAGAAGCGGGCAGAAAAAAAAAAAAAAAAACAGGCGTTCCGGAAGCGGATGCCAGTGCATTGAGGCACCTCGCTGTCTGTCAGGCTGACAAGGACGCGGAAAAGCAGCGCACGAGACAGAAAACGAGTCCGATAAGGAAAGAGTCCACACTCAAAACAGGAACCTTTGACTGTAATATGAGTATACAGCGGCATGGGTGACGTGTCCGGGAGAGTACAGAGTTACTAGACAGGTTTAGTATAGCGTACGCAAAACCTTTGCGTACGCAATAAAATAGCGCATGTAGAATGCGCATGCGCAGAACGCTAAAAGAAGCTTAGCGTTTAGCGTACGCACGCAATTTTCTGGAAATAGCGTAGCGTCTTTGCGGGGCTTGCGGAGACAACATGGCGGCGCCCTGTTTGCCCGCTTCGGTTCTAAAACACCTCGTCATTGAGTTATTCGGCGCTCAACTGGCAATAAATGGTGGTATTCGCTTCCGCTTTCTGTCGTTTCATTGGGACGCAATGTTATGTGCGATAACTTGCCGGTACTCTTGAGATAGCAGTCTGTTTTCAAGCCAGTAAGCCTAACAACAGGTTGTGTACACTGTCGTCATGGCAACGGCCATTTTTAGCACTTCACAAAACGACCTCAATTTTTTTTTTCGACGCGTGGTGGCGCTAGGTACTTACCCAAAACGGGGCTGAACCTGGATGTTGTATGTCTACTTAGCGCCTATTGCGGAACGGTCCGCAAACGCTCAACTAAAGGTGTTGTTCGCGCTTTGAATTTAGCGTACGCAAACATCTTGCGTGTTGCGTACGCAAAAAACGCAAACGCTATACTAAAACTGTCTACTGATTCTTGCTGAAAACAGGAAGGGGTGCGGCTGCTACAGAGACGGTGTTAGCTGATTAGAGGCCGTATGCAACGTGTTTGTTTGCCCGTGGGACACAAAGATGCGCAAAAGCAGGTACCCATGATTCCCCAAAACAAAAGCAGTTGTTTCAATTCGATGCAGTACCGTGTCAATACTGGAATTTTTTTATTGATCGGCGCAGGCTACGGAGACGAATATGCTTGCTATAACATGCGAGTCTAGTAAATACATTAGGATCAAAAGGACGCGGATTCAATCCCGGCCGTGGCGGCCGCGTTTCGATGGAATCGGGAACCTAAAGGCGCCCGTATACTGCGCGATGTAAGCGCGTTACCTAAATAACATATAGGTGGTAGAAATTACCCAGAGCCCTTCTCTATGGCGTCCCTCCTAAACCTTGTGCAGCCTTGGGACATTAAACCCCCCATACCATACCATACCATACCATACCATACCATACCATACCATACCATACCATACCATACCATACCATACCATACCATACCATACCATACCATACCATACCATACCATACCATACCATACCATACCATACCATACCATACCATACCAAAGTCAATGCACTACTGCAGAGGTCGGCGAGGTGTAGATCGGTGGTCGAAGAATGGATACGAGGTCTGTTAGAAAAGTATCCGACCTTTGGCCGAAGAAAAAAAACTGGCATAACTGGAGTGTTAGAAACCTAATCACCTTCAAAGTAGTCTCCTTGGGACTCCATTTACATGTCCCAGCGGTGCTGCCATGGTTGAAAGTATTCCGAAAAGGCCCTTTTCGGAATGGAATTTAGCTCTACTGTCGTTGCAGCCATAATGTCCTTTCTTTTCTGAAATCGCGCTCCTTTCAATGGCCTCTTGATTTTAGGAAACAGCCAGAAGTCGTAGGGGGACATATCAGGAGAGTAAGGAGCCTGTTGAACTACAGGAGTCTGGTTTTTCACCAGAAAAGTCTGAATCAAATGCGAGGAATGTGCAGGAGCAATGCCGCGAGGGATGCGCCAATTTCTTGTTGACCTCAATTCCGGTCTCTTGCGCCGCACAGCACCACGTAGGCGATGGAGGACATCCCTGTAGTACTCTTTAGTCATTCTTTGATCCTGTGGGGTGCGTGCTAGTGCCACACAGAGGGAGTCAAAAAAGCAGTCAGCATCACTTTGACATTGCTGCGCACTTGGCGGGCCTTCTTTGGTCTTGGTGACGTGGAATGCGTCCTCTGTGACGACTGGGATTTGGTTTCCGGGTCGTACCCGTACACCCAAGACTCGTCACTAGTGATTACGGCGTCGGTGAAGTCAGGGTAACTGTTTGTGGAATCCAGCATCTCCTGTGAGACTTCAACATGAAGCTGCTTTTTCTCCACCGTCAGCAGCTTCGGCACGAATTTCGCCGCAACTCTCTCCATGACCAAATCTTCGGTGATAATGGAATGTGCAGAAAAGTTGTTGATGTCCACCTCTTCCGCAATTTCTCGGACAGTCACACAACAGTCCCGCATCACCACAGCGTTCACTTCGGCAATTACCTGGTCATTTCGGCATGTTGATGGCCGACCGGAGCGTGGCTCTCTCTCCACAGATGTGCGGCCGTCTTTAAACCAGTTGCACCACTGCTTAATCTGTGTGCTGCTCATAGCATCATCACCGAAAGCCGTGTGAACATTTCGAATGGTTTCCACTTGGCTATCGCCAAGTTTCTGGCAAAATGTGAGGTAGTAGCGCTGCTCCTCTCGCTCCGCCATTTTCCTTGCAACAAAAAACCGACGAGAGCACTGCGCACTGCCTCACTCAAACGCTGCTTCCCAGCGACTGACGCTATCGGCAGGCGGGAGAAAATGTCCACGAAGGTTCAAGGTCCGCTGGTGCAAGCGCGCTTGTTTCATATCCAACAGGTGTTCGCAAAAAAAAATAAAGTCGGATACTTTTCTAACAGACCTCGTATAACATTATTTTAGAAGGTGCCACAGTATTGCTTCGGCGCGAACAAATCAATCAAATCATTCGATCAGTCGAGAGAACGTTCGATCGATCGGTCAGTCAGCCAACATAGTTGGTCGGGTTAGTGAGTCATTCAGCCAGTCGTAAGTCACTATTTAATCATGCAGTTCAGACTGTCGCCGATCAGCCAATCAGTCACTTGGCCGGTCGACAGTTAGCTGCTTAGACCAGTAAGTCATCAGCCATGTCAGTCAGTCAGTCACTCATTCTGCTGTGTATCGGATCAGTCATCCAGAAGAGTACATCATTCAACTGACCAGTAAGTCATCAGTCAAGTCAGTCAGTCATTCATTCATTCTGCCGCGTATCAGTCAGCCAGGTCAGTCAATCATTAAGCTGACTGTCAGTCAGTCAATAAGTCGTCAGTTACGTCAGTCATTCATTCATCCTGTCGCGTAAGTCAGGCCAGTCAGCCAGCCGTCACCAGGTCAGTCAGTCCGTCAGCCATGAGATTAATGACAGACTGATCTAATGACATATGCGTGCCTGCTTGTCGCATGTCGCGTGCAATTCAATCGCACTTCCTTGCACGAGTGACGTTCGGGAAGTGAGTCCCTTTCGACGATAATCCCTTTACGCATGGTTAAAGGCAAACAGCACTCTACAATTGCACAGCACTGCTGCTGTTGCACCAGACATGCTAGTCAAAAGCTTCTGTATTTTCAGCAGCGTTAACCTTTGGGTTGCTCGATAATTTACGTTTACGCTCGTGTATTTAGCGCAGAAGGACATAGACGGCAGAAAGACAACAAACACGGGTTGACCATCTTTTTGCTTCTTGTTGCCTCCGCCAACGGAGCTCTCCCCCTCCCCCAGCTCTCTCTCTCGCACTTAGCCGACGCTGGGGCAACACAGCGGCCAACAGGCGCTCCAGTTTAGCGCACTGTCGCGTCGAAAAGCGCAGTCCTCGTCACCTCCTCTCGCTGCCTTTTCCCCAGCCCTGCCCTCCCACACCTTTCCCGGCGGTTCTGGCCAGCGGTTGCAGTGACAACACGACACCAAGAAAGACTCGCAGAGAACTAAGGAACGCCAGCGTTCTTCTTCATCTCTACTCCCGCTAGCCGGCAAGGAAAGAAACGGGCTGGCTGACATCCGGGGAAAACCCGATGCGAGAGATAAAGGAAACCCAGCCAAAAAGACTGAGCAAGGGGGAAGTAAAGATATATAGACAGTGAAGTCGCCCGGATGAGACTGCGAAGAAACACGGCGCGCGAAAAGCGGGACTGCGTCACCGGTAGCGCAACACAAGGGGCGATGGGAAAGTAAGATAGAGGCAGTAAAACAAGAAAGAAAAGAGAAAGGGAAGCTGAAGCACTCAGAGCCCAAGAAGCCGGGTGAAGACAGGGACTGAGAACAGATGCGAAGGAAGCAGTGGCGACATGAAGAACAGAATCGGCGACTGACGCGCGTGTGTGTGTGCATATATGAGATTCCACAGATGGCTGAGGACGACGAAGGATGGGACGCTGATATAAAGAGAGATAAGAGAAGAATAAAAGAAAAAAGAAAGGATCTGCGCAAACGGTATCGCGGTTGGCAACGGTATATATACGCACGCCTAGTTTCTCGCACACAGGAGGAGGGGGGGGGGGGGGGGGTGACAGAGAGACTTGTGGCGCTCGTCAAACGGAAGGAGACACGGACAGCGTAATGAGAATCTCCCAAGTCTTATTTCTTCTAGCTTCTGTTGTTTCGGCGGCAAACAGCATATACGCCACACGAACGCAAGCTCTCAGGCTAAGTTTAGCTGTAGACAGCTCTCGTAATGAACTTCTCAAGGGAGCGCCATCTTTTACGCGTTTACTTTGTCGATCTTTCTGTGTTGCGCCAGAGTTTGACAGGCAGGCGGAAATGAAGGAGGTCTCCCTAATATAAATGGCCCCGATCCCTAATTTTGAGAATCGGCACTGCTTTGAATAAGGACACCGGCACGTGCATTCGCTGATACTGATAAGATCGCTGATACTGATAAGGGGCGCATAGGCCACAGGACTTCTCTTTGCTTGAAGAGGTACGAAATTTACGATATAATTCGCTTTCTATATTGCCAGAGTCAGCTGGATTCAAAAATCATGCGTTGGTTCTCAATTTTGATGCAACTAAGCTATACAGACTCCCACCGCAGTTTCGATCTAACGAAATCCAGTCGCAAGTCAAAAAATAAAAATAAATTCTACGCGAACCTACAAACTGGTGAATACAGATTCGGGCTCAACTGCGCGCAGATTCTGGCACTTTAAACAGAAACATCGGACAGTTGATTACGAAACGCCCATGAGCTGAAATCGGAAACAGCCTCGAGGTTGAAAAAAGATGGCATATCGATTTTTTTAACTATTTTAATAACTGCACGGCGAAACGCAATACCCTGTTGGAAGCCCGCCGAGCAGCAGCAACTCTTAAGAGTACATGTACAAAGGGGAAGGGGCTGTCACCTCTTGCGTGCACAGAGGCATGTTCGCCCACAGCTGGTCCTATAGCTCCGAAGAATAGCTCATTCCAAGTTCATCGAAGCTACAGCCTCGCCAGTTGGTGTGAATCGCTTCCTCTCCATGCACAACGCGAGGCTGACAGAAAAAAATCAAGTAAACGGAAGCGACGCGAGAAGAGAAATAAATTCTTTCTGCCCCGAATCCCCGTGGGCATGGCAAGCTCGCCACGTCACTCCCTCGAAGCCTCAACGGCTGCGGTGCCACTCGAATATTTCTGGCAATGAATTTTTACGTAATACCTACAGTTATACACCCTACAGCTGAGTCACGAAAAAGCGAAAGGAGCGGTATATCGCACGCACGGTTTCGTGCGGATGCCCTGATCGTCGCAACTGTGGGCTTCGGTGCGTAAATATTCACTATAGATGAAGTACGTTAATTAGAACACGCTTAATTCGAAATTCCCGTTTATTCGATCTAACATCTACTACGTCAACATTGCGGCTACATATCCAACACTCCGGGATAAAAATTTTGAAAAATCCCAAATTTTAAGATACTGTTATGAAAATACCAAAGCAATGGTAAATTCTTGTATGTAGCAAAACCTTTCTTTTAAAGTGTTTCCATGGAACGCATCGGACAGTTAAGACTGCCTTATAAAAGCAATAGGGAGCGCTTTTGACGATTCCAAAAACGTAAATAGAAAAAAAAAATTCAAGACAGCCATCGGGCGTGATCTGCGGATATATTGATCGTTATAGTGAAATGTTACATTATATGAAAACATCGCGTTCATAAACGGTCTCCCGCTCAAAATTGTTTTCGTCCAGAATTGCTGGGTATGTTAGAGGAGCCCGATTCAGTTGTAACCAAACGTTATTAGAACACTTCGAGTTGGAACTCCCATGATATGCCTCTCAAATTGCCGATCTGAGCGCAATGCCATGCCCAATTACGAATGCCGGAAACTGGCAAATCTGCAAGTATGGCGGCGGGATATACGGAGGTGAGTTTTTATGTTTGCCTCAGCTTCCCAGCCAGCGCTTCGCAGTAACATGACACGAAGACACGACGTCGAATGTCGCCTCAGAAAAGTGGGATACGCGGAAGACGTCAGCGGCTATATAAGCGCTCTCAAGAAGCTCGGGGGAGAGTACCGGTAGGCATATGCCGCCCACCAGCCGACCTACGGGCGCACGCACACCGAACGAAAATCTAATTAATTATCTAACGTCGTAAACGGATTAACGATCGAGAGGGAAATCGCGTGGTGTTTTCCTTTCTACCAAACCTGTCTAAGCGCCGCAGGAAGTTCCGCTAACTTGACTGCCAACTTTTTTTTGCCTCCTCTAAATCTCCGAGAAACGGAGGCCTAAGCTTAACACTAGATAAACAAGCTTCAGCTCTGCTTCAGGACCTGTCGGGAAGCGCGTTGAGTGGGAGCTAGCTTTGCTGCCACTCACGCAGCTGCCTTTTAATTTTTTTTTTTACTTTTGTGCCAGCGATGTCTTCAAGTGTATCGGCGGCAGTGTCTCGTAAGAAGGCTGCGCACAAGGTCCAAAGGAGCAGGGGTACGTGGAAAGTCAGTTAGCTCCATTTTTCTTAACCTCTTCTTGCTCTCTCACATATAAAGCAAGATGGGAGTGGCATCCTTCCTCGCTCTTGCACACTTTCTCGTTAAAAGCATGCAGCACTGTACAAGTTTACACTGGAGCCGACTGCTCAGCGGGCCCGATTTGCAGAGCTGTTGCGTGATTGGCGGATGGTGCTCCCGGAGGCCATTTTCATTGGCCAGCGCCCGGACCGGCAACCAATCAGGAACCGTTGATTTATGACGTGTGAGCAGCCTAGCGAATTCGACGACCGATTACAGCCGACACCGCGCTTTGTCTTCTACAGCGTTGCCAGTTTTTTAGAAGGACGGAGAATAGACAGACCAAAGTGTTTTCTTTCGTCTTACTCGACAACGAAGCAAAAAAGAAAATGAGAAAAGGGAAGGAAAGGTAGGCAGTGCAGAGAAGTGCCCATTTGTTTTCACCCAAAGCAGCTTCGCTGAGCACTATAGTAGGGGGACTGAAGGCGCCAAAAGTCCTAGTACGGAGCCAATAGGTTCTCTGCTGGTAGCTGCCTCACTCAGCTCCTTATATACACACTTCGTTCCGGAGAAAGCACAACATTACTTTGCGTCGATCGAAGCCGAACAGCACTGGGCGCTCTCGCGTGCACGAGGGGCGCACACAAGTGCAACGCCAACAAGGGCCGAGGCATAAACAAACAGCAGAGCGAGGCAGTAGTAGCGGAATTCGCGGGAATGTCAAGGGTTTACGTGCCAGAAGCGCGAAGCTTGGCCCTGACGCTAACAGCTTGACGAGGCTTGTACAGTATACGTACCACCCCGAGTGGTAAATGCGTAACACTTCTACAGGGACAGCCCTTAGAGCGTTCGCATTGTCCTGAGGTGTATGTAACTCGACGGAGAAAAGAATAAGCTTTTACAACGTCGGCGAAAACTGGCAAGCAAAAGAGATAGGGAAGCGTCAATGAGAAAGGTGCAAGATGCAGGTGAGGAGGGCTTTTGCGTGAGCATGCCTATGTTAAGCTTGCTCCGGCTGCCATGTTAGCTCACTGTGCCACATGACAGCCAGGGAGTCAAACAGGATGTGAAAGGAAGGCGATAAGTATAAGTGGAAAGGCGTGAGAAAAAAGTGATAGGTGTTTGATGTAGTTAAAGCGAGTATGCGTGCGAAAGGATGTGTTCGTTCTTCTATCGGAGGGGACACGCCTTGCGGGTATGACGCGATAGCTCTAGTGGGTCAATGCCCACATACGCAGAATTGGTCATTCTTTACTCAAGCTGAGAGTCCTCTTACCCCTCCTGGCGAAGAGGGGCAGCGGTTAAGCGTTGCGCCACAGCCCTGCGATGGCAGGTGCTGCCGCCGGTGGGGCCTGATACGACCCAGGTCGCTCTTCTCGAGCAAACTGTCGCGATCAATCATTAACTTCCGCATTACACTGTGGTCACTTTGGTCACAATCCAGTGGGCAAATTGCGATGACGCCACAACGCCACGTGACCTAGGTGGCGCGACGCCCTGCTCACATTCGCACAAGACGCGAGACAAGACAATATACTTGCTCGGGGTTGGCACGTGTGGAGTAGTCCATTCGTACTGAAAACTACTTTACAGATAGAGAAGCAGGGAATACATTTAGAACGTGGAGGTCGGAGCGTAGTCAGAAGAGGAAAAGGCGCGCTGGTGCACTGAGGGTGCTATAAATAATTGGATTTTGCTAATGATGTGTGCTTTAGGTGACAACGCAAAGTTTGTGGAGGAGCGGGGTAATGTGGGTATTTTATATTGATTTGTTTGCACTGTTTAGTAATTGCGAGTTTGCAGGCCACCGTCTCTTCTCGCGTAGGAGGCCGGATGCCAGGTACCCGTGGCTGCGAAAATCTAGTGGTAGCTGATGGGCCAGCTCACTTCCGCAACTCCTGCGTGCGTGTCCAAGTACCCAGTGGTGATTGATGACGGGGCCAGGGAATTCAGCGCTTCGTCATGCAGACCTTGGCTGCATACTGAGAGCGCTGCAGTCTCCTGGCTCGATATGCACCTCTGCCGTATCCACGCGTGTTGCGCAGCACAGCGCAGTGCGCTCGCAGCTGCATGCCGATGAGCGCGGCGCGTCCAGCTGTGCACGCGGTCGCCTCAGCTGCAGGCGTGTCGCGGCTCACTCGCGTCGCAGGATGGACCGCATCCTGTGCAAGCTGAGGCCTCATGCGGACACCGCGCGGAAACTACTACGACCCTCCTCCTTTCCTTCTTTCCTTGTCGAACGCGTCCCGCTGGCTGCCCTACTGCGTCACTTCCTGTTTCGCTTTTCCACATTCTCTTCTCTGCGTGGGATATTCTGCGGAGGCCATGCACTAGTGCAGGCACTCTGATGATGGCACCCGACCGGTACTGCAGATGTAGACGCTCCACAAACGAAGGAATTGCAGAGGGCGGGGTACGCGCCACGTGGGGATATGTTCGCAAAAAAAGAAAGAAAGGAAAAAAGAAAGAAAGAGAGAAAGAAAGAACAAATGAATGAATGAAAGAAAGAAAGAAAGGAAAAAGAAAGAAGAAGAGAAAGAGAGAAAGAAAGGAAAAAGAGAGAGAGAAAGAAATGAGGAAAGGAAAAAGAAAGAGAGAAAGAAAGAAATAAAGAATGAATGAATGAATGAATGAAAGAGAGAAAGAAAGGAAAAAAGAAAGAAAGAGAGAAAGGAAGAAAGAAAGACAGAAAGAAAGAAAGAGAGAAAGAAAGAAAAAAGAAAGAAAGGAAGAAAGAAAGAAAGAAAGAGAGAAAGGAAGAAAGAATGAAAGAAAGAAAGAAAAAAGGAAGAAAAAAGAAAGAAAGAGGAAGGGAGGAATGAACACAGCGTGTTATTACAATGATTGCTCATGTGATGACAGGGGTGGCTGACCCCTCCCCTTCATCCGTCCACACCGCGTAATTGGTCCATTGGAAGGACTTCCGTTATAAGCCCCTGCCTATTTTAGATTTACCACAAAATGATACAAAAGGAGAAATGAAATACGCTGCACTGTGGAGTGCTTTCGGTGTGGATAATGCTTTAATTAAGTGATTACCCTTTAAACGGCTCCTCTGAGACATTGTACGCCCTCCGAGGACTCTCTCACTAACCCCCAATTGCTCTCCACGATGGGGACGTCCGTTCCTGCCTGGCAGGACACCGTACGTGAAAACACACACACACACACACACACACACACACACACACACACACACACACACACACACACGCACGCACACACGCACGCACACACGCACACACAAATGTTAAATAGAGAGTTTTAGCTGTGCGTCCGCAAAAGCTGTGCGTACGCTACAGGCGCACCTTACGCGCAGTGCCACCCGTCCTGGCAACGACAGTTTTAGTTGGGAGTGGCTAGCGTAGCGCCCGGGAAGCGTAGGGTACAGTGGCGCCATCTAGCGACAGCAAGTCAAAGCTTCTGAACTGTGTGCTGGGAAAACTTTTTCCTCATTTATTAATGGCAGTGGTGGTTGTATTCGAAGGCTTTGTTTCTTTTTTAATGTAAATCAATTGAATCAAATGAAAATATAAATTCTAGCGCAAAGTTGGAGAAGTACTTTACCGGAGGTCTTTTCTCTGACGAAAGTGTACGCCGTAGATAGTTAGGCTTAACACCAAGAAATTCTCGGATTTATCTAAAAAACGATGACCATTTGTCATATATCGTTACGGAGTGGTGAGAATGCACAAAATAAAAGTGAATACAACCGTTCAGAGCGAGCTATCGCGTCGAAACATGCAGCGGCCATGCAGTATTCGGTCCGAAGCGGGCGTGCAGGGCGCCGCCATGTTGTCCAACGTTAACCACGCAAGCAACGCAACGCAAAGTCCGCTGGCTTGCGTACGTACGCAAAACGCACGGATTGCGCTTGCGTTCTGCGCATGCGCACTACGGTCCCCGCAAGCTCCTTGCGTACGCTAAGCCCGTGCGGACGCACAGCTAAAACTGTCTAATATCAATAAAATAGCAATTCCTACCACGAAAAAAAGCTGCAGGAACTGTGCTCCAAAAGCACTTGGCTATCAGTACAAATGTTTTCATGAACACTGCCACACTATGATGTAGTATCCTTTACGGTTACACTGTGAATACAAAAATGTTTCAAAAGGACATTAAAACACGGTAAAACTGTGCCACACTTACTGGGCATCTTAGCCACGTCGCTAGGGAATCGATAAAAGAGGGTATTTAAAGAATGCAGAGAAAAAAAAAGAGCCGCCACAGAGACAAGCTCAGGACTGAATTTTATCGAATGGGATTCTTTAACGTGCACAGAAGACACGACACAATATAGTCGTCGCATTTCGCCTCCATCGAAGCGTGGCCGCCGGGGATTCGATACTGCGACTTCTTCAGCCGCCGGACACCGTGGCCTCTTAGGACGGCCGTCTGGACGGGACGCGCGGCGGGGTCGTCAGAAGATCATCAATAGAGTGCGCTCATTCAAAAACGCCGTGCCTTAACTACCCAAAAGAGAGTGAACTTCCTCAAGGCCCTCGTTGTATAAACGCGCAGCGGCACGTGCCAAGGACTGAAACAATGCAGCAGCACCCCATTCTTCATAACTTTAATCGCCGCTTTCGAACAGCGGTTATGTAAAGTCCGCTGCCGCCGCATATATATATATATAGCTGCCGTGATGAGCGGCGCGTGCGACCTTCTCGTAATTGCCACTTTATAGCACGAGCCCAGAGTTTAAAAAACGAGAAAAAAAGTCTTTTTTTTTGTGGGCTTTGTTGAAAATCAGAGTACTATATGTACAAGGTGCGGCCGCATCGCAGTGCATCGCCGAGGTACTCGCTCTTCGAATGGAGCATGTTAGCTTAAGCATTCCTACACGCGCTTAAAGAAAATGAACGTAAAAAGGACCGAACGCTGAAATGAATTTTTCATCTGCGTTCGGTCCTTTTTACGTTCATTTTCTTTAAGCGCGTGTAGGAATGCTAACATGCTCCGTTCGAAGAGCGAGTACCTCGGCGATGCACTGCGATGCGGCCGCAACTTGTACATATAGTACTCTGATTTTCAACAAAGCCCACAAAAAAAAAATGAATTTTTTTTCATCAGCCCCGCCGCGGTGGCTCAGTGGTTACGGCGCTCGGCTGCTGACCCGAAAGACGCAGGTTCGATCCCGGCCGCGGCGGCCGAATTTCGATTGAGGCGAAATTCTAGAGGCCCGTGTACTGTGCGATGTCAGTGCACGTTAAAGAACCCCAGGTGGTCGAAATTTCCGGAGCCCTCCACTACGGCGTCCCTCATAGCCTCAGTTGCTTCGGGACGTTAAAACCAAACCTGAAACCTAAACCTAATTTTTCATCTCTCGTATAGAAGTGGCGCACAAACCATTCCATCGTACCGCCGCACGCGCTGCTCCATTAGTCCCGACATGCATCCAATGGCCCATTATACATGAACAAGGCTTTTAGGGCTCAAAAAGACGAAACCAGCTAACATCTAGATTGCCAGACACCTTTAAAGTACCGTGTTGCCAATACTGTTACCGCCAACCGCCAGTGCGCGTGCACTGATTGGTTCCGATGCCGCAGGCGTGCGAACAGCTGCCGACTACCTGGCGCCATCTGGCGCCCCTCATGGGGATCTGCGCATGCGCACTGACGGCGTGCGGGCTCCCGGTACTCCGGTAACGGTAACACAATACGCGGTGCAGGAATCGGGTGGAGGTGACGCGTCAAGCGAAGATCGCGCCTAGATCGCCTGCTGCACGTTATCAATGTAGTCTTGGAAGCCATGAGGCCTCGCAGGCAACGAAGCGGCTACGCAAAATGGCCCCCATGCATTGTGCGATGTCAGTGTACGTTAACGATCCCCAGGTGGTCGAAATTATTAATTCCCGAGCCCTCCACAACAGCACCCCATTCTCTTCTTTTACTCCCATCTTCTCCGGTATCCTCACGGCGATCTTGAGGTGTCCACCGAGAAGTGAGACAGTTACTGGGCCTTTTATTTCACAAAAACCAGTTCCTGAAGAATTCACAGGGTAGCGTGAGGAGCTCCTCAAGCTGTGGCACATTTCGTGCCGAAATATGGACTGAATCTGTCTGCCACTCGGCTGCGTACGGCTCAGGAGGCGATTAGTCCCGGGATTTCGGAGGAAAAGCTGGACTTCCAGCAGTTAGGCATAGCATGTATCAAGCGTACGTAGCGCCCATTACTTACTTCACTGAACGCAAATTTTTGTTGTGTGTTACTAGTTCAGCTACAGGATGAGGCTGCAAGGGTGTGCTCACGTATGGGTGTACAGAGGCCTCGGGTCTTAGACAACCTCGATCGAGGGTCTTAACAACGTCGAATGCTTAGGTGTAAACTTGGGTAGAGTGGTCGTTGCCACACAGCATTATATATATAAAAAAGACCAGAACATACCAAGCCACAAGGTTCGAGCTGAATGCGCCCTTTTTTTTTTCCACGCACCCCGTCCTCCACCCCAGAGATCATGCTCGCGCGAACACGTTACGCCGAGCTCAATGACGCCACCCGCGCGCCAAGCATGCTGTCCGACGACGCCCACGGCATGCGACCGTCGTCCAGTTGACGGCCTGCCCGTGGGAAAGGACTGCTCGCCCACTCAACAACAGCACCCCCGCACCCGCGATCAAAGCGGAAGCGAGCCCCGGCAGCGGCTTTCATCAGGCTCCCCTTCACCCTCCCAACACGCGTCCCTCCTCTTCTTCGCTCCGACTTCCTTCCGCGATGCGGAGCGGTGCCAATCGGCGCCCAATATCCTGCGCTGGCTTCTCTCCTGCCGTGCCCGCTCCGCAGGGAGAACCTGCTTAGGTTTTGAACACTTTCCGATTGCTGTACAAGTTGTTGTCGGTGCGACCGTCTACAACGGGCCGCGTTTCTAGCCGCTCGCGTATCCCTAGGCGCCTGCCACGTTTGTGAGTGCTCGCTCGCCCGCTGATTTCTCACGGGGACACTGCACCCCCGCCCGCCTTTCTCCACACTAGCGGGGAAGTTGTCAAGGTCTCGTTGTCTTCCAGCACGCGCCTAATTAGACCTCGACTGGGGAAGTGAACACAAGCACGTCGCCTAATTTGTTGCCTAGAGTGAGATGTGAGGAGGGTACGATGAGGAGGAGGAGGAGGACAGGCGCGGAAACAAGTGCGTAGAAGACGGCCCGAGTCTCAGGTGTATACTGGCTGAACTGGGAATAAGTGTTGACGGAAGTACGAGAAAGTAGGAAACGGGGCTTTCACGGCGGCGGCTTACGTATTCGAAACAAGCACCTGCCCAAACCGCCAAGCGGCCCCTCCTTGGGTGTACACGTTGCAGATACAAATTTTAGTCTCCCTACTGCGGCTATAGAGTTAAAAGGGCCCGGCGATTACTTCGTTACAGCCGTAGCTTCGTTATAGCCCGAGGTGACCGAGCTTCCAAGGGGAATCGTCATTCCTTCGTTATAAGCATTACTTCTTTATAAGGAGGTTCGACAACGACGGGCGACATCTTCAGAGCCTGCAACGCGTCACTTGGGTGTGCGGTGATTATGAACGCGGACTGGGTGGAAGAAGTGGGGGAGATCGTTCAGGAACGTCCCGTTGTGTTCAAGACACTGCGGAAGCAGAGAAGTTCATTTACCGATCTGTGTCGAAGAGCAATTTTCCCTTGGTGGGAATGTCGAGAAACCGACAACTCCGGCCCTGAGCTGTAGCCGAGTGCCCTAACCACTGATCCACCACGGCGGGTAAAACACGAGAAGTAAAAAAAAAACATGCATGATGTGAAATCAATGATACACCATCTGACGAGACAGTGCTTCAGTCCTGGATCGTTCAAGCAGACAAAATATTCAAAGCAAAAATTTCCGAAGCAATCGACCTCGTGAAAGGATTTGCGCGCAAAATTATGCAGTGTTCTTTTCTTCTGGAAGTCTTTGTGGGAATTTCTGCGCACGTCTTCGTTTAAACCAGTGTCTAGTAAAGTTTATCATGAAAAAAAAAGTTTATCTTAAATTCTTTCAATAGCGGTAACTCGAGCTTGTGCTTGCCTACAGTGACGCCAAACGACTTCCTATACAAATCTCCCAGCACCCGTCTAGGAGCCCTGTTTTGTGCTCCATCAAGTCTTTCACTAAGCCTTGCAGTATAAGGACTTTAGTAAACATAGACATAATGCATGAATATACGCATTCAAAAGCAACGCTCTGGCCCTACACTGTCAGAAGTACGCCACTGCGGAGAATTAAAATGTGTCAGGAAAAAAAAACGAATCTAGATTCTGGAAGACGCTGGACATCGTGCACGGCGAGCAAAATTAATCGAGAGAGTTCACGAAGTCTTTGCTGACTGCGAAGCACCTAGACTGCGGATACTTGACAAGACGACGGAGAACACTATGCTTTAAAAGTAAAACTTCTTTGTTTATTCTGTTCCTTTGTTGTTGTTGTTGTTTTCCTTCCCTCTAGGAAAAGGACTGGCGTTTTAGGCTGCCAGTGACAATAGCGATGGCCATACCAAAGATGGAGGAAGAACAAAGTTTTCAAATTGCAAACAAAGAAACACGTTACGCTTGTAAACACGAAGTGCACGACGTCTAAATCGCGCCCCACAACGCAGCTATACAAAGCATGTCGCTACGCTCAATAAGCGAAACAAAAAAAAAGCGCCCTTCCAACTCACGATACTTGATTTCGGCAGCCGGGTAAGAAAACCGACTGTAATCTTTCACCAGCGAAACGACCGCTCGCGCTCTAAAAGACCCGCGGAACAAAAACACAAAAACAAATGAACTGCGCTCTCGCGTCTCCCAATGAGGGGGGCCGGAAAAGCCGCGGCGCTTATAACGAGGACAGGACCGCAGCAGCTGTCAAGAGCTCAACGCGTCTGGGAATATTATATCCGCGCTTATTCGTCGTCGTCGCACATGCGCGGCCGCCGACAGCTGCGGAGCTTGCAGTGCGGGAGCAACGTTGTAGTTCTCTCGTTCGCCGCAGTCGTCGCTAGTTGAAGCGATGACGACGACGCAGACGGTGACTCTATGCAACGCGTCATCGTCTTTCGCGGCTATTTTCAGGCGCTTATATTGCGCTGCCGAAGCCAACGACGTCCCTCGGGTGGTGCCAAGCTACACCCCCCGCTACACGAGTTGCGCAAGTGGGTGTTACACGCTGCTCGGTAGAGAACGCTGACCGGCTGTCTATATAAATTGCGACGACGTGCTGACGGTGTACGTTACGTAACGATCTGCCGGCGACCGAGCCGGACATCGGAGGAGACGTCGGAAATTGGCGAACGCCTCTATACCTCGTTTCTCGGTGTGTGTGTGTGTGCGTTACGTTGGCGCGTGCCTGCACGGTCTTGTTCCGCGTAATAAGGCTGACTGCGCAGTAAAGAGCGAGCCCGCGTGGGAGTGGAAGCTGGGAGGAGGACGTCGCTGCACCGCGGGCGGTCTAGGCACGCGCGTGCCTTCGGGGAACGACCGTGTTGCGGTGAGGCATGAGCATAGAGCGAGCTATATGGTCGCCATATTTGTATTTAGATTGCGGTGGCGTGCTTGCTTGCCGTTTTCGCTGAATCGAAGCGCGGGGATATTGAGAGGATCCGGACAGGAGACCTCCGGATCAAGTTTCCACTTATAGAGTATATGTGTTAGCCAAGCGTTCGCGGATCTCTTTCGGAATGTGGGGCTGTGCTAACTCGTTTCCTGTTTTTTTTTTTTTTCAATTTCGTTCTGCCTTGGCAGATGCGCTATCTTCTGCACTTTCGGCAAAAGCCAAGCACACGATACTCAATTGCGCCAATACGCCGCGCACATCAGCCTCAGAAATATTAATGCGACATTGCTGCGGTCTGCCTAACCACTGTTGCTCAGCCATGCTTCTTTAAAATAAAACCTGTTCTCATTCGGCTTGTTTTGGCGTCACTCGCAGTTCCTAAGTATGAACAACGAAACCAGTTGTTAATTATCTAATTAACGAGCATCTGACGATACTTTTGGAGGTAGCTTTATTTCTGCAATAAAAAAAGATTACAGTAGGCAATGCAAGAACTCTTAGCTCAACGTTGCTTTACAGCCAAACGCACCTGACTGCGCTTCGATGAAAACGAAATGGCCTGAGGTATATGCTCTTCATGGTAAGTAATAATGAGAACAAGCTTCCAAATTTGTAAACACTAGTTAAAATTGAAAGTTGTGATCGCAAGCAAAAGGAAACGAAAAAGTAAACAATAACAAAATGCAACAGCTTACTCCCTGTTTACTCCTTTCGGTTTAGAGTGAAGAAAGGAATAAAGAAACTAAAGGGAAAGAGAGAAAAAAGAAGAAAGGAGGAAGAAAAACAGTAAAAAAAGGAAAAAATATATAGAAATGCTCATAACGCCGAACGTCCTCCGCTTTCGGGAATTCGGACAAATTGAACTGAATCCCCACCATCGAAAGAACGCATTCCGACGAACACAGAGAAGCCATTGCGAAGGATATAAAAGAAACTATCGGCGTCATCATTTGCTGGCGCCGGAAGCAGGCACACATTTCGCTGTTGATGCTATCTGAAACCGAAACCTTCCCGTTCCTGTCTTGCAGGACATGCACTACCGAAATCGCTATAATGCCAATTCGTTATAGCGAAATAAAAAAAAAATGAGTAGGAGCCTGAAGACAGCGAAACAAAAACAAGAAATGCAGAAACTCTTCTAAAGATACACACGCCTAAATCCACCGTGTCAATTCTCAAAATTGCTGCTCCCAGAAGAACGGAACGAAAGATTTCACAACAAAAACATTCAATGCTGGATGTTGTTCTGTCGGAACATAACACTCACACGTACACACCCAAAAGAGATTTACGGGAAGGAAAGCAAGGCGTCAGCGGACGAATCCGCGCCCACCGATTTCCAAACTCGAAGACCGCGGGATGACTTCGCGATCTCCTATCGCAATCGCTATATACATCCATCTATAGATGAGGGAAAACAAGCAGGCTCAGGCAATGCGCAGTGAGCGCAGCAGGCGTGGCGGGTGCCAGGAAGAAGAAACAATGCAGCTTGATGTTTATCTTCCCTCTCCGGGAGCTTCAGCATCGCTCTAGACAAAAAAAAAAAAAAGGCTTAGCGCTCGTCGAGAACAGGCACGCCTCCTGGCGATGGCCAGCGTAGATGCGCACACGGGGCTGCGCAGAAGATCTCGCCGAACCGCGAGCAAGAACCGCTGACGGTGAGGTTTGGAAGGTAAAGAAAAAAAATAAACCGCAATGAAAAGTGCACAAAATAGCAGTAGTTGGAAAACGGCCATTGCACTCAGCAGCGGCTCGGGCCCCTCTCGTTTAGAATCGCCAAATCATCGATCTTGCACAAACGCGGAGCTGGGATGAAACAACAGGAAGGGAGCAAAAATTCTAAAAATTATGAAACATGAGACGAGAAGGAAGAAAGACGTGTCATGAATTCGGGATTAGCCTAAAAGAAAAGTACAGAAGCTTTTCAGGCTGTTTGAAATTGTGCGAAGCACGAAAAAAAAATTGTAAGCGGACCGTAGCCCTCGGTGAACACAAATAGACGATGGGCGGGTAAAGTTTCGTCTCGTATCGTTTCTTTTTCTTTCACGAGCGCAGTACGTGAAATCAAGAAAGTATGACGCAAGGAGTAGAGAATAAAAACAGCTATGGGAATCAGACTCCCGCAGAACTGCACAGCGCAATGTCAAAACGAAAGAACGCAAGAAACCATTATTATGCACAGTCATGCATGCTGAATGGAAATGGGAGGACGAACAACGGTCATGATCGAAACGAAGGCTACAGCTGCAGTAAACAAGAGAAGCGATTTAAAAGTAGAGGGAACGACACAAAGCACAGTGCCCATCACTGTTGGAACAGGCAGAATCTTTCTTCCTTCACTCCCTTCCTACTTTCTTACCTTACTTCCTTCTTTGTTTCTCTTTCATTGTCTCCTTCCTTCCTTCCTTCCTTCCTTCCTTCCTTCCTTCCTTCCTTCCTTCCTTCCTTCCTTCCTTCTTTCCTTCCTTCCTTCCTTCTTTCTTTCTCTCTTTCTTTCTTTCTTTCTTTCTTTCTTTCTTTCTTCCTTCCTTCCTTCCTTCCTTCCTTCCTCTTTTTATCCCATTTTTCTTTTTTGGCGACCATTAAATGCAGGCCCAAGCGTTACTCGAGGGCCGCTCGAAAGTCTCAAGGTGTGCCGAATCCATCAGTCAAGAGAGGGTAAAAATGAAGTCACTTGGCGGTCAAGAAAGCGAGAACGACAGAACAGCGAAAAAAAAAAGCATGAGGGGAAAAACAGAATAATGAAGCGCACAGAATCCCTGCGAAGTGACGCCGTTGCCAGCCAAGTGAAATCGAGTAAACAAGCCCGACGCATATATGCAAACAACGTGATCTCCCGAGGCATGAAAAGGCTGGCGGAGAGGGGGGGGGGGCTCCAGCGAGAGAAAAAGCAAGAGAGAAAAGTGGCAGCGACTGGAGCGGAAAGAAGTTGCCTCCTGAAACACGCCGCGGACATCATTCATCATTCATGAGCGCGACAAGGCACGCGAGCCTTAAGAAGTTTAGTTCGCGTCGAACAGCGCATGCGCCACTTAGCCCCCCCCCCCCTTTTCCGCGCAAGAAAAAAAAAACAAAAAAGAAAAACGTCCCCCCCCCCTTCCCCCCCCCGTCCAGAGGGACGTATCCGCGTCAGCAATGGGTTCTCCGTGAACGCCGGCGTGTTCAAGCGAGCGCTAATGAGATCACGCGCTCCAAGTGTCGCGTGCATAGCGGCAAAGCCTCCCAGCAGAGATGCAACTCGAAGAAACAGCTGTTGTGATTTTTTTTTTTTTAATTCTGTTTGGTGAGTACGCAAAGTGCCATTCATGCGTGCTCTAGCTGATTGCATGTGGCAGTGTTTGCGTCCTCTCAATGTCGCCAAGTCCCGACGGGCAGCATATGACCGTTATCTTAGTCAGTCGCTGCGCGCTGGGAAATCAGCGTAAATATGATAAGGACGAGGTATGCCTAATTTAAGAATATCAAGCGCACAGAGGAGGCTGCGCTGAACCTCTCTGGCGACACGTCAACACTGCCAAGAATGCTTGCGCAAACAGAGATGAAGTATATTCACGGCTCAAATGCTTCTACAAAGAAGGCTGTGAGCGCGCGGAGCGAGAGAGCGTCGGTGCATCGGCTCCGCCAATTTTCGGCTGGAGCCACGTATCTTCGACCGCAACCCCGTCAACACAGCCGCGTCTGGCTTCCCGAAGTCGTCAGCTACCTGTGCATACCTCTCGCACACAGGTGGGGCAAAATTTAGGCCTTTTAGGGCCGATCTTCACTTAGGTGTCGTGGCGGCGGCGCTGGGCCTAGCGCCTACGGCGGCGCCCGGCCGTGAGTGAGTCGCCCACCCGCGGCAAGATGGCTTCGCCAAACCTGCAACGTGGCTACGACCCGGACGCCATGGCCTGGTCCGAGGTTCCAGCAAATCCAGCGCCTGATAGCCCGGCCTCTGCGCCCATCGAGAACTTGAAGTTATTCAAGCTAGTGGAACGCCGCTCCCGCAAGCGGAACGCTTCCAAGAAAGCGGACGCCACGTCGCCAGGCCGCTCAACACGGCACAACGCTGCTGCGCGCGCTGCAGCGCTTCACGGTGGGCCCCAGGGACCTGCTTGGAAACCAAAGCCGCTGCCGCGGCTTCATCCCGAAGACATCGTTATCATCCTGAAGCCCCGGGTGACCGTCGCTCTGAAGGATGTCTTTCAACATGGTGAGCTGGGAGCAGCGTTCGCGGCCTACCTGGGCGCCAAGGCCGCAGCATCGCTCAGCCTGCTCCCCACATGGGAGCAAAACCTGATCGTGGCAGGCACCCGAGAGCCGCACGTCGCAGACAAGCTATTGCGGGACTTCGAACTAACAACACCGAAAGGCCAGCTCTCTATGTACGGCCAGTTGAAGCTCACTGGTGACGTGTGCCGCGGCGTCATCACCGTGGCCAAGCACGAGACCAGTGAGTCCCTGCAAAACAAGATCCAGTGGCGTGCTGGAGAGCTTGCCGATATCCGCAAGCTTGGAAAATCAGACGTCGCGGTGCTCACCTTCGTGGGCAAAGTGGTGCCGCGATACGTTCATTACAACTCGGAAGTCACCCTTGTGCGTACATATAAGAAAACCATCCCGGCCTGCGTGCGGTGCGGCACCGTGGGACACCGAGCGGACACATGCCCCTGCCCGGATCAAAAGTGTGGCCTTTGTGGCAGTGCGGTGTCGACCGTCGACGGGGTGAAGACACCGCATGAGTGCACACCGTCCTGTGCAGTCTGTGGGCAAGCCCACGCCACCAACTCCCGGGACTGCACGGGGAAATTCAGGCAGCTCAAGGTGCCCGGCCGCAAGACTAGGCGCCCAGAGCTCCCTGGAAAACAGCGACCTGGCCGGCAGGCAAGTCATCCCAATTCAGGTGCCGGTGGCGGAACGCCGCGTGGAGCTGACGGCATCGACAACAAAACGTCATCATCATCATCCTCGGTGAAGTCACCACCCGGGAACAAGACTACGCCCCCACCGCCACCGCCCAGCGGCAGGGACGCTGGCCACTTCCCGGCGCTCAAGACAAATGGCGCTGCCGGCACCCGGGCATCAGCGTCTCAACACGGCAAACAACAGGTGAGCAGCTGGGCTGAGATCGCCTCCTCCTCCTCCCATTCCCCCTCCTCCCCAGTTACCGTCTCCGCACTCGATGCGGAATACAAAAAACAGATCGACGTGCTCCGGGCACAGAATGAGCTTTTGCTCAACAAAATTCAAAATTTAGAATCAAAATTGGCGTCCGCCGCTCCGAGCCCGCAGAACTCGGACGCAATGGAGAGCGACGCGGAGATCTCGCCTGCCCTCGTGACAGCCATCTCCGCGATGGAGGAGCGCTTAACCTCTAAATTACGATCTATGATCGAGACCGCCATGGACCAAATTTTGACCAAGGTCAAATCTGCCATCCCCGCGGTAGTATCAAAACACATATTGGACAACCCCCGCCTCCTCCGTCGGACGGGGCCCATTAGGGACGTATCCCGTCCTTCAAAATTCAACCGTCTGATTATTGATTCGGACAATGAGGACAGCTGCCCCGCTCCTTCCGTCATCACCCCCTTGATGGCGCAAGTAGCTGGCTCTGAGGCAGCCAATCCCTCCTCCTCCCCCCCAAGAATTTTAAATCATGGCGAGACACCTTAATCAAAGGAGTTCCGCCATATCCAATTCGGCCGTGTCAACTTCAATAACACAGTGGAACTGTAGAGGCTTTAAGGACCGCACTAAGCGGGCCAATTTCCGCCTCTACCTTGAAACTTTCGAGTCCTTACCAGCCGTGGTTGCCCTCCAAGAGCCAGGCCTGGGCGCCACAATTTCAAATTACACGACGTTCCAACAGGACCCCGCGTCTTGTCTTCTCGTTCACAAAGACTACACAGCCAACCTAGTGGATCTCGACCTCCAACTAGAGTACTCTTATGTAATGGTGACCCTCCTACCAGTCCGCCGCAGGGACCCACCGTTGCATATACTCAACGTGTACTGCTCTCCCAAACTAAAGCGAGTGACTTTTGCGGACCTCTTTAGCCGCGCGCTAAGAGTAGCGGGCCGCGATCCCCTGCTGATTGTGGGCGACTTTAACGCTCCCAGTCAGCAGTGGGGGTATCGCAAGGAGGAGTCGCGCGGGCGTAAGCTGGCGGAGCTTGCGTCCACGTTGGGCCTCACCCTCCACACGGACCCTGTCCACCCAACCCGGCTAGGAAATTCCGTGACACGGGATACGTGTCCGGACTTAACCTTCACTCGCAACATACGACACGCAGACTGGCTCAACACCGAGGAGACCCTCGGTAGCGACCACTGCATCATTAACACTACACTACGCACACGCCCCCTCAAGCGTCCAAGAACACAAGCCCATATCCCAGATTGGACGAAATTCAGGCAAAATTTTAACTCACTTGATAATACACCCATTTCCGCGCAAGGCTACACAGCATGGTCCCAACAGCTGCTGGCACACCTTTCCTCGCATGAAACACACATCCAGCTCTCAGAGGCGATCACGGACGTGGATAACCACCTTCTACACCTCTGGGAAGCCCGTCGCAGCCTCGTCCGCCGTTGGCGACGGCAGAAACACAATAGAAAGCTTAAAGCTCGAATTGCCGAGCTTACCCAGAAAGCGGCAGAGTACGCGGCCCAACTCGCCGACTCCAACTGGGTAGATAGATGCAACACGGCCGCGCGACAAATGTCCAGCCGAAACACGTGGCGTCTCTTTCGAGCCCTAATCGACCCAACCCAAACACGATCCGAAACACAAAAACATTTGCAGCGAGCACTGCACGCTTTTCCTGGCAACACGACTCAACTGGCACAGAAACTTCGGGACCAGTATCTGTGTACAGCCCAAGACCCCCGTGGATCTGCGTACTCTTATGCAGGCAGAGAGAACACGGAGCTGGATCAACCTTTCCAGCTCCATGATCTGCGGGCGGCTCTCGCCAAAATGAAACGGGGCACTGCGCCAGGACGGGATAAGGTCACCGTCAAGCTTTTGACGAACCTTCCCGACTTGGCATACCAGTCCCTCCTGGAATACGTAAATGCGATTTGGCGCGGGGACACCCCCCTGCCAATCGAATGGAAAACGGCTTTGGTCACATTTATTCCTAAAGCTGGCAAACCAATTGACACAGATAACCTCCGCCCCATCTCTCTCACCTCATGCGTGGGCAAACTAATGGAGACGATGGTGCGGGATCGGTTATCTACATATCTTGAACACAAACAAGTCTTTGCGAGCACCATGTTCGGATTCCGCCCACACAGATCCGCACAGGATGTCCTCCTGCAACTCAATCGGGAAGTCCTTGACCCCCTCGAATGCCCCCATAATGACCGGGTAGTACTCGCCTTGGATCTTAAAGGGGCATTTGACAATGTAACACATGAGATCATACTCACTAACCTAAGTCACACCGACTGTGGCCTCAACACATTCCAATACATAAGCCAATTTTTAATGGATCGTCAATCCTACATTCGAATTCAAGATAGAGACCATGGTCCTTACCTACTCGGCACGCGGGGAACCCCTCAAGGCGCGGTACTTTCCCCGCTGCTCTTCAATCTGGCCATGATGCACCTGCCGGCCCAGCTGAGTGGTGTCGCCGGCGTGCAGCACGCCCTGTACGCTGATGACATCACTCTGTGGGCCACGCAGGGCAGCACAGGAGACATTGAAACCAGCCTGCAAACAGCGGCGACGATAGTAGACCGCTACGCCCGCCGCTGCGGTCTTCAATGTTCCCCTCAAAAATCGGAATTTGTGCACCTCCGCCCCTCACAGAAGTGCACAACTAAAATATCTCTCTCTCTTGAGAGTGGTCCCATACGCGAAAGTGATGAGATACGGGTACTCGGACTCTACATCCACAAACACAGGCGGTCAGACACTACATTGGCCAAACTCCGTAAGGTGGGGGACCAGGTGGGCCGCATGGTCCGCCGGGTTTCCAACAAACGCGGTGGGTTACGAAGTAAGGATGCCTTGCGGCTGGCAAACGCCTTCGTAACTAGTCGAATTCTCTATTCGACTCCTTATCTCCACCTACGGAAACAAGAGGAGGACGCCCTTGAGGTCATCCTTCGCAAAATTGTTAAACGTGCCCTTGACCTCCCTATCACTACTTCAAACAGCCGGCTTATGGCTCTTGGGGTGGTGAATACTTTCCGGGAGCTCCGGGAGGCGCACCTTACAAACCAGTACACGCGCTTGTCGCTAACGGAGTCGGGTCGCCGCCTTCTTGCTCGACTCCATATCCAACACACCCCTCCAATGGAAGACAGGTTTCGCATCCCGGAACTGTGGAGACGTGCCCTCCACGTGCGGCCTCTTCCAGCAAACATGTCACATGAAGACCATAATGGTCGGCGCCTGGCACGATGCGGAAGCGCTAGCCCGATATTATGGCAACAAAACAGGTGTATACTACGTGGACGCCTCCGGCCCTCACCATGGGGGATGGTACACGGCCGCGGTAATTCACAACAGCAACACAGTTAACGGCCTAACTTTTAGAGCTCGCAGTGCAACACAAGCAGAAGAGGTCGCGATTGCTCTCGCGGCCTCACATTCCAATTCAAAATACATAATCACCGACTCGCGAGGGGCCTGTCGGAACGTCGAACAAGGCTGCACTCCCTTCCTAGCCTATCGAATATATCAAAATTGCATACGGGATACGGACCCCGCACACCGTTACCTCATATGGGCCCCTGCTCATCAGGGGTTGGTAGGAAACGAGGCAGCAGACGCAGCCGCCCGCGCGCTCTCTCACCGGGCTGTTTTCTCCTCCCCATCCGATCAGGAACCCGATTTTAATCCGGTCTATACATTCAAAGATATTACAACATATTATCAAAATTGTCATCGCCTTTACCCTAGCCCATGTAAAGGCCTGAAGAAGGCGGATGAGCGGCTCCTTCTCCGCCTTCTCACCAATACTTTGCTGTGCCCGGCAGCGCTAAAACATTTTGACCCCTCCTTTAGCGGCAGCTGCCCACACTGTAGTGCAGTGTCTTCTGACACCTATCACATGGTGTGGGCCTGCCCCTCCAACCCCGCTATTCCCCCCATCCCCAACCCAACCCGGGAGAACTGGGAGGCGACCCTGCTCGGCTGCCACGACTTACAGGCCCAACAAGCCTTAGTCGGGCGCGCCCGGGCGGCGGCAACCGCCACTGGGGTCCCATACTAGGGACCTCCACCTAGTGTTTGTAAGGATCGGTCCCTTACGGGCTGATCCAAACATACCTCCAGTTCATTCGAAATAAATGTTTTCACCACCACCACCTACAAAGAACAGAACCTGCATAAGAAAGTATTTTTACAGCGAGAGCTGTTAGTATTACCCTCGAAACTTTGCCTTGTTACGACGACACACTTGATTCGCAATTCAGCTCGAGGCACGGCAGTCAAGATAGTGTCTGAGCGGCTGCAAGGGGGTTGTTATTGTAAGGAAAGCAAATGAGAAGCAGCAGTCTTACAGAAGGTGGACACTTCGACGGTGCCGTGCAAAGTCGTTAATTTGTTTTGAGGAACGGAAATGGCGCCGTAACAGTCTCAGTTACTGCGCCACTCGGCCACTCGGCGTCCCTTGAAAGAAAGAAGTACAAGAAAGAAGTATTTGAAAGAAGTACAAGTGCCCACAAAAGTTTTCGGAACACGAAAATTTCATTTTGCGCGGGGTATGATCTCCCAGGAGGCAGAACGAATATTAAGACATAAAGACTGGGACCAAAGAGAGGTGGAACTAATATGGGTGCCGGCACACTCGGGGAACAGGGGAAACGAGTTGGCTCACAGTATAGCTCGAGGTTATGTCAGCCGAGCAGTGAGCCGGGTCGAGTCCCCAAATTTCACGAGAGATGCATTCATATCATTTCACGAATACACCAATCAGTTTAAACTGGAAAGGAGGATCTATCCGCCACCAGACAAAAAGCTCGACAAAAGCCAGGAGGTAACGTGGCGTCGGCTCCAGACGCGAGCCTTCTTTAGCCCGTCGAGACTAGCACACATGTATCCAACACAATACAACGCTACTTGCAAACAATGCGGCGAGATAGCCGGATATGACCACATTTTATGGAGCTGCAAAAAGGCGCCGCCACCGGCGGACCTACTACCAGTCCCTTCTCTAGAGCGGTGGGAGGCTATACTGGCCAGCTCAGACCCGTTGACGCAAGTCCGGGCCACTGAGTGGGCTCACAAGGTCGCCAAGAGCCATGGGCTCGAAGCCACCTAGTATAATGCCCACTAGGGCTCAGTGCTGACAATAAACGTTTTCCAATCAATCAGCAAAGCCAATTACTGGACAGCCCAAGCATGCAGCCATGAGGTAAAGTTCTCACGCGCAGTCTCGCAGCGCAGAGTTTACAGCGTACTCGTGTCACTAAAGTTCCATGTACACGGCTTTCCCGCGCGCACATCACTAGTGTTCCTCCAGGTACACACGAGGTCACTGAAGAGAAGTTTATTTGGACCCATGCGCATAAAAGGGACAGCCGTCTCTGTACAAAAAAGAAAAACACATTACGGCGACAGACGTCGCCCGATGCGCACACATACAATCACAAGCAACGCAAGTGTCCAAAACACAGAGTGTCCAAAGAACAAGAGTTTAAGAGGGTCGATACGGGCGGGACGAATACCGCGCACCAATACCGCGCACCAATTCCGCGCACAAACATCGCGCGCTGCACTGACGAGCGACCCTCAATACGGCAGGAGCCGCACCGTCACAGGGCCTTGGTCCTGGACAAAGGATAGGGCTGATAATTTCGAAAGGCCGAGAAAAATGCTTCTCAACACTACTTTATTAGGCACGCGTTGGGACACAAAGAACCTTTAGCAAGACATATGAACAGTTTTCTCAATTAGCGCAATGGCATGGATATTATCAATTGCGGAAATAAGCTGCGCGATTCGCACAAGCCTTTTAGCTAGAAATCTCGTTAAGATGGAAGATAACGCTGTGCATTCCTCAAGGTGGTGCTCAATTTTTAGATAAATGTGTTGTGACGACCACGCTGTACCAGTGAGGAATAGACACACGCGGTTTCAATCCCGACCGCGGCAAGCCGCGTTTACGCGGAGACGAAACGCTGAAGGCACCCGTGTGGTATACCGGCATCGGTGGTTAGAGCTCAGTGGTTAGGGAACTTGGCTACTGAACCGGAGTTCTCGGGTTCGAATACTTAGGCCGCGTTTCGATGGCGGCGAAACCCTAAGGCGCCCGTGTGCTATGCGATGTGAGTGCAACCCCAGGTGGTCGAAATTATTCCGAGGCCCTCCACTACGGCACCTCTTTCTTCTCTCATGACCTCTATCTTAATGGGGTGTCAACCGAAATGCGAGACAATTACTGGACTCAAAATATAATTTTCTAAAGCCCATTTTTTTGCAATTTTTGATTATGCACGTGAGCTATAGACGCAAAAACGTGCTCGTGACTCCACTCTTTCTCACTCACTCACCCACCCACCCACCCACCCACTCACTCACTCACTCACTCACTCACTCACTCACTCACTCACTCACTCACTCACTCACTCACTCACTCACTCACTCACTCACTCACTCACTCCATGACAAACCCCTAGGCCGCTAATCCCAATCAGCTTTCTGGCCGAAGTTGAGCAGTTTCACGTGGCTCCTGGAGAGCCGTGCTGCGCATGCGCGAGGAGCAAGTGACGTCACTACGCACAGCTGGCGTGACTCGGCGCGCGCGCTCGCCTTCCTTTCCTTAAAGTAATCAAAGTGTAAAACGTTGACAACGCCAACGCCATTGAACACAATGAACGCCGACGGGCTATGGCTTCAGCGCCGCGTTTCTGGCACAACCTTGTCAATGCCTGCAGCCCACATATCTCTCTCATCACCCCACGTACCTATAAGCACTATTCAGGCGTCCACCGACCCTAGGAGCCATTATCCTCACTTCCTTTCCTTAAAATGATCGGAGTATGAAACGTGATCAACTCCAATGCCAATAACACAACGAACGCCGACAGGCCTATGGTAAATAATTAGTAAATTGGTTTTTGAGGAAAGGAAATGGTGCAGTATCTGTCTCACATATCTCGGCGGACACCTGAACCGCGCCGTAAGGGAAGGGAGGAAGGTGGGAGTGAAAGAAGAAAGAGAGAAAGAGGTGCCGTAGTGGAGGTCTCCGGAATAATTGCGACCACCTGGGGATCTTTAACGTGCACTGCCATCGCACAGCACACGGCCGCCTTATTCGTTGCGCCTTCATCCAAATGCGGCCGCCACGGTCGGGTTCGAACCTTGCTACTCCGGCTCGGTAGACGAGCGCCTTAACCACTGAGCCACTGCGGCGGCTTCCGAGCCCCGTTTCTGCCACAACGTTGTCAATGCCAACGCATGCAGCACACATGCGTCACTGAGGTGTCCACGGGTAAGGTGTCCACTGTCCCAGGGGGCTAGTTATGCGCCTTTCCTTTGCTTTCGAAGTTCCCGCTCTTCATCAGTTTCGTAGCTTAAACGTGACTAAGGTGTCCACTGTTCCAGGGGGGCCAGTTATGGACCTTTCCTCTTCGTTATCTGAAGGTCAAATGAAGGTGAAATCTCGACACGGTGACCTTGGCTTTACCTAGCGTACTTGAAGCTTTCGCTTCAGAAAATTGCATGAATGATGTCTGCAAGCCTGTTTCATTTCAACGACGGTCATGGCAGTACAGGTTAGAATCCCGTGACCTAGAAAGATGAAAATTGGCTCGGTCTTACTTCATCGAGTAGACGTGCAAAAGCATGAGCTTAGCCTGGTTGGCTCCGCCGGGCCGTCGGCACGTATTTCGCATTAGTTGACGAAGACGACGAAGTGTAATGCACAGCGCGGCAGTTAGTTCAGTTTAACACGAGGCGTGATCGGCTGCGGCGATAGTATAGTGCTCTCGTGCAGTGGCCTGCGAAGCTGATCTGCTTCGAATCCCAGACGCGGAAATACTTCATTTGTTCATTTATTTAAGGTTTGGCATTCTCAAGGTCACCCTCAAGGTCCAGCTTCACACAAACTCGGTTAGCCGGTTTGACCCCGTGAGGTTGAAGCTTTCGCACTAAAATGCGGTTTTTCGATGTTGCGCCACGGGACCTGAAAGTCAAGCTAAATAAAATGGCGCACTTGTAATCGCCCAAAACGGTGAAGTTAATAACGCGGTTCCCTGCGGCCGCCACCAGTGTCCCGGCCTTTGACAACTGCACACCCTCACGGCGAACTAATCCACGGCCAAACGAATGGGCCCTGACGAACCTCTAAATGCGTGCGGCCAAGCGGAGTCTCCACAAGCTCAAGCGCATTTGAAAATCGGCTTAACGTGAGGTTTACGCGTAGACTCCCGCGCCTGCTTATTGAGGCTTCGGGGTAACAAGGTAAGCGACCTCGTCGTTCCGGTAACTACACAACTTGGACCCACGCAGTGACCGCGTATGATCTTTCGGAAACCTCACGCATGCTTGCTCGCTGGAACGCAGAATCCGTTGCAGGTCAACAAGAATCTATGCGTGCTTTAATGTCAGGCAGAGAGAGCGCCATGACCGAAGGTGAAGCCATGCGCAGCAGCCTAGGCCAAGGTGCATCCGCGAACTGCGTATATACAGGGTGTTTCACCTAAAACATTACGCAATTTTTAAAAACAGCCTTTTTTGAGTTAGAAGAGCGCTTTTTTCGGCATACCATTGTCAGTGGTGTAGTACATCAGAATAGAGCTAAGGCGTGCTCACTAGTAGACTGGTTAATAATACTGAATAGCTAACTATTACTGTTAGGCTAATTAATTATTGAGAGGCGTCTAGCCCACCTAAAATAATATCCATATCAGTTTCTAGAATTTCAAAAACGAGGTTACCCTCGACGCTGTGGACCGACAAATTTTGGCTATTGCGACGAGTTACATGCACTGGAGGAGTTGCTTTGCCTGCAGGCTTCTCGAAAGCGCATGTATTTTGGCGCGATGTAGTCAAAATTTGATGGGCCACAGCTCCGAGGGTAACTGCCTTTTCGAAATTCTAAAGATTGATATGGATATAACTTACGGTTGGCTACACACATCTCAATACTTAAGGAGCCTAACAGTAATAGTCATAAAGTTAGCTACCCAATATTATTTAACCAGCCTACTGTTACCACTTATCTGTATTCTGATGCACTACACCGCTGATAATGCTATGCCGAAAAAACCGCTGTTGTAATTCAAGCCTATCTTTAAAAATTGTGTCTTTGGTGAAACACCCTGTATAATTAACGTTTGAGATTCAGCACAGCATAAAGGGCCCATGTGCCAGATGAACGGACGCCGGATACGGTCGGAGCGTGCACGCAAGATATATAATAAAAGGAACACTTAGCCTGAAACTAAGGATTTATTTTTTTTTTGTTGATAGAAGTTGGAAGAGTATAATTAAGATCACGTGTCTTCAGACGAGGTTCTCAGAAAAAATTAGACGAGGCTTAAGCTTCGCCTTCAAAGTGTACTGCGCGAAAGCGTTATCGGTCCTGTTCGCATCGCCTAATGAGTTAACTGATTACTAATCAGCACACTCATAATTACTCACGCACACATCGGTACATGTCTCTGCCTGAGCCGCTTAGGGGCCTTAAACACCAAAACTATAAACCATGAAGTACATGTCTCAAGGCACTTAAATAAGTCAAATACCATAACGCATTCGATAGGTCCAACTTTTTCTTCCTTTCTTCTTTCACTCCCTCCCTTTATCCCTTACCTTACGGCGCGGTTCAGGTGTCCGCCGAGATATGTGAGACAGATACTGCGCCATTTCCTTTTCCCAAAAACCAAAAAAATAACGAAAAAAGGTCCACCTTTACTCAGCTTGACGCAGCCAGGTTCGGTAGTGTGCCTGTCCCGTAATCCGGAGGCAGTGCACGTTAAAGAACCCCAGGTGGTCGAAATTTTCGGAGCCCTCCACTACGGCGTCCCTCGCAGGCTGAGTCGCTTTGGGACGTTCAACCCGCATAAACCAACCAACCAACCGTAATCCGGAGAGCCTGGGTGCGATATCCACCCAATTCACCTAAATTTACTTTTCGTCGTAAATGCTTTCCATATATAAACGATTTTAAGACGCTTGCGATCAACCTCAATGTTCTAGCCCTAATTAGTCTGACTTTTTAAATTTGTTTGGTTCCTTGGGGAAGCAAACAAAGCAACAACAACAACGACGACGCGACGACCTTACCGCTATCGCGCTAAAACGAAAGTACACCTCTCACTCTCGGGAAAGCATCGTTGGACACATGTCAGTGAAATTCGTTTAGCAGGGCGTGGCTGTAGGAGCGACGATAGCAACATATAGTAAGGCCGAAAAATCGCAAAACGCAGAGAACGAAGACAGCGGACAGCAAAGAGCGTTAGTGTAAATTGGACGCTAACTTAAACGCTATCCGCATCTTTTACAGATCAAAGGCGCGTGTGCACCGTAAAGCAGCCACGAGGCGAGGTTGAAAACAGGAATGAAAGGCCGAGAGAGAAGTTTCCTGGAAAATACGAACGACCGCAGTAACCAGCACGTGGAAGCAATGATGGGAAAAGAGCAGACTAATGATTATCACGTGGTAAGGAGCACTTCGTTTTGCAGTATGGCAACGGAAGGCACGTGGATACATTCACCTCGCCGAAAGCATAGGATGCCGAGTGCCTCGCGGTTTTCCCTTTGAAGTCGTCTTTTTTTTAATATAATTTCAAAGTTGCTATATACCTCGGGGAGCACGTCTTGTAGAGCTCTACGACAATGAACTGGCAGATGCGCCCCACCGGCCGCTGCCAAGGAACGGCGTGCTCTCGACTGACTGGATTGATTGATTGATTGATTGATTGATTGATTGATTGATTGATTGATTGATTGATTCGACTGTGTGAGTGAGTAGATTTAGTGAGTGAGTGAGTGAGGGAGCGAAGAGAGAGAGAGAGTGAGTGAGTGAGTGAGTGAGTGAGTGAGTGAGTGAGTGAGTGAGTGAGTGAGTGAGTGAGTGAGTGAGTGAGTGAGTGAGTGAGTGAGTGAGTGAGTGAGTGAGTGAGTGAGTGAGTGAGTGAGTGAGTGAGTGAGTGAGTGAGTGAGTGAAACAGGAGTTAGGTATCGTGGTCGGCATACCTTGGTCAGGGGGTCTGTTTACCTCAGGTGCAGCTATGGTTCGCCGTACCAGAGTGCGATGAAAACTTGGGCTAGTTGGGTTGCGTTCATTTTGAAATAAAAAATACAGCGCAAACAGAGACGACGGACGAAGAAGAGGTGCACAGCACAAGCGCTGAGATGACGTCGAGGGTCCGATCTGGCTCTCGAAAACGGTCGTTGATGCGCCTATCAACTTGTCCAATCATAAAAGCGACCGCGACTAACCGTAATATCATAACTCCTGTCGAGTATGAAGCATTAATTTTCGAGTTATTCTTACCCCAAGGGACCTGATTTGAGGACCCCTTTCTTCCCCAAAGTGTACAGTTTCTAAAGTCTTGCAGGGTGCAGAAAAGACACTTGCCATGTTTTTGTTGTTGTTTTTTTCCAGTATTATGCGGCACCTAGTATGAAGGTAAGGAAGGAGGACATATTTTGTCTGGATAGCCGCTTCACGAGAAAAGGTTCTTTTTCTGGCATACGAAGCTTCACAACCAAAGGCGAGGCAACCGATATTAGCGTGTTTCTTCCTACAAATTTTTAGGCATAATCTTTGAAGAACACTTGAGTTGGACCCTGCATATTAATAAGATTCATGCCAGCATATCAAGGTCATTATGTGTATTATATAAACTTCGAGACCTTGTTCCGAAATGGCTGAAGTGGCAGTTATATTATACCCTAATTCAATCACATCTTCATTATTGTTTACTTGTTTGGGGGTCTACAACGAAAACTAACCTCACGAGGCTGATAACATTACAGAAAAAAGCAATACGATATGTCGAAAACCTTGCATACAATGATCATACAGGTTTGTACTTCTCTAAGCATTCTATTCTAAAAGTCAATGAATTATTTGAGTTGAAACTGCTTTCTTATGTGTTTAACGATTTCAAACATCATCCCACTAAATATGTTCAATTAAACTCTAGTAGTGACGCGCCTTATAAATTAAGACACGTCAGTTACAGAGTACCATTCGTAAGGACTAACTATGGAACCGAAATGCTTTCATATTTAATTCCCAGTCTTCTAAATAAACATACACAGGCCATAGAAATTATTCAGAAATCTGTTTCCCAAAAGTCCTTCAATAGAAATGCTAAAGCTTACCTCCTTTCTCGCCCGAATGATTAAAGGGTTGTTCACTACGAAATTCTTGATGTCCCTGTTTTTCCGTCAACTCTTTGAATTCTCGTGTTTTTCTTGTTGTGATGTGCCTTGTAAATATTTACTTTAATTGTGTCATTGCAAAAGTATGCACCTTCCTCCTACTTTTACCTTGTATAATTATGTGTTGTTTTTTGTAATGAGAGTGTATGAAGCTCTTGCTTCTTTTGCCGCTTGTCGTGAGCATTGTGTCGGGTGCTTGGGCCCCGTCAGGCAGAGTGCATCTGCCTTTTGCCCCTGTATCCGAGACCTTGTTGTCTAAATAAAGATCTATCTAATAATCAGTTCGAAAAACACGCTTTTTTCCATCTGCTAAACTTGAAGGAAAAAACGCAAATTCAGCTTATAAACACCCTTCTGGTAAGCTTACATTCGAGGCGTCGCGGTGGCTGAGTGCTTATGGTGCTCAGCTGCTGATCCTAAAGACGCATGTTCGACCGCAGCCATGGCGGTGGGATTTCGATAAAAGGTAAAACGCTAGAGGCCCATGTACTGTGGAATGTCAGCGCACGTTAAAGAACCCCAGGTGGTCGAAATTGTCCGGAGTCCTCTACTACTGCGTCCCTCATAGCCTGAGTCACTTTGGGACGTTAAACCCCCATAAGCTGAACCAAGCCAAGCTTCGGTTCATCCAAAACAACCTAGCCTAGTCAAGGAAATGGTGCAACAGGGACTACAAATCTCTCTAGCTGTCTTTTCAAATAGCTTAAAAGCTAAACGCGCTCCGAACAGTGTCTGAGGGTACTCTTTATTTATTTATTTATATATATATATATATATATATATATATATATATATATATATATATATATATATATATATATATATATATATATATATATATATATAAGAAAGCGTTTTCAAGGAACCAATCTGCGAGACAAGGGCTTGTCTAGGTAGTGGACGTTGCACCAACCAGACAAAAAAAAACCCAAATCGATGAAACCTTAAACGTGCAGGGCGCATGGAGCTACAGTAACTGCCGCTATAGCTAACGCGGCAAAAGACATAAGAAACCTGGAAGAAGAAAGCTTTGTTTCTTTACTTTCTATCCCGCAGAAGATGTCAGAGCGGCGAACATATACGGCGCCATAAAAAAGACAGAAAAAGAAAAAATGAGCGCGAAAACGCCTCCAGAATTGCCGCCAGTGTAATGAGCCTGTTGGCAGCGTACGCATACATGAAACTGGTGTTCGGAGGCAAAAGTGAACACAGTGAACACGAAAAACACGCGCTTTTATAAAAACGAACGCTAAAACGATCGGTTTTAACAGACAACTTCCTCCCCCTTCTTGGGTATGTGCCATGTCACTAAGGCAACAACAACAACAATCGCCTAACCGAGCGACACGTCTACAGAGCAACCCTCAACTGGCGAGGCATCGTCTGGGAAGACGGCTATAGAAAGGGCAGATCAGCGCGAGAAGTGTAAGCGCGGTGGGGGAGGGGATGATTAAAAAACAAAACGAACATAAAGAGATGACGGAGCTCGAAAATAAAAGGAGTCGAAGCCAACAGGCAATCTCGCGCTGAAGAGGCGGGGTTGGTCTGGGAGGAGATGGCGTCCTCGCTAAACGCGCCCCGGCTTTCCTGCATATACGTATATACGTATATATATATATATATATATATCGCGCCGAATCGAAGGCGCGGCAGGCAGCAGCACGCGATCGGGAGAGGGACGATCCGGCGCGATCCCCTCCCACCGCCTCGACGGCAGACCAGGACTCCCGCGGAGGCGAAAGCTTCTTCTTTCACTTTCTTCTTTCGTTTTTTTTTTCTTCGGCTTTCGCTGCCGCCCGCCTTCATTTCATCTTTTTCTCAACTACTTTCTCTCCTTCTCCCTTTGCAGCGTGTTACGTATCTTACAGGTTGAAACGCGGAGTAGAAGCGCGGCAGAGCCGTGCCGGAGGGAGCGGGGAGGGGGGTGACGTCTTATGATTTATTGTTTTATGCTCTCTTTACCTCGCACGGGCTCGCGATGCCGGTTTTTGCAGACGCGCGTGCTAAGCGGGAAAAAGAAAGACCGACCCCCCCTCCCGTTCACCGCTGTCTGTGAGAGAGCGTCGCGTTAGCTTCGAAGCGAGAGGAGGTAAACAGAGGAACGGGAAGTAAGGAAGCGATAAACAGGGCGAAGCCACAAAGGCTTGACAAGAAGAAGAGCTGCGTGCGGTCGGCTGAGAAATAGACGGGCGTGATCCGATGATTTCCGGGGCCGCCGGAGCCGATGATCCCCCGCCGTCGTCGGTGGGTTGGCAGGGCGGCCCGCGAGATCCGAAAGGGTTGCTCGGACTCGAGAGATGTGCCGCGAGGTGCAGCGAGGCGTCGGAAAGAGGAAACACCGAAAGGGGGAGGGGAGAAGGTCAGACTAGGTGGAACACAGCGACGGATGTGTGTGCTGGCGCCTGTACGCAAAGCTGAGGTGCGGCCCCGTAGGAAGAAAAATAAAATGTTAGCAAACAAAGAAAAAAAAACGGAAGCAGCAGAGTCGGAGATTGAAGACCGGCCGGCGTCGGACACGTCGTGGGCTGAGCCCGCATACGTATGAGGTTCTAGACGTGGTCGTGATGGAGAACGGCGAGAACACGTCCGACTAAGGCGGGTTTGCCGTGCTAGGAAAAAAAAAGAAGGCTGAGAACGATCGGATGGGAGATGGAGATAGTGAAGTGTTGATAGGCTGACCATTCGGCCGTGTATAGAGGCACATCATCGAGATGCGACATCGGCTAGAGGCAGAACAGGTATACAGAGTTGACCGGTATGCTGAAAGGCGTGGTTGCTGTATCTCATGTCCATGTGGTCGTATAGGAGCGACTTGAAACATAAGTTATACTGATAACATGGTGCCCTGAGCAGCACAGGCAATCAGATTGCCTGTGCTGTTTCGCGTCGTTCCTCTTTTCAGAAAAAGGATGCAAGCAGCGAAGCACCAGGCCATATAGTGGGAGAATCTCACAAATCAGAAATACTAGTGGTGCTGTGTTTTGTGTAGTTTAGGAAAGCACTAACTCACACTAGAAAAAAAAAATCACAAGAAGCTTCAAGAACACGAAGAATCCGAGGTCATCTCTACTGCGACAGACGTAATCTTTTATTCTAGTAAAACAAGCAACTTAATACTGTAACTGAATGCGTCCATCGTTGTGCTTCTGACGGGTGCTGAAATTCTCGCGTACCCGACCGAAATTCGGGAGCACGCTTCGCGTATTAAGCGTTATTTGAGGACAGAGCACAACCCTTTTGCTCTGGCTTTGTATACAGCCAGCGCGGGACAGCCGAGTTCGACCTGGGGTGCTTGCGAAAGACCAAGACGTGGGCAGAATCGAATGAGTCGAGAAGAAAAAAAAAAACGTCCAAGGCGCTCTTTGAAGGAACAGAAAGAAAAAGAAACAAAAGAAAAACAATCCAATTGCGCGATGTTCAGGGAACGAAAGATGCTGTCGAGAGTACGTGGGTACTCCTGCCTATACAAACTGCTTTCGTACGTGACACAGAGGGTATAAAGTCACGCTGAACTTCGCTGTTGTCTTTGTGTTGTATCTAGTGCAGTTAGGAACCTGAGAATCCATCATGAAAGAAAGGGGTGAACTGCTGCAACTCCGATAAGGAAATGGATGAAAGGACAACCACTCGTGATTCCAGACAACCGCCTGGTAATAGACATCAGCTAGGGAATTGTAGATTTTTTAAAGATTTCGCGCTATTCTTAACGTTTGCAACGGGGTAACAGACATAAAGAAATAAACTCCAATTTGTGTTTGCTTAACTTAGTACCCATAATATGCAGTTGGTACTTAACGACGGATGTTAGTCGAAATCACACCTAGCGATACCTTCAGTCATTTAACCTGGTTCAGTGTGCTGGCCCTTACTTTTTTCTCATCTCGAAAGACATCGCACGACACATCAGAAGTTTCAAGCAACACATGGACGCTTTCACTTCCATCGTGTGCGTAAAAAAAAGTAATAATAATAATAATTCAATTAGGCGTTTCCGAAGTGCCACATTTCGCCATTCTCTCAAGCCCTGTGATCGTTACTTGATACCAGCCTACTGACCATGATGCCAATCTGTTATCGCGCAGTGCTTTTGGTGCCACATGTAAATATAAACTAAAATAACCACACTGTTGCGTCGCCTGGGATCAGCCCAGTTTGCCCTGAAAGCTGGTTGTTAGTAAAGCATGGTCGCGGCTGACCTTTATGAAAGCTGCAACTCCAGTTCTTTCTTTCTTTCTTTCTTTCTTTCTTTCTTTCTTTCTTTCTTTCTTTCTTTCTTTATTTATTTATTACAATTCATTGGCCCCTTGGCTCCCTGCTATCTATTAGGAGTAGCCTTTCAAGGCACTGATGTTCTCCCTCAGGTCAAATCGTACACTCTGGCTTCAGTGGACAAGCAAAGCAATTTAATACAAGCATTACTGCTACTTCATGTGCGGTAAACAAGCCAGATTTTGCGAAGAGGGCTTCCACGGTCGCCTTTGAAAGACCGCCACTTTCTGTTCCAAAGGCCGGCCGCAGGTGACGCCGGCCAGCCGTTTCGAAAGACCGTATAGGCTGTACAACCTGCTATCAAAGCCCTGCACGTCTACATACATTACCGTCGGTGGGGTAACATAAGCTAGGCCCTATGCACGTCCTTGCTGCGCGCGTAACTTCCGTACCAGCACAACCGAGGTAGGAGGCATCGCAACAATGGGGCCAGTACACGTACGCGAACGCAACGGTCCTTTGTGCCGGCGGCAGCGAAACGCGACACTCCGCCACCGGTTGAGTGGAGCAGCTCTACAACGACCGACGCCCTATAGAGCAACGGCAGCTATAGCAGTGCCCTCGGTCATCTCCCTTTCCCCTTGCACCCTCCCCTGCAAAGTCCAGTAAACCTCACAGCGCACGCTGTCCGCAGGAGATCTGCTTGGCCGTGGTCGCCCGCCACCAGAAGTTCGACGCACTCAAGATGGCCGTCGCCAGAAAAGGGCTGTGCGGGTGAAGAACGGGGGGAGGAGGGAGGGAATGGGGATGGAAGAGGTCTTCAGGGAGAGCGCTTTCTGGACGGGTCGATAGAAGAGAAGGAAAGACGTACGGAGACACTGAAAACAAAGAAAGACAGGACTGAGTAAATAAACAATGGAAATAAAGCAAGATGATACATGAAAGAAAAGGGACAACAAAAAGAGATGTTCATCTTGGGGAAAGAGGAAGAACGGGGGGGGGGAGGTGAAGAGGACATAGGGACGGAAGTGCAGCGAAGGCTAGGGAGGTGAGACAAGGAGGGAAAAAGGGTTCCTAGCCCCATCTCCCCAGGCCACCTTTTCTCCCTACAACTGGAGCGGAAAGAAGGAGAAACATTCCGGTGCTAATCAAATTGTCGCCACGATTGACGAGAGCGACGAACGAAGGACGCCGTGCGAGGAAGCGCAGCGGCTAAAAGCGCCATAAACAAGACGAGCCGGCAAGCAACAGCGCGCGAAAGTTGTTCGTTCACTGGGCACGTATACTATAGCGGTCCTTGCGAGGGGAAGATGGGAGCGTGAGACTGAGGCAGCAATACACCGACGAGGTCCGTTGTTACTACGGTTTGTCCGCAGCTACAAAGGGTTCGTGTGTGCGCGCTTGGATTGGAAACAAGATGATCTCTAAGCGCTGGAACGGGCTTATTAGCTCCGCCACAGAGGCATCGATTGCTGAGGATTCTCGTCGCGGAAGAAGCAGGAAAAGGCGATACAGAGTCGGGAAGACAGTTGTGGGACCGACCGGCACAAATGAAAATTCTTTTAATGTGGAAAGGAAGGTTAGTGGTGGGGGGGAAGGAAGAGTCATGAAAATAAGCGAAAGTTGACAGCGTAGAAAGAGTAAACCCTTCTCCCTCCCCTTACACGCACGCACGCACGCACGCACGCACGCACACACACACACACACACACACGCACGCACACGCACGCACGCACGCACGCACGCACACGCACACACACACACACACACACACACACACACACACACACACACACACACACACACACACACACACACACACTGTGTGCAAAAAATTCCTATATAAGGAAGCAGCTGCTGCCGTACTCTAAGGAAAAAGCAAACGCACGGTTTCTGAGTTTCCCCGGGAGCGGAACAGACAAACGGCAAAAGGAATTCCTTCGAACCAGAGTGCACTTGTCCCCCTCGAATTCTCGTTTGATCCTGGCAGGCGACTGCAGCTGGCGAGGTTTCTTCAATTTCCTTTCCTCACGTTTCTCTTATACTATAGCGATGCTTGTGTTTCGTTAGCGACTCCGCGGTTTTCAGAAGCAGCCAACTCATCTTCCGCTACGCTCGAGACGTTCCTTCCGAAGGAGCGAAATTTTCGCTTTCATTTTCCCCTCCAGAGCAGGAAAGTGAGGAGCGTCGCTTTCCCCGGCCTAGAGAATTTGGAATGATAATAAAAAGCGCTCGGCGATGTTTTCGATGAAGAAAATATTTGTGAGACTTTCGAAGAAGAGGAGAGAAGCCCGTTAAGACACCGTGGCGTCGTTTGAATCGTGTTCACTTTAGCTCCTGCAGTTTCTGGAAGCGCCCTTGAGTGAGGTACGCATTAAATAAATGTGCCTGAACACTTGCGCAACTACATCACCAAGCCACAATACTTCGAAGCCTCAAATTTTTTTTTTTTGCCACTTGAACGCACTGAAGACCGTACTCCCGCAGCTAAGTAGAAGGCAGTGAGCGGCAGAACACTACACTGTCTTCTTTGTATCACGAAAAACATTGCTGGTTAGTGGGCATAAGGGTACGCACCTTTGCCAAAACGAGTGGCTAGATGGCACAAATAAAAGAGAATTGTTTTTCCGCGTGGGATTTGCTCGACAAAAACCTTGCCTCTTTGCAGTTTTGAAAACGCAATGCACCTTGCGATATCTTTCATAAGAGCTCAGCGTTATGTAAAAAGGATAAGAGTCAGTGATTCAGTCGTCAAGTACCAAACTTTAAAAAAAAACCTCTGTTGAAGAGAACGATAAAAAACAACACAGTACAACTGTTCTGGTGTTCCGGTGCGCATGTTTAGCGAGATGCTCGTAAAACATAGCGATTAATGTTAGAGGGTGTTATCGCGTCTCAATCGCGTGAACTTTCGCTCGCTGCCTCCAACTCTGTAATTAGGAGACAAAATTTGAAAGCAATGCATAGCATAAACTGTGGACACATAAATAATAATCATGGAATCTCTAAGAGGAAATCGCAGGGCATTTTTGCACGGGAACTGAATGAAAGCAAGTGATGAATCTATATAGACTGCCTTAGTCTGTGTGCCTCTTGCTAAAAGGAGAAACGATATATTAAGTGCACTTGCAGCATTTCCAAGCAATATTCTGAATTTACGACCTCTGGGAATTTCCGCTTCACATCTCAAGCGATAAACGTGACCCCTTTCTGTTAAAGCATGACCCGACTATCTGCCGGCACTCCGCGGGATTATAACGACGGCGATCGAAAATAATTGGACTTTAATGATCCAGCGAACACCACTACAAGTCCACAGCGATGCTCCCGCAATTACGTCACATGAAAGTTTGCGCAATAAAGGCACTTCACCATTGGCACGTTTCCCCACACCGCTGGCACCCTGGCAGTGTAACTTTCAAATACGAGCACCCTCAGGCGAGGTAATCGCGGTTTATTGCACCGATTACACACGGGAGGGAATGCTACATTAATTCAGCTCACCAGGATGTGAACGCTCCAAACATTTGCGCAGCGCTTCTAAACAGAGTACAAATATATAGCACTGGATAAAAGTCGAATATATATTCGCGCATTTACTTTAGATTTTACGATACTGCTTTAATTGGCTATTACCGTTTTCATTCCTACAACTTATTCAAAAGCAGCGACACATCATGAATGCCTTTTTACAGCTTCAGGGCATATTTGTGCAGCGTCGGTCAAAAGTATCCGGGACGCGGTGGAAGGTCTATATCTGGGGCCCGGGGGTTGTCTTTACCACTTAGTCTGGCCGCTGCTTTCTTGCCGTTCAAGCCCTTGCGCATCAAATAAGCCAAGTAAGAAAGCATGTCTCGGGGCGGCAAATAAATGGAAAATTTAAATAGCTATGTAGATGGTTGGTTGGTTTATGAGGTTTAACGTCCCAAAGCGACTAAGGCTATGAGAGACGCCGTAGTGGAGGGCTCTGGAAATTTCGACCACCTGGGGTTCTTTAACGTGCACTGACATCGCACAGTACACGGGCATCTAGAATTTCTCCCCCAAAGAAATTCAACCGCCGCGGCCGGGATCGAACCCGCGTCTTTCGGGTCAGCAGCCGAGCAACATAACCACTGAGCCACCGCGGCGGCAAATAGCTATGTAGAGGAAAACAAAAACGCTGATATTGGCATTTTGGTCACGGTGTTTGTCAACCTCCCAGATGCTGTTTTGCTCGTTGTTTTATACTAATAATACATTCATCCTGCGGCATCATATGCATCATCCCATAGTCGGGTACAAATTAAGTCTGCAGTGAAGCTCCGCCCACATTCAGGACCGCCGCACAGAATTCCTCCGCGATAATAAAGTGGTACGTCTTTAAAACTTTCCTTCTTACCTAAACAACACGCTAGTTACAAGAAAGAGTTGTAAGCTCTAGAATGTTCTTACCTGGCTTGTGTATAATAGGTAAACACTAAGAAGTTGATTTCATTTACTGTTGCGATTGGCCAGTGCAGTAATACACTACGCCGGGGACCATGACCCAGTGTTAGAAACTGCTGTTTTTTTTTTAAGTTGTATCCTACTATAACACCATATTATCACACTCCTTGAGGAGCACAGCCTGCACCGGGAACAAGCTGGCTTCGTATGTGTTTCAGTCGCCATGATGCTGAGATAGGGGAACCGAAAAGTCGAAGGTTTGAATAAACTATTAATTGGCAGTTCACAAGCAATCCCTGCTGAATGGAGAAAAAGCACAACTCTGAACGAGTTTGGGTGAGACACGGTCGCCCATGTGCACCTGACAGCAGCTTCGCACTTATCTTCGGCGGTGCACGAGTCTTCAGTAGTGTTCCTTCCAAAATGGTCACTTGGTTTAAGTCAGCTTTGTTGTTTTGTTTTGTTCTTTCAGAGGTTACTTAGGTTCGAGGTCTGTTGGGCATTCCTGCGAGATTTCTAATACCGATTTAAGTATGCATTCTGCGGAGAATGTTCATTGTACAATCGAGGAAAAAAATTCTGCGAGAATCGGGCGCGAGAAGAAAAAAAAAAATACCTCTGTGCGCTCAGGCAAGCCAGTTTTTTGAGAATCAAGGATGCATAACTGGGACATGCATACGCCATCTGCACAATAAGTTACTAGCGATGCAACGTAGCAATAATTTCCTTTTTTTTTGTTTTTTGCGCACACGCATTGCTCAAAATGTTGTTGTCGCTGCTACTTTATCACGACAGCGAAACCCACACCACAAAACACAGAAAAAGAAAACAAAACAAAGAAAACTCGTTCCAGCAGTGCTGTGAATTGTATATTCGGTGCTGCGGACTCGTATGTGTGCATGTCGTGTATGTCGTAAGCTTTTGAGCAACCGCTCCCATTTACGAAAAGAAGCAGCCGGTGCCCCAGGCATGCACCAATCTTTTCTTGCATATGTTCAACTAAATAAACAGAAATTCTAGGCCTGCGGCCACAAATTTGCCTTCTGCCTTTGTTCAGGGGAAAACATACCGGGTCCGAAAAATTGTTTAAGCTGACAAACGGCACTTGAGCTCAAGCCCGAAGAAAAAAGTTTAATGTCTATGAATTATAGGCACTGCTGCATGGTTAAATGGCAGACTTCGTATCCGCCCGTGACGAAGGTGCAACAAAGTACAAGCCCGCATTTTTAGCTCCGCACCGGTTTGGGCCGCGGGCTGTGAGCAGGAGACGCGAAACAGCTTAATCACCTGCGCTGCGCTTAGTTAGCGGCGTAAATTATTGAGAAGATTAACCTCGCATCGAACGCGTCAGAAGGGTCCTCTTCGCTCGCCGAAAGAATAAACAAAAACAATAAACAAATCATAAATATACGAGCGATTAAATAAAGGGGACGAAGTCACGGTCGCTTCACGGATGCAGCTTTGTCGCATCATTCACAGGCGCGCTGCTCTAAAGTAGCAAAGAAAACAACAGCTTCATTAATGCACAGCTATTAATGCGCAGCACAGCATTTCCTTGTTGCAGAGGTTTGCGCTAATTGTGTTGCCGCTATCATCGATTAAACTAGTAATAGAAGTAAAAGGTTACTGCGAACACAGCGGAACAAATTTTAATACTGTAAAGTTTGCTTTAGCGGCAAAGCAACACGCTGTACACTGTAGAGCGACGAAACCACGCTTTCTCTCAAAAATTAATTATAGCCATAAACAACGACACGCTGAATGTATGCGACAGTCTGTAGCAAGTGGCAAGGTCCCGCAGAGGTTAAGCGCTATGCATCTGCAGCGCATATATAGAGATAGAGATGGGTCGGAGCGGAACCCTTTTCTATTCCAAGGCCTCGTGATTTACTAATTCTTTATTATTTGTTCAATCTAGTTATAATTAATTTTATAACACTCAATCTGGGGTGCCACTGCAGCCAATAAATCTGGAAGCCTCGTCTATATGTTCCCGCTGAAGTATGTACGAAATACGATCCTTGCAATTATGTGAAACAAATGTTTAAAAGCCATGCAATTCTTAACACTGCGAGCATGCAGCAACGCAGGAATCAGTACAGAAGGCAGGACCACAGAGAACACGTATTGTACATCAAGATGCGCGCACACACATCAACTAATAGAGGTAGCTTAAAAAGGAAATTAGTTATGTATACACATATACAAAGCGGTAGGACCTACCCTCTGTGGCACTGTAGGTTACCGAATACTCGCGGGAGCAAAACCCTGCAAAGTGCGCGTACTATTCTCGCTTTCCATCACAAAGAGGGGTTTGGCGCAAGTTTTATTGATTTCAGACCTAACAGGGCACTAAATAGTTAATTCATCAATAGTTCCGCTCATTAGTTCTACTTCCGGCAGTTCAGGTAAGCGCAGAACGAATTCAATTTCCCTCCAGCTCCTAGTCGGCAATCATTCATGTTGCTCTCTTCATCCGCTTTAGAATTTCCCTTTCTCGCTTCCATCTCCCTTTTCTCGACTGAGCGTAATTAACATGTCGAGGTACGTCTCCCTTTTCGGTCTTTTATGTTCTTTGCATTCGCTGATAAATGCCCGCAGCTTATTTTCATTGCGTTCCAGAAATTCCGTACGATTCTGCAAAGCCTTATTCAAGTTGCTTGCAAGTCATCCGCTTTGTTTTTTTTCTTCTAGTTCCGTAGTCTTCGTCCTTAGGTACCGTCGGGTGCCGCCCGCGCCGGTAATTAACATCTCTACGACGCAAAAACGTGCCGATAATTTTTTCGCGTTCGAAAACTTTTCGACGCCTAATGAGCGAATGCACTTCCCCACATTTCCGCTATTAATCTCAGGCGCTAGAGAACAATAAAAAACAGCAAAGAAGGAAATATAATTAACGGAAGAACACGGCGCTAATGATTAGGCCTCCCTTTAGGGTATATACTTAGAGTATACACCTTGATTGGATGTGAACGGTCCAGTGAGGCCTGGAATTCTTCGTTGCTCTAATGGAAAGCGATCAAGTAATGAGCAAGAAAGATGCCTCGAGACTGCATGTCCTTTAGCGCTTGATTGAGCTACATTCCTTTCGACATTACGGACCGGAGTAAAAAAAAATAAAGACTGTGACGTCACCTAGTCGAAAAGGCATATGTTTAAACTTAAAAAAAAAAATGACACGCATGCGTTTCTTCGTTATCATGCACTCACAAAGCTTCTACCTAATGCTCCAGCAATACAAAGTGGCGAAGAAAACCACACAGGTTTGCCTCCCCGAAGTGAGCAAAATCTCGGAGAGAGGACTCTCGAGAAGACTGGATTAATGAAACTGCAAGCTGGTTTCGAAGTATTCTTCTCTGCACTTAACGTTAATTATTAGGTATATCTTTCTCATTTTGCATCCGTGCGAGAAAAAAAAACAATCTTTTCGCGCAATCTTGCCTTCGGCATTGTGGCGCAAGGCATGTTGTTTCCTTAGCAGTTGTAGCCAGTTGTGGAACTATGTTTCTGGCTCTGGTAAGTACGGCAACAACAAACGTCGCTTCACATCAGCCAGCATCTTTTCCATCTGGGATTAATGGACCACCGGAAAAGAGGCGAAAGCCATGTGGTTACAATGAACGTGTCTAGTTCCAGTACGGCGCGACCGGCATTATCCCCAAACTGTCGTGCCCATGTGTGGGACCAAAGGCCGGCCGTTTCCGGGAGTCCCCAGCGTGCCAGCCTCGCAAGGGTCCATGCCATGCAGCACGGCATGTCGAACACGTGCGCACCACGAGATTTTGAGCACATGTCGATCACCCGCATTCTGCATAGCATCGACGCGTCCTCCTAACCAAACGCGAACCTTGCTGAACACTTTTTCTTCGGCAAGAAAATTATATAAACATAATCTTCTTTGCTTCCCATCACCCAAATGTTTCACTCGACGATATTCCTGTCCTGAAGGGAAATGGCGACGTTCTGGACCGAGGATCCGTCAAGCGTCACCCGAAGCCCAAATAACAGTTCTAACTCACACGAGACGTGATGAGCTACCCTATTCAATCTCCAGTCTCTATACGGAGGCACTACCAGCGTCTCTTCCTTTAGATGTGGACGTAATACCGATCTTGATGGAATGCTTGTTAATCATCCGTAAATGCGTGGATTATTTGTTAAATGACTGCTCTTCAAGCACAGTCAACGCATAGTAAAATTCGTTATCAGGTTGCTTGATGTCAGACTCGTCCTAATACACACCTCGGATCATACGGCTAAGAAAACAATCGCAGTTAATTCGCTTATTAGGAAGCGAAACATACAAAGAACAAGACATAACCAAATAAACGCATACACACACATCCATAGCCAAAAGGGATTATACGCCTCTATCCGACCACCGCCAGGGCTCCGTCTGTCGTAGGAAAGTCGGCCTAACACGATTACCTCTCGCAGCTAGCGGACACAAATCTCCGGCCAGTTTCAAAGGTGACATGTATAACCGGCGCGCCTACTTATTTAGCATTAGATTTGCTGAATCGGCTCAAAAACAGGTTAGAATAGCTTAGTACCATGGGTGAATGCTGAGCATTAAATCTTCTCATAACACCGATTAGAAGCTCTGATCGGTGTTATGACAAGATTTAATGCCAGATTTGCTAGATGCTAGAATCTTCCAGAAGGATTCTAAAAGAATCCTCAGTTCTACAACACCCATGACTTACGCACAGAAGGAAATAAAATAACCAAAAAATGTCCACATCAGACACACGTTCTGCTATTCTACTAAAGTGATTCGTCCCTTGTGCATATATATATATATATATATATATATATATATATATATATATATAGTTAGTTTAGTTTAGTTTAGTTTAGTTTATGGGGTTTAACGTCCCAAAGCAACTGAGGCTATGAGAGACGCCGTAGTGGAGGGCTCCGGAAATTTCGACCACCCGGGGTTCTTTAACGTGCACTGACATCGCACAGTACACGGGCCTCTAGAATTTCTCCTCCAAAGAAATTCTGCCGCCGCGGCCGGGAATATATATATATATATATATATATATATATATATATATATATATATATATATATATATATATATATATATCCATTCGTTGCATGCATGTGTCCAGCAGCATCATTATTTTTTCTCGTTTCACTACCACAGAAAGCACTTGCTTTTAGTTCAGATGCACAGCACCACATCCAATATCCTTCTTCAGAAAATGACCTGCATTACTTACCTGACGGTAAGCTTTGACGAATGGACAATTCTTCAGCCGGAAATCTCGTGCCTCTCTCAACCTTCTTTCCAGCCTCCGCTTCCTCCCTTTTTCCGTTCTGTTTCCTGAACACAGACAGGAGAAGTATATATCAGGTACGTTATTTTCCCTTCGACCCAAAGGCCGCTTCGATTTTCAACTCATATACTGAACAAAAACGTTCGGGAGAGAGAGAGAAAAAACCCAGTACTCATCAAGGCTTAAGAGGTGAGCGAGATGTGCTGAAGTAACAGCATTTATGTTTCCATAGTTTACGAGCGCTCAGTTGCATCCGGCAAGGAAGTGGGGCTTTCGGAGGTTCTTCTAAGTAATTTTAACAAAAAAGCAAAGGAACCAGAGAAGACACGAAACTGAAATTTCGGCAAAGTGAAGGCATAGTGATGAGCCTCTGATGGAAACAAATAATTACAAACAAAACAAAGGAATGACCAGACGCGGAAGCGTATACGGAAGACCTCAATACCGGATGTCCGGTTTCTGGGATTCAAACGACAACGAACGCGTCGTGTTCCCGTGAGGACTGCACGAAGGTAGTTCGTCCACACACACAAACACACACACACACACATATACTGAGCAAAATAAACGTAGAAGAACCCATCTCATCCAAGTTCAATTGGCACCCAGAGAAGGCACATAGAGCCGCTAAGCCGAACAATAGAGTACACGAAGCGAAGACACAAACATAACCACTATGCCCCGTGCAGTAAACGAAGCGGCCAGAGGGCCACTGCAACGTTTTTGAGCTTACGTTTCCTGAGCGCCGTTTTATACAGGGAGGCGGCGATAAAAATATTCCATCAGGAAAACCCTCCACTGCGAAAGTATCTGAAAGCAGCAATGAATAAAACTTATTTCTCTTCTGCGCCGTCGACAAATTTGCGACCGGCAGGGAGGCTATATCCCGCATCCGGCACGGTCGGCTGATGGCAAGGCGCTGGGCCAAGGCAGGAAGGTTGTTAAAACTCCCGTTGGAATCAGCAATGACTTATACCTGTGTACGAGGTCGACTTCCCGGAGGGGCTCCGTTAACTTGTTTTTTTCTGTTTATTCTCTCTTTCTTTTCCTCTTCTTCTTAGGAAAAGAATTTTTATGCAGCCAGCCTGATTTACACAGACGGCTTTTTATAGGGCTCTTCCGTTATTCCGATGGATTCTGTACGAACGGGCGGATGTTTTGTTGCCGCCTTCGAACGTTTCTCCCTAAAAGAGGAACGAACCCCATGGATGAAACCGGAGCGTCCATGGGCTCAGGCGGGAGATGCCGATAGGATGCCTATGTGACACAGCTGCTGAGTTAAAAGATTGTCTTAACGGAGACTGCTGAGATGCTCCAAATACAAGCATGGCAGAGTAATTTAGTTCGCAAGCGGAAGGAACTCATTCTCAGCAAGCAGCGTTTTCTGGGCTAAATAAGTCTCTCTTCTTAGTGTGCGTGTGCGTTTGCTGCGCGGAGGGATTTTACTTTTTTGATGTTTTTCAACCTACACGAGAAAGCGAAACAATCACGCGCTGCGCATATGAAAAGCTGGTACTTACGAAACTAAAAGCTCACCAAGACTCCGTAAAAAACGGCTCAGATGCATATCTTTTGTGCTAATTAAGTACGTTTTTGCTGCCTAAAACTATGACATGGGTTTAGTTGAGTAATATCATTAATATGTTTATGGCATACGCGTTGTGAAGGTTCTGGAGAATCGTATAGTGGCTTCTGTAGGCGGAAGTTGATTGGATTGGAAAACGTTTATTGTCAGCACTGAGCCCTAGTGCGCATTATACTAGGTGGCTTCGAGCCCATGGCTCTTGGCGACCTTGTGAGCCCACTCAGTGGCCCGGACTTGCGTCAACGGGTCTGAGCTGGCCAGTATAGCCTCCCACCGCTCTAGAGAAGGGACTGGTAGTAGGTCCGCCGGTGGCGGCGCCTTTTTGCAGCTCCATAAAATGTGGTCATATCCGGCTATCTCGCCGAAACTGCTCCCAAGAACTCACAAACATGCGCACGAGCTCACGCACGCAAGGTATACGCTCGACAATTCGAGAAGTGCGCATTATGCAAATATCCACCACCTGCACGAGCAACAGACCGCCGTCGGTGGAGCGCCTCTTCGCCGCCAGGAAAAAAAATATAAATAAAAAGGACAGCGCCCTTCGTCGCACACATGGTCGCGCACAATGGCGCCCGCTCGGTTCAATGCATTTCGCGTGCGAGCTAGGAGCGCGTGGTTACAATGGAATTAATTTCGGCCATCCCCCCCCCCCCCCCCCCCCCTTCTCCTCCCTTATTTCCCATCCAACTCCCCGGACGCGCATTGTCGCGGTGTTTCCCAGACCTGGAAATTCAAGCACCTCTCCGCATATAAATGCATTACTTGAGGAATACGGCGCTTCTCCATCGCGATGCGGTCCTCGTCGGCGGCGTCGCTGAAAAGATTGGTTCGTATAGTTCGTGCGCCGGGGAAGAGGCGGCGTCGTTGTCGCTTGCGCTTTTCGCGGGCAAATATAAGACCAGTCGGTGTCCAGTCTTATATTAGGAGAACGCCAAGCAGGCGGGCCCGCTTTCAATAAGTTTTGGCTCCGCGGCTAGCGCGCGCGCGCGGACAGTGAAATCTCATTACGCGAGCTGCACCGCCTGCGTGCCAGTGAGTGTTTGTGCGTGGGTGCTCTGAGAGTGAGTGACATGGAATGGCTCAGATCTCCGAGACTACCAAAGTGAGAATGCAAGGAGTAGTGAAGGAGACGGCGGGGGGGGGGGGGGGGGGGGGGGGATAAATTCGGACGCACGGTGGCGCTTTGAAAGCGGCGGTCGCGATTTCCTAATTTCCCTTGTACGCAGCCCCGTTCTCAACCAAAGCATGCGCGCAGGCGGTGATATTGGAAAGCTGAGGAAGGTATGCATGGTTACCTGTAGAAAGCGGCGCGCGTCAGTCACGATGATGCCGCGGAACGACTGAGACCGATAAACTGCTCGCGAGAGGAAATGACTTGCGGAAATCAATCTTCCGGCTAAAGTTATCTGCTACACACTGAATAAATGCAGTCTTGCGAGGCGGCCTTGGGACAAACCCAGCGGCCACTGACGCTGAGATGTAGAGACGTCCTTCAGATTTCCTGAAGGTCGTTATAAAGAGTCGCAGAAAGCCGGGTGCTACCTCCTCCTTCCCCCTCCTCCTCTCCACACGTACACGCACATACACGAACCCGTCACACCACAGTAGAGGCACATTTTGGGCAGACATAAGTATACAGTCGACACCAAAAGTTGACGGAATGTAAGTGGGCGGAAAAAACAAATATTTATTTCGGCGAAGTAAAGAAAGCCATAGCCTGATAATGCTTGCCTGTATGAGGGTCGGTGCCCTCTCCATTCGCTAGTATCTACAGCGGCCGAGTGCGTCATGAGGAAGCGCTGTAATAGTTTAGCTTTTCTCGAGCACACGCCTCCAGTAAACTACTGCAGCGGACCCTACAAGTTTAAGTGAGGAAATGGACGCTTCATTCTAACTGCACAAAGGAAGAAATGCAGTTTTATTGAAGCATGGAGCTTGAAAAGTCTATAATGAAGTTTTACTCTTCCCCCAGAAAACAGTAGACATGCATGCGTCCATGACGTGTTCTTAGCGTAGCTGTTCCGAATGACTCGGTCTATGCAATAAAAGAACATAACTAATCCGTCAGAGTGCTGCCTTCTTCAACGGTCATTTCGTTTTATATGTTCGCATGCCGGGGAACTATAATACAATTTAGAAAGAAAGAAAGAAAGAAAGAAAGAAAGAAAGAAAGAAAGAAAGGAAGAAAGAGAGAGAGAAAGAAAGAAAGAAAGAAAGAAAGAAAGAAAGAAAGAAAGAAAGAAAGAAAGAAAGAAAGAAAGAAAGAAAGAAAGAAAGAAAGAAAGAAAGAAAGAAAGAAAGAAAGAAAGAAAGAAAGAAAGAAAGAAAGAAAGAAAGAAAGAAAGAAAGAAAGAAAGAAAGAAAGAAAGGCGCTTCTTCTTCTGCATCTTCAGATTATCACCAGACCCACGTCGCAATCAACACACGGTGGAAAGGGAAGGACGACAGGTCCGAGGTTTATGTCGGGGCCTAGAGGAACAGAACCCGACGAGGAGACGCGCAGTTCCAGCCGTCTGCGCAGGCCAGTTATGTTCGCGGGCCCCTAACGAGTCCCCTGTGACAGAAATCCCGTGTCAGTGGGTCTCCGCGCCGACGCTCATGACGTTACTCTCGTTCGCGTTGTGTTCCCGCTTGCTTTGTTGGCTACTGCTTCCGTCTGCCGATCCGCTCCTTTCCCTCATAACTTGCTTTACTCCCCGCGAGAAATATAAGTGAGCAACGGATGAATGATAAAAGCAATTCGAGGTACCAGGTTTCTAGAGGCGGCCAGCGGGTTAGACAGCCGTGTAATTGGTGCTAAGCGAAGATATGATCGATCGGTCACCCGACTCGCAAGCACCAGGAAGGCGGGGAAGTATCCGGCAAAGTTGATAGCTCGACGTACGAACATGGTGATTGGGAGCTTCTTTCCGGGGGCATTTCTGACCAGGAAGTATCGTGTTTCCACTTATTGCCCCCACTAGTGATGGGTAATGATAATATCCGCGCGATGTCACAATATCCACGACGGTAGTGCAAGATGATGAAGAGCCTACTTCGCGAAAACAGCACAGTTCCAACAGTGATGCGCCTATAGCGCTTTACTCTGACGAGCATGTAATTTCGGGTAGAGCAGCTGGAAGGACGAGGAATTTTGTCTTAGTCGGCAGGTGTCCGATTCCGGTGCTATTACCGCCTGTGCTTTTTTCCATCTCTCTTTGCTCATCCCAAACACGCAGATACACTCAGAACGTAAAGCCAAGCCCAGTGTCTCAACCTTTTCGTCGTTGTATGTTACGCAAAGCTCTCGATATTTCCTATTTTAAGAAGCGCCCGCTCCGATTGATTGATTGATTGATTAATTGATTGACTGACTGACTGATTGATTGATTGATTGATTGATAGACTGATTGATTGATTGATTGATTGGTTGATTGATTGATTGATTGATTGACTGAGTGAGTGAGTGATTGATTGATTGATTGATTGATTGATTGATTGATTGATTGATTGATTGATTGATTGATTGATTGATTGATTGATTGATTGATTGATTGATTGATTGATTGATTGATCGATCGATCGATCGATCGATTGATGCGCTTGCTAAAGGCCAACCCGGTGAGACCGAACATTCACCAGAGACCGCGTCGTTTGCATCTGAGTAGCGAGCTGGCACAAAGGAAGGAAACTGTGTGAAGCACCCCGCATCGCGAACGAGGGAAACAAGGACCACTCTCGCATCGATCTGCAGAAAGCAGAGTTGTAGCGTGTTTCGCAAAAAGCGCAATTGTTAACGAACCGAGGCGACTGGTACGCAGAGTTGATGGTTGTTGCTTGGCTTTTCCCTTTGTTTTGTGAGCACTTAAAAAGAGGCAGAGGGAGAAAAACACTCCATAGCGGCGCCTTTCAAAAGCTTCGCTTTCTTCGTTTTATCTGGTCGCGCCGCCCGACGTTTCGTACATCATCGACCCGCCACTTGAGGCTGTTTGTGGCTGCCGACGGCGTTATGTGCGCGTGGTTGAAAAGGGCTACAAAGGGTGGCAACAAGGTCACGCGACAGAAACATTTCTGAGGGATACTGAATGGAAAATTAATGTCTCGCAAAAGTAGTACACTTGAGGACACGGTGTAAACAATTCGGCCGCACAGCTGACGGCGCGCTATATTTTTATTGCTAAGTAAAAATGTCGACAGCGTAGTAAAGGGAATAAAAAATAACCCCGGCCCCCCCCCCCCTTTTGTTCTCCATTCAAACACGCAGTCCCTTCGTAGATCACTGACTCACTTCCTGGACTTGGAGGCTATATCTCGCTTAATGAATTTCTTTCGCAAACAAAAAACAGGGCAGATAACGTCGAGATAAGGAATAGGCTAACACGTGCTGAGATTTTCAAGGCCTTGCTTGGCTTCTATATCGCTCGCACTATACTTTCGACCGAAGCCCAAGGCTGCCTGCAAATTTTTGAAAGCAAGATAAAAATTTATTTCCACGCAATCAGCGTCGAGGATGTCTTGGGTCGTTTCAAAGAGTGTTTAGTCACACACAACTCTGCCTTCCTAGGCATGTAAAATGATTGTAACACAAAGTGACAGTTATGATAATTAGCCGTCAAACTGCAGCGGGCATGCCGAGCATGTTGGCGACGTCAGAGCTCCAAATACTGCTGTCGTCAAACGCTCGCCCTATACTTATATCCAACTCGACAACGAAGCGAAAAAATTCCCCTCAAAGGATGACCTTCAATCAATTTATGATTTACGATTGCGATGTATGAGGGCTTAGCATCACAAAGTGACTCAGGCTACGAGAGACGTCGTAGTGAAGGGCTCCGGAAATTTTCAACCACCTGAGGTTCTTTAACGTTCACTAACATCTCGCAGTACACGGGCCTCTGGAATTTCGTCTCCATCTAAATGCTACCGCCGCGTCCGGGAGCAACCCCGCGTCCTTCGGGTCAGCAGCCGAGCGCCATAACCACTGAGCCACCGCGGCGGCCTTCAATCAATTTCATCGAACCATTGTCATGACGTCGCGGTCAACCCCCTCTCAGCTGTTTTCTTGGCATTACACACGGCTAGCACAAGCAAGGCGATTGACCGCAGACGTCATTCGATTGACGTCGATGCCACTGAATGGAGGGCCTTCTTTGCGGAGCATTTGCCGCTTTGATATTCAGTTGTATCCGACTGTTGCAGTGCTCATCCACGTACTTATCGTAACGAGTCGTTCATCCGAGTTGTAAATGGCCAAAACGATTTCTTTTGCTCAGACCATGTCTCGATATCTAACAGCATCTAGAAAAACAACGACAACAAAAACGGCATAGCTCATCGAAAGCGGAATTAACGAAGCGCACAGTGTATCTATAAATCACACAGACTACCTCTCCGCAAGCGCTAAAGCATTAAAAACACCGAAAAAAGCGCTGAATGATAGAGCAATCGTCAAAAGACCGTCGTCGGAAACGCAGCAGTTCTGCAGATGCGAAAGCGACCCTGCAAAGTTCGAGTACTCTACGTCCGTGTATACATGCATGTATAGGCAAAACGGAAGCGCCTCTCAGAGAGCGAGGAGGTTCTATTGACGTCACAGTTTTTTTTTTCCATCGCTGTGTGTATTCTTTTCTTTATTTATTTTTGTATTCACACCGAGCATTTCGCTTGGCGGTACAGCAACCCCCGCGTCGGGACCTTCGGGAGATGATGACGCCGCGACGGAATTATTCGATGACAGAGCGCGCGCCCTTTTATAAACATCGGCTCAGAGCGTGCGCGCGTGTGTGAGTGTGTGTGTGAGCGCGCGCGTGCGTGTACTCCACACAGATACCGGCACGGGACGCCTTTCACGGGTGAAGACGCATCACGAGAGCTAGACTTCTTCACTTCATTGACAGCTGTGGCCGCGTTCACACACACACATCGCACTCACAGAAGTGTGTACGGTGATGCTCTGTGAAATCCTTATAGAGTATAGGGAGCTTTTCAAAAGAAGGTCAAACGGCGCGCCATAGTGAACACTGGGCTGTGGGAGACAGCTACCAATAGCTGCTCACAGGACATGAAAGAAGTCAATGGAATAGGGGCATAGTCGGTGAGCGACGCTGAGTGTGCTGTAATTTCATCTATCGTGTCCCCCTTTGTCATAAGGCGGCTGTTTCGACCAATGGGTTCCGCATATAAGGAGTCATTGTTGAAACCGGGGCCTAAGCTGCGCTTGATTAAAGATTTATTGGTCGACTAACTGATTGATGGATGGATTGCTTAATGAAAGAATCGATTATGGAACAACTAACGAATTGATAGGTGGGTTGATTGTGGATTTATCTTTAATGGTTTGGTTTATTAGGGTTTAACGTCCCAAATGAGCTCAGGCTATGAGAGACGTCGTAGTGAAGGGCTCCGGACATTTCGACCACCTGATGTTCCTTCATGTGCACTGACAGCGCACAGTACATGGGCCTCTAGCATTTCGCCTCCACCGAAATTCGACCGCCGTGGTCGGGATCGAACCCGCGTCTTTCGAGTCAGCAGCCGTGCACCATAACCACTGAACCACCGCGGGCGCTGATTTTTCTTTAATGATTCACTGGTAGATTAACTGACTTTCGCGTGCCAATGCAACACGCCTGGCAATAAGTGCAAGCGATTGGTGAATTCATTTTTTACTCTCAGGCGGCGTTCAGGGGGACAAATCCTGTGGGCATTTTAGAGAATGGTGTAGAAAAAATAGCGCTCACGTTCACGTCTTCTTAGTTGCAATAAGCAGAGCCTTGTTCCAACCATCAGAAGTGAGAACCTGTCACATAACCCGCAGCTGTTGGCATTCCCTGCAGTTTTTGTTCGTCTGCCTGAAGTTGCCGAAGGGTCTGCCTCGACTGCATCACAGGTCAGCATGGAATACATATCATGCTTTTTCTCTCACCAGATTATGCATTTAAGCGTCTAATATATAAAGCTGCTAAAGATAAGAAGCCGGCCACCAACCAAACGAGCCTGACAATCCTATTCGCATGAGAGGCGGCTCGTTTCTGTTCGAGTGTTTTTTGCATTACTTCTAAGTTATGTCACAGATGGCACCCCTGTCTACGCTTCCAGGGCAAAAGTTGACAACGCGCATGCGCAGAAAAGTTTGAGATACGGAAATGAGTGAGCGGTATTTTGTATTTTTGCCGCGCCTTGTCCTGTCCGTTTCTGCTCGCCTTCGTTACCGTTTGTTCGCGCGGCTGCAAAATGCATACTACCTTGAGCCACCAAATAGCCAGCCAGCCAGTGTGGTAACCGTTTTGCCCTTTTGCCGTAGCTGCACCAACTTTCTCCAGCATGGTGAACGGCGACACGGGCGCACGTTTGTTTGTATGTTCCACCATAGGAACGCGGCGCAAAGCAGCCCTTCGATGCCACACACGCGCGAACCGCACTGAGTGCTCGTCACTAGGCCGCACGAATTACGGCGCGTACGCGTTGAAGATTGCAGCAGTGAGTTGAACCGGTGAACACGATTTTCGAATTCACAGCGCTTACAAAGCAACACTTGCGAGCGTTGGACGGGCTTCTTTAAAAATGCGCATGCCTCTAAATTGCGAAGAACTTAGCGTGTGGTTTTGAAAGTCCGTGCGGGTTGTTTTGAATGGAAATCGAGCTCAAGAACATTTAAGAAAAAAAAAGACCCAGGAACATACGGTATAAGTACATTATGTGCTGGCAGTGCGAGCGCATTAGAAGCTGTTGATTACTTGACCGGATGTGACGTCACCAGACCGGAAATGACCTCGACCTCACTTCTCTCCATCCAATCTTGTGAATTTAGCTTCCGACGACCCGTTTCTCTACCTCCCCTTGCCTTTGAGGCTTCTAACTGAGGCTTCTCAGTAAACAAAAATAGCAGGCAAGTGCTTGTCCAACAGCTTCACTGCTCTACAGTGCGTCGTTTTTATTTTTTTATTTTTCTGCTGCACTAGATTACAACGCTGGGTGGCGTGCTTAAACGGGCACAGCGCACGCTACACAAAGGACGCTGCAGATGAATAGCATCGCAAGGAAGCACGGCATCCACATCAAGCCGAGAAGGAAAAACCCTGTACATGCGAGAGCGTTGCAACTTCGCAGTCATTAAGATAGCGTTGCGCCATAGTCAACTCCTCCCCTTGTTGTCCAAGCACAAAAAGAAAGTCTTGTTTTTCTTCTCTCGTCTTCCTTTCTTTCCATCCTTAAAAGCCAGCGTTGCTGTTTGCACAGCGGTTCATTGTAACCCGCCTTATAGGCGACAGCAGGAAAAGTGACCACGCAGCCACAACAGGCCACAACCTGATTCAGCCGGGTACGCGCGTAATCTGGAGCACCGCTCTTCGGTGGCCAAAAAAAAGAAAGACAAAAAACCAACGCCAGAAAGGAACCCTTCCGCGCGTTCAGCCACATTCTTTCCTCGTGGCTCGCTTCTCACAGAGATGCCTCCTTAGCCACTCGAAAACCTCGCCCACCTTTGTCGCGTACGGCCCTTAAAGGGAGAAAGAAAGAAGAGAGAGAAAGAGAGAGTCTTATTTACAAGTGAGAGCCGTCTCCCAAGCAAACAAGCAAGAAGCACTTCGGTCGCCCGACGGCAGGTTTCTTCCGCCGCTTCCGGCCCGAGAACGTCATAAGCGCGTTCGGTGTACATTGCCACCACTCGCCGTCTTGGAGGACGCGAGCGAAGGAGCCACTAAACAACGCTGCCGCTCCTTCTCTCAGAGATGATAGCCGGAGAGGAAGCACTCACGCGCACTCCACCAGAATGGAGCTGCGCTATAGAAACAGAGTATACCGGCCTGTGGAGCACATACCAGCGCAGGGCCCGTAATGACGCGAGCGTGACTGCTACTGGTCCTGCGGCTGCTGCTGCTGCTTCTGCTGCTAACAGGTAGCAGCTTGTCTTGTACACTGGAGAACTCAATAGAAAGGCGCACGCTACTCGAAGTAAGTGCAGCGTGCAGGAACTCAATAGAGCTGCCAGGTGGGCGGCCTTCCAGTCGGTCTTTGTTTTATTTTGTGTTTTGCGTTTGCGAGTGCTCGGATTGGTTAGGAATAATTAGGAGCAACCCGTAAACCTGCCCGTAACCCGGCTGTCTCCTATAACAAGGTTAGTGCCCCAGGCACCTAGCTTTGATTGAAAGAGTGCAGAGCTTTACACAAGGGCTGAGCGGCTGCGACGATGCACTACGAAGCCCTCCGCCCGCCAGACGAGAGACGCGTAATTCAAGCACGCACGGATTCGTATACTCAAAGCTGTCCCAGCCGCACAGCCTCTCCCCTAGAGTAACATCGGAAGAGACTGGTCCATTTCAGTGCCTAACTTGATCGAACTAAACGAACAGGCTTATATTGTATCCCGACAGTAAAACCCGTACTCGATCTGCCTCCGAAAAGTAGCGGCTGGGAAATTGGACCCGCAGGGAGGTCTGCCGTGCGCCAGCGTGGATGGTACGTTGCGACACCTCAATTTCCGAACACAGGGGGGTTGTACTTAAACGCACACTAACTGAAACGTGCGTACAGTATTCTCCGGCGCTTCCTTTCTTATTTCCTCTATCTAATCCCCTTCATCCTTTTCATCGTGGTGCGCTTGTGGTGCCGCAGTCAGCGAGAGACACTGAACACGAGTTCCCTTTCCTTCAAACCTGCTCCTCCTCCTCATGCTTGTTTTGGTTATGTTGTTTTGCTAAGAGCGCTCGACTACCGAGCCGGACTACCCGGGTTCGAACCCGGCCTCCTCGGGTGCGTTTCGATGGAGGCGAAACGCAAAAGGCGTCCGCGTTCTTTTGAGTGACGTCAGTGCACGTTAAAGATCCCCAGGTAGTCGAAATTATTCCGGAGTAATCCACTGCGGCACCTCTCTCCCTATTTCTTCGTTCACTCACACCTTCCTCCCTTCCCTCGCGGCGTGGTTGAGGTGTCCATCGAGCAGAGAGCCGGTTACTGCGCCATTTCATTTTCTCAAAAACCAATCTCCCTGTGAAAGAAAAAAAAAATCTCTAGCGTGAGAAAAAATAATGAGACGGGTATCAAAGTATAGCGAATTCGAGTCCAGCCACAAATACTCTAGGGCTTAAAAAGAAAAATAATACAAAAACTGAATTTCTGAAACTCGAGTGCCGCAAGTTTCGCAAGCGTATATACCCGTGGTCTGAGACACCCGTTCGATATAAAGCGCAGTCGGGTGTTGGCAACACTCAATGCCAGATCGTACAGTATATACAGACGCACAAAAAAAAAAAAACTGGAAAAAAAAAGCGAAGAAAGTGGAATGCATGCGTCAGCACTGGCGCAGAGTTTATTTCGAAAAGTTGACTCAGGAACGCTTTCTCTTTCACGTATACGCGCGCGCACACAAACAAACACAAGCGTGGTCATACGGAGCTGCGATTTCAAATTGGCGAAATTCGACTCCCGCGCGGCTCCCGACACGCGCTTTGAAGAGCCTCCGTCTCCTCCCCAGTCATTTCCATCAATACGCGGCGACGCAAGCTCGGCACAAACACCGATATCTCGACGGCGCGCCCTTCGAACCACGACGCAGTTTCTCCGCCGTCGAAACAGAGGAAAGAAGGAAAGAAAACCTGCCGACTCCTGCTTATACGCCGCGTAAAGCCAAAGAAGTTTGCCAGCGTGGCCTCAAACCGCGCGTCTCGCCTTTGGGTTTCAGCCGCTGCAAAGGCTTCGTCTTACCTCCTGCCTTTCATGAATGCCGGATCGGAGCTTGATTTTCTGCTTTACTATGCGTCTCTCGGCGTAGCCAAATGTTATCATTATTTTTTTTTCTTTTACTGCGGGCTTAGGCGCGCTTATTATCTTTTCTTTCTTTTTCACACCCCAACTTTCGCAAGAGCAAGTGAAGAGGACGCCCGGAGGTGGTTTCTTCAGTGCCCGCGAGATGTGCGATTTCACCTGCCTGCTGCATTGAAGTTCGGAGCGCCTGGGCAAAAATCGCGTCGAAGATATAACTCCGTTAGATCCCCGTGCTCAGCACTCTGAGATGGCATTCGGTTCAGTGACACCTGGTGTATTTATAACGAGGAAAGCGATTATTAAGTGACGTATTAAGAGAGAGAAAGAGAGAAAGGGAGACAGAAAGGAAAAGCAGGGACTATAACCAGGCATGATTTCAGCGACGTGCTAAGATTTAATGTAAACGATAGAAACGAACTTTATTTCTAAGGATCTTTTTGCCCGATCGGTCGGGCCCAAGACTGACAGAACGAAGGCTTGTTTTCGCACCAGAATTGCGCCCGTCAGGGACGGTGGAGCTGCATAGATAGGGAGTACGAATTTAACTTTTATATACAAAAAGTTACAAAGGTTACAAACATTTAGGCAGAGAGAGGGAAAATACGGGACTGCCTACCAGGGAATTAAAGCTTTCCTTTCGGCATAGACAAAGCTATTTCAGTGCCCCTCAACGTGTTAGCGGTGAGAGGAAAAGTAGAGGAATGCAGGATATTGCTGCAAAGCACAGCTTCTGCTTTAACTGAGGACGACGACATTAATGTTCAAGCAAAGACTGATAATCTCACAGCTATCTTTACGGAGTGCGCCGTAGAAGTAGACGGTAGAATGGTTCGACAGGATACAGGCAAGCTCTCTCAGGAGATGAAAGATCTGAATAAGAAACGCCAAAGCAGGAAAGCCTCTAACCCCACAGACGGAACAAAACTGGCAGAGCTATCGAATCTAAGGTAACGAACATAAGAAAGTTTAGTATGGAGAAAATAGAGAATGCTCTAAACAACGCAGGTAGCCTAAAACCGGTGAAGAGGGAACTAAACATCGGCAAAAATCAGATGCATGCGATGAGAGACATAGAGGGCAATGTCATTAGCAATATGGATAAGAAAGTCAAAGTAGCCGAAGAGTTCTACACAAATCTATACAGCAGCCAACGTAATGTGGAGGTTAATGAGAGAGCCAAGCGCACAGCAATGGGACATCCCTCCAGTAACGAAGGAGGAATTAAAGAAAGCCTTAGCAGCAATGCAAAGGGGTAAAGCATCTGGTAAGGATCAGGTAACAGCAGATCTCTTGAAAGACGGAGGGATATTGTGCTTGAAAAACTAGAAAACCTGAATTTACCTAAAATTCCTTACCACCTCGAATGTACCGGAAGCTTGGAACGACGCTAACATCATCTTAATCCTTAAGAAAGGAGACTTGAAGGACAATATTACAGACCTATCAGCTTACTGTCCGTCGCCTATAAGGTATTTACTAAGGTAATCGCTAAAAGAATAAGGACAACCTCAGATTTCAACCAAACAAATGATCAGGGAGGCTTTTGCAAAGGAACTCGATGACAGACCATATTCACCCTACCAATCAGGTGATGGAGAAATGCGCAGAATATAACCACCCTCTATATATAGCCTTCAAAGCTTGCGAGAAAGCATTTGACGCAGTCGAAACCACAGCAGTCATCTAGGAATTGCGGAATCAAGCTGTATGTGAGCCTTATGCAAAAATACTGAAAGATATCTATAACGGCTGCACCGCCACAATATATAGCCCTCCGTAAAGTAAGGAATAAAATTCCAGTAAGGAATATCAGGCAGGGAGACATGATCTCGTCAATGCAATTCAACACGTGCTTACAGGAGGTATCCATCATCAATGACTTAGGCAGAGCAGAATGATGGGTCTAAAAATGAATGCGTAGAAAACTGTTGAACAGTCTCGGAAGGGAACAGCAGACAGGAAGAGGGCAGAGCGGGTCAGGACACAAACGCGGTTTGGTGACATCCCAGTGGGAATCAAGAAGACTAAATAGTCTTGGGCAGGGCATGTGATGCGAAGGCAAGATAACTGTTGGTCCTTAAGGGTAATAATGGAGTTCATTCCAAGGGAAGGCAAGCGTAGCAGGGGGCGGCAGAAAGTTGGGTAGGGGGGGGGGGGGGTGATATTAAGAAGTCTGCGGGAATAAGGTGGTCGCAGCTCGCACAGGACAGTTTTAATTGGAGAGATATAGGAGAGGTCTTTGCCCTGAAGTGGGCGTAGACAGGCTGATAATGATTATGAAACCTTAGCCCCGAACAACGGACCAGACTCGCTGGCTCTGTTTTAAAGCCTAAGAAACTGGCCCACATTCAGAGCACATAAACCACCCCGAACACCAAAACGAATTGGTTCATAATCGCGTCAAAACTAAGGTAAAAAAACGCAAAAAAAAAGCCAAATTTCTTCCCACATATATCGCACACATACTGCTGTCAACCCGCCAAATTCGACTTTCGGGAGCCGTTGACATCCGTGCTTTCCCACTCTCGGGTGATGGAAAGATATCGCCAACCAAACCGCGATAAGACTCCCGACACATCTGTCGCGCTCCTATTAGGGCCGAGTGCCGAAGCCGCCGCTGTCCGGTCCTCCGGAAGCTCCCGACGCACGCCGCCCATTCATTGTCTTGGCGATGCGAGGAGCCGAACCAACGGAGAGATGGCGCCGCGCGCGTTTTGTCTTCCCGCCCCGCCTTGTGGCGATGCTGCAGCTTGGCGCGGGTGCGGCCATGGGACTCCGCGTCTATGCCGTGACTCCGCGACTACATCGCCTCGCTCTTCGAGATGCGCTGTGGTGGTGGTGAAAAGCATTTATTCAGTAATTTACAGAGAGGTGCTCGGGTAGAGGCCCTATAGTGGGTCTCACCCCTTACAATACTAGGCGGAGTCCCTCATTCCGGGATCCCGTTGGTCATGACCGCTACACAAACCCCTTACAATACTAGGCGGAGTCCCTCATTCCGGGATCCCGTTGGTCATGACCGCTACACAAGTCCGCTGAACCAGGGCCTGTTGGGCCGATAGCTCCTGGCAGCTGAGCAGGGCCGCCTCCCAGTCGTCTCGGGTAGGGGAACGGGTTATGTGGGGGAGAGAAGGATATTTTCTGCATGCCCAAACCATGTGGAAAGTGTCGGCCTCCTCCCCACAGAATGAGCAGCGGCCATCAAAAGAAGGATTAAAGTGCTTGAGAACCGCCGGGCACAGCAGGGTGTTTGTAAAGAGCCTGAGGAGAATTTGTTCGCCAGCTTTACCCAGTCCCTTCATAGGAACTGGGTATCGCCGGTGTTCGGCACGATAGTGCTCAGTAATGTCTTCAAAAGAAAGAAGAGGGCTGTGCGGGGAGTCCCAGCACGGCTGCCCACCAAGGCGCCACTCCACCGCCTGTGGATACGTACTCGCCCGTTCTGCCCCGTTGTTCCCAAGCACGGAATATTGGCCCTCCGGACAGCTGAGCCCGGTTGCCTGGCTGTTCCGGCCAGCGGTTCTACGGGAACGACTTCTCATTACACACCCTCAATTTTTAGCTGAACGGCGGCGCGTCTGTCATACCAACAGCCTCAGGGACTGTCTTACAACTTGCCGCCCACGTATGCCTGCGCCGAATGCGCTTCTAGCCACATCCCCTCTCCCCCCCCCTCCCTCCTCCCCTCCTCCCGCGTTGGGTACCAAGGCAGCCATCACGGCAGGGCCCCGGCAGTCTTTCGCGATTTCACGGAAACCCGTCCATCCATCATTTACAGTGGGCGACGAAGTTTGAGGAATAGAAATGTCACAAATCAACTTTTCCGACACGGTATGGACGGGTAGCATCTTTAACCGTGTATGAAACTGTTCCCTTCCTGATAATCGTACCTTTTGGCTTAGCTATTAGATACAATTTTGCAAGATTATCTTTGTAATGTCTGCTGGTTTTGAAGCCTGCATGTTCGCGTAATTTATTTTTTGTACGTATACGTACGCGCGTGGGTGCGTGCGTGCGTGCGTGCGTGCGTGCGTGCGCACACACACACACACACGCACACACACACACACACACGCGCACACACACACACACACACACACACACACACACACACACACACACACACACACACACACACACACACACACACGTAGAATAAGGCGCAAATTCCAAACTTAGCGTAAAGTTTACAGGCCAACTGTTTCCGACCTTTCCTCCTCTGCCGACTGTACACATGGGTGAACCGAAGACTCATTACTGCGAGAGAGAGATTGCTGCTGAATCTGTCGAAGACACGTAAAAGAGCGCATTGGGCTCCTTAACGATGCCACGGTGCCCGGCTTGTCGCAAGTTCACTTGCTTCCTTTCGAGTTTGAGCACCAGTAATTTAATTCCGCCAGTCCCGACATCAGTTCATTAGAGCGGCTAGTTCTTCTTTTCATGCAGAATAAGAGTCAGTGCTCTCGCGAAGACAAAAAAGGAAAGAAGAAAAAAGCGCCTTTCTTCAGGAATAACGGAGGCCAATGGCTTTCGCAAGCGAACTTATTACCGCGTCAATTCTTACAAGCCGTTGCTCATTCAGTATGACGTCAAGAATCTGAAGCGTGTTATTATCATGCATCGGAAGAAGAAAAAAAAGGCAAAAACAAGGGAAAAGAATGACGAAATCAGGTACCAGACATGTCTCCTAACAGGCCGTTTGGATGAGGCAACGACAAAAGGGAATGCAATAAATGCAGAGAGCCATGACTTTTCGGCTCAAATATAGCGACAACGAAGGAATTCAAGTTGTTTCAATGCCGCTTCAGCGAAGTTATTTGCAAGGATATGGGCGACGAAATTGAATCCTCCCGTCTCCGGTATGCTTTTTTTTTTCTTCTCGTCTCTTTCTAAGGGCTTTGAGAGATGCCGGGTGACTACATATATAGGCACGGCGACGAAAATAGGCGCACTGACTAACGCAAGCCCGAAAACGCGAGATCCGCATTAGGCGGCGTGGGGGCAAAGACGCTCCTTGTAACCTAGCAAGCACGCAGGCACACTCACACCAGACGTCGTTAGGTGGCGCTGGCTGCAGGCTACCGCAAAGTGTAGTGCAGAAGTGTAGGAAACCGTATACGTAAAGAAGATGGCGAATCTTAATGAGAATTGACAAGTTGAACAAAAATGAAGAAAGAAAAGCTCAGCATAGTGGCAATTGCCAGCATGCTCAGCTTTTCTTTATTTATTTTTGTAATTGCCACCACCCCGTTTCAAAGGGGTAATTGCCACCACCCCGTTTCAAAGGGGGCGCTCCTATCCATCCATCCATCGCAATACAGAGGTAACGTGCCGACAATAGATGCAGAGAGAAAGAAGCGGCCCACACCCGTGCACATCGCCGCACCATTCTTAGCGGTAACCACAGCGATCACTATGGTAACGCCTCTTGACAACCAACCCTTACTCCGGCGCACCTAATACAAGGCGCACTAATCTGGCAACAACGATATTTTCAGATCACGTGATTCTAATCAGTATACCACCTTTGCTGCTACCGTCATAAAATTGAATTAGCATTCCCGCATATCTTTTTTTTTTTTTAATAAGGACGCTTTGAAGCACATGGTCGAGGCCGCTCTGTGCAAGCATGTATACTATCGCGTTCTACAGGATCTGCAAAACATCTGCAGTGAATCAATTGAGCTTTCCGCCTTACAGCAAATCAATGCGCCTTCATTCAGAGCACCTTGCAAGCATAAACATCGAGCCCACTCTTTTCTTTTCATCAACCGCCAATTTGACAATTTTCGAACGCCGTTGGATTCGCACTGCTTCGTGAATAGAAGCTAAAGCCCCATCTTGTGCGTTGCACCTAATAATGAGCGCGGTAGTACTTGCTCATGTGTCAGCATCGCTGGCGGTGGCATATGATCGATCCTTTTCTCCACACTTTTACACCCCTGCGCGGCAAGAGCGAAGGAGGAAGGTCTTGCTGGTCGCAGACCAATTGGAGACCGACACACGCCGTCCCGTAATGTATCTGCCTGCCTGCCACCACCAGAACCAACAGTCAACTTCCTGGCGAGAACTTCGCCAAGCGACAGAGCATCGTAGAGTGCGTACGAGCATAAGCTTATATATATATATATACGAGCCCGCTCGTAATTGCCTGCGGAAGTAAGTGTCGATCGCCTGGCCGACATTCACCGCCGCTGCCACTGGAAGCGGCTGGAAGGAAGCGGATGGCATACGTGTTTGCCTTTGCGTGGGTCGCAGTCGTCGCCCAGCTGCGTACAGATCTTCCCCTCCGATTGGACAGGCGCAGTATCCGTGCCAGCCGCGCCCGTGCATATGAGGGGGAGCACTATATTAGCAGGCAGTCTGCGTTTGCTTCCCAAATGTGAATGAGATGCGAACTCCGTAGTTTTGTTTTGTTTTTAATAAGGGAGTAATTACTCATTGACATCCACCCGAGCGCAGCCATACGGCTACAAAGGAAAGCTATACAGCTTTCTCACAAACTCGCGTCACTTTCTCGCGTCGTTTATTTAACTCCTCAAGCATACAGCGTTTGCACGGCTCCACCAATTATTTCAATAAATCTTTCCCTCCCAGTGCGATAGAAAGCTGGAATAACCTCCCCGAACACATTGTCATTGAGACTAACCCTTCCAGATTCAGACAGCTCCTAATCGACCATCTCAACGACAAATAATTTTTTCCTGCACCCTATGCCAGCTTCCAAGCCCTGCAAACTGACCAGCCTGTTCTACTTCCAAAGTTGTAATTTGTTTCTGTTTATATTTCTGCTACACTCTGTCATGACGCGATTATTTGAATTTCCTTCTGTCTTTTTTTCGTCTTGTTCTACTTTTTTTTTCTATTCTATATTTTATATTTTCTATATTTTTCTGTATTTCCATATTCCTTCTATATTTATATATTCATGTATGACTGTTGAACACCCCTGTACCACCTCCCCCACCCCTTATGTAATGTCCCTAACGGGACCCTTAAGGGTTAATAAATGATGATGATGATGATGATGATGATGATGAACTTCGTAGTTAAAGAAAAATTCGTCCTGGTCCGGGGATCGAACCCGGGACCGCCGCTACACCGGAGCAGTCGCTCTACCAATTGAGCTAACCGGGACGGCAAGCTTATGGTAGGGCGAGAGCGAATTGATCAATAACTCGAAGTGGGAACAGTGTTGACGAAATGTTTAGGGGAAACCCCCAAGGTGGAGTAGATTTGTAATAAGGGAGTAATTACTCATTGACATCCACCCGAGCGCAGCCATACGGCTACAAAGGAAAGCTATACAGCTTTCTCACAAACTTCGTAGTTAAAGAAAAATTCGTCCTGGTCCGGGGATCGAACCCGCGACCACCGCTACACCGGAGCAGTCGCTCTACCAATTGAGCTAACCGGGACGGCAAGCTTATGGTAGGGCGAGAGCGAATTGATCAATAACTCGAAGTGGGAACAGTGTTGACGAAATGTTTAGGGGAAACCCCCAAGGTGGAGTAGATTTGTAATAAGGGAGTAATTACTCATTGACATCCACCCGAGCGCAGCCATACGGCTACAAAGGAAAGCTATACAGCTTTCTCACAAACTTCGTAGTTAAAGAAAAATTCGTCCTGGTCCGCTGTTGCTGTCCAGTTTTCGCAAGGCAATTGTAAGTTTTTCCCGGATTCCGTAAATGCTTCTATAAGTACTGGAAAAGAAAAACCAAATTTGCTTCCTGAGTGCGAGCTAAGTACGGCCTGTAATATTGCTTATTCCTATAAGTATACATATTTATTTATTTATATTGTTACGGGGAAATACTATTTACATTTATTTACAAGTCGTAGGTGAATAGTTCCTAGCAGGGAGCACCAACGCGAACAAGAAACACCATCAACCCCTTCTTCTTCGTTCGCCCCTTTCGTGCGGAAGTTCACTCCGTCTTCCACTTCGTCGTAACAATATAATACTGCAGACTCTCATATGGGTCTAAGCAGGAGGGGCAAAAAATACGTAAAAAGAAGCGCGGCAAATTACACCGCAGGAAACTAACATATGAGTATTACGACATAGTAATGAACAAGAAAAAACAACTCACCAACTATCAATAAGCAATTTTGCCAATGGCATCGATGCTGTTTACAACCTCAGGCGGGAGTTCATTCCATTGAGTTATTGTATGAGGAAAATATGAGTATTTGAAAGCATTGATTCTAGCGCTGTACGGTGTTAGTGATTCCGTGTGACGATGTCGTGTTCGTCGCGTTGTGATCGGTTTAAGAAATAAATGAGGGCTAATAGATAGTTTTCTATTACATATTCTATTGGAAGCAAAAGTTCACGAGACGTAGAAATAAAATTTTTTGCGACACCGTCACTTCAACAAATCTCTTTAAATGCCTATAGTCACAAGGGGTCATGCATGCTTCATCTGCTGGTATCAATACCAGCTGAAGGAGCCCGGCGATTACTTCGTTATAGCCGTAGCTTCGTTATAGCCCGTGTTGATCGAGCTTCCAAGGAGAATCGTGATTCCTTCGTTATACGCATTATTTCGTTATAAACGATTTCGTTATTATGAGGTTCGACTCTGCTACACAGCGATACTGTATGTCAACACATACGAGCCGGGAGGAGCAAGGGCAGAATGGAGTAAAAGTGCAACCTTAGGGGAGTAAAATGAAGAAAAACTAAACTACATTTTTTTTTTTTTTTGCTATAGGGAGTATTCCTGGAATTTTTTATGGAGCACGGCGAAACGGCATGCGCGTGTTTCATGGGCTTATCGCCACATGTTGAGGACTACACTGCTGAAGCTACGAGCTGGACAACAAAATGACACCCATGACGTCACGTGAACACCCCCCTATCGACGCATTCTCATCACGTGGCAAAGCGTTACTGGGGCGCGGCAGTGAGTATACGCGGCGAGAAGCAAACGACATTTTGATGTTTAAATAATATTCGACAACTACAAAACACCACATTAGTGCCAACCGACACTAACTACTACGCAAGACCAGTGCTAATTAAACTAAGTGAAAACTACAAAAACAGCCATGCGCGGCTTTTCAAGCCTACTTGTCGATCGGAGGTGCACTTCCGCAGTGAAACATGTACTAGCAGAATTCAAGGCATTGGTTGTGTGTAAAGAAAGGCGAAAATAGGGTAAGAAAAATAAGACGAAGGGAAATAAACACAACGCCTGCACTAATTCCTTGTTTGTCCGCGGAATGAAGAAAAAAAAGAATTGCTAATTACATCTCTTTCTCGCTTTTTTTTTGTAATGTATTAGCTTTCTGCCCAATTAACCCCCTCTTCCCTTCGTTTTTTTTTTGTATACCCCTGCTTCATGTCATTTTTTTCTTTATCTTCTATCCAGCTTTCTTCGGCCACCTGTGTGTAATGACATGGTGGTTCCAAGCAGGTCGGCGTCTTCACTCCCGAAGAACGAGACATCAAAAGAGACGGAGCATGAAAACTCTTCCTCGCAGGCTCCGGCGCAATTTGTTTTCTTTTTCTTTCTTTGTCTTTCGCCGAGCTTAATTCTGCGGACCCCGCAGAGACCACCCATTCAGCGGAGACTAACGAACTCCCTGTTCAGCTGCCGTCGCGGCTTCTTTTTTTCGGAAGTAAAAATTGAAAAAAAAAAAGCATCGTCGGCGCAGCGCACAACCAACCCCATACCTCGCGAGAGCTTTTTACAGACAGTATGCCTGCCCCTGCCTGCTCTGGCAGAGCCGCTGCTCAACTCCCTCTCACCTCCATTCCTCTACACTTTCCAGTCAGCCTCCACCGAGCGCTGAGAAAGTAGGAGCGAGGCAGTCACCCGGAGCTTCGGAACATTCGGGACGCGCGAGACATCGAACACTCAGAGAAGCTTGAAGACAAACACAGGAGAGAGGATCGAGAGAGGGAGTGATGAAAAATGAACGGCGCTGAAGAGCATGTGGTGATGAAGCCGAGGACGTGAAAACAACAGAGCAAAACTTCAGAGAAACGCGAGAAGCGACGAAGCGCGAGGTCATTTGAAGAAGACAAAGAGCGAAGGAATTCAGTGAGGGTGAAAATAAAGAAGAGGACACAGAGAGGTGATGAGAAGAAAAAGAAGAGTTCCAGGATGAACAAGAAGAATCTGTCCCGTTTTGGAGTGAAAACTCTTCCTTTTTTCTCCTTCTTCAGGAAAAGACTGGCTCGCGAGGCGTAGCCAGGGTGAATAAGCCAGGGTGAATAAAGGCAGAATAGACACTATGGCATAACCACATAGGATACGTCTCCACGGATCTTTTACTGCTTTATAATATCTCCTATCTCTAAAGGAGTAATTCCTGGACCGTCTTTCGAAGTGAATGCCTACACTCCAAACACGAATACGCCTATATGGGAGTAAAATGCAGTCAGCTGTCCTGAAGCGTACTCAATTTTAAAAGGAGTTGCGCTGAAGGACAGTTTACTCCCTTTTAACTCCTTTCTGTTCAGAGTACCACTGTATGAAGGCTCCGACGACGACACCGCAAAGTCGGAACAGTGTCTTAAAAAGCCGGATTCGCAGGAGGAAACCAGCCCCAATGTGTTTAAAGTGCACGCGAACAAAAGTTGAGGGCGCACCGCCTGTCGATCTTATACTAAGAGAGAGAGAGCGAAAAGTCCCTCGGAATCACATTAAAGCTTTCTCTGACGCGTTAATTAAAAGGGCCCAAGCGCGGGCGGTTCGCGAGCCAAGGGGAAGTCATGAAGAGAAAAGGAAGACACGGGTCAGGTGGAAAAAGTTAACTCAGTCTCTCTCTCATCCTGCCTCTTTTTTTTCTTTCACTTACTCAAGCGAAAAGGAAACAAAACTCAGAGATACGGTCCCTGCATTACGATTCACGTGCCGTAAAGCTTTTTCCTCAGATACGGTCGTAAAGATGAAAACCTGTTACCACGGATCCGGCCAGATGCACTGCGAAGCCCATTTTCATGCTAATCCCAGCAAATGTGAAAACGAAATCTCCTCCGCGCCGTCCAGCACGTAGTGAAAAGTCGGGAAAGTATATAAGGTTCCCGCAGAGTTACGACAGCTTTCGAATTTAGTTTGAGCCGCCTCCTATGCAAAGGGGGTTTCCCCCTTTGTCAGGAATCAAACAGCGGCTGAGGCGACTCTCTGGGAACCCACAACGAAGATACGGGCGCTACTAAAGGTCGCGACGATCAAAACGTAAGTCCTGTTCCTGTTATAGAAGGAGGTTCAGTGCCTGCTAATTAAACTGCTGCGGCCATCTAGCGGCGGCCGCAGTAGTATATTTTAAGGCAGCAACAAGCGAGGGAGAGCCATGAAAGCTCTGTGTATGGTAGCAAGCGTAACTCTCCACTCTACCACATTGCCGCTTAACTGCGCGTTTGCTCGCGTCGAAATTGGCACTCAAGGCCACTTCTTGACAATCTCCACGCCAATTGAAGATAGGGACGGGTTAAAGAACAAACAGAAATGCAGCAGGAAGGTTTATCAACTGGTTGAAGCAAAACAAGCAGGGTCATGACATTCTAAGTAGACCAAACTGCAACGAGCAAAAAAAGTGGTAGGGTTTTAACGTAGTTAAACCGAGTAGACGTGCGAAAGCACGTGTTTAGCCTGGTTGGCTCATGGTTTTGTTTTGCTGGGTCGTCGGCCCGTCTGGCAACAATACTGTTCGATAGCAGTGTTAGTTAATGAAGAGGACGCCGTGCAATGCACAGCGCGAGATTGTGTATACTAGTTCGATAGTAGTAGTAGTTAAAGAACACGACGAAGTGCAATGAACAGCGCGAAAGTGTGTTGCAGACACACACACACACAATAAACTTAATTAGTGTATTGCAGTTTAACACGAGGCGTGATCAGCTGCGGAGAAGCGATTTCAGTCGAACTTACGGGCATTTCTGATGAAAGGGACTTTGTACCGGACTGGTTTCCGCTGTTGATGCGGAGTCTCTGCAGCCCTTTCAGCTTTGTTGTTTTCTGTATAGCTAGTGCAGAGCCGTCACTAGCTGAGTTCTTTGTAAATAATCTGCATATACATAACCTCATGTTAAATAGAATTCAGCGCAAAAAAATAAAACGGACAAGGGACGAAGTAAGGGACACAGAGACGTTCACGAGGGCTTACTTCGTCCCTTGTCCGCTTTTTTTTTTTTTTGCGCTGAATTCTATTTAACATGCTTCACCAACTAGCCCGGCAGCTTGCTCTCCTGAACATAACCTTATGTAGTAAATGCAGTGTTGGAAAAAGAAGATGCGGCGATAGCATATAGTACTCTCGTGCAGCTGCCTGCGAATTTGGTCTGTTCACGCCGTCCCGGGTTCGAATCCCAGTCGCAGAAATATTTACTTTTAAATTCTCCTTTATGGTGTGGCCAAGGTCACCCTCAAGGTCAGGCTTCACACAAACTCGATGAGCTGGATAGACTTCGTGAGGTAGTGCTTCGCACTAAAACGTCAAAATAGCACAATTTGCGGAAAGCCCAAAGAAATGTAGCCCATAGTTTCGCGTTGTGGGCGGAAGGCAGACTTGTGTCTAGCCTTTGGGCTCTTATAAATTATGTCGTTCAAGAAGAACCACGTTGAAACGGACCAGAAGGGGCCTGGTTTTTCAGTTCTTTCTTGCTCCCCATATAGACAGGACAGAATAACAAAAGGCCTCCACGTACCATGCATGCAAACCTATAACAAAAGTTCTAATTAGCATTCTATATTTTTTCCTTCCCTTTACGTATACAAGTGGCATTGACAAACCAGTCTGCATTCGTTCATCCGTGCATAGTCAGCCACAGCGTTACAGGAGCCACTATACGAATCGAAGCGTGACCCAGAATCAGTTCCGATAGAAAGAGCGACCGAACAACACGGGAAAACCTTCAGTTCCCAGTGACATTTTGTGAGTTTTTTTCCTCTCCTTCGAAGCAAATCGATCGGGCCGGAGCATGTAGCCCCAGCTAGAACAACGCTCAGAGTGAGCCATTGTCGGAGGGTATACGGAATACTTGCGAAACGCGGTACGCCTCCCGAAGCCTGAACAACGCCGGACATAGCTGGCTTTACAAGAACAGGGCATGCAATAATGTGTAGGTCGTGTAAAGAACCACCCTTACTTCACTCATTTAGTCACGCGAGGTACGAATCAAAGGGTTCGCAACCACTGGACATACCGTGCTAACTTGAAACGAGCCAGACTCGACGGTTCGTTAACGTGGCGCCTCTTATGTCTTCGCCGTGCCTGATTAATCAAAGTTGACGAGGTTCAAAAAAGCGGCTGAACTCGCGCCACGCTTAAACGAGGACGAAAGACTCGGTTCACGAGGAGCGTTTTTGCTAAGCAATTTCACGGAGCTGACGAAAGGCCATACTGCGCATGCGCGAGGAGCAGTGACGTCACACGGCGCACAGCTGGCGCGCCGCCGCCGTCGCTGCGCGGGTGACTCAGAGGTGCGCCACCGCGCTCGCCACTTGCGCATGCGCAGTAGCGGCGCACAGCTGGCGCGCCGCCGCCGTCGCTGCGCGGGTGACTCAGAGGTGCGCCACCGCGCTCGCCAGTTGCGCATGCGCAGTAGCGGCGCATAGCTAGCGTGCCGGGGCCGCCGCCGCTGCCGCGCGCTCTCCATCGCATCTCTCTCTCTCCTCGTTGCTTTCGCAATCTTCCAGTTTAACCAGAGCTAAACCACTGCCATTTTTTTCAGTAGCGCTTTCATATAAATGCGGTCTGCCTTGGTCGAGTTCGAACCCGCGACCTTAATTGTGCTCGCCAGCTGAACGGCATACATACTGAGTTCTCGCGCCAGATTAAGTTTTCTGCAAAACGTTTGCTTTCCTGGGACTCGCGTATTGTCCCGGCGACACGAGGTTGTTTGCTGAAGTGAGTTTGCCGGTTTGTGAAGAATATGTCTAGTGCACTTATATTTTATTGGTTACTTTTGATGGTTAGATAATAATTAGCGGTGAAAGGCGCACGTTGCCCCACCATGCATGCGCGCTATGTGTATCGTCAAATTCTGAAAAGCTAAGAAAGAGGCTATTAGAATACAAAAAAATTATATGAAGGCAACAAATGATATAACAAATGCATAGTAAATGCATAATAAATAAACACAGAAGAACAAAATGCAGTAAAATTAACATGCACTGAAGCTTTACCAGATCAAACCGCGTCCAAATCGTTCACACTATATCAACTCGACGGCAACGACAACGACAGAAATGGTTCCGGTGACGAAGTTCTCGTACGCCCCATAAAAGTGCGCCGGAAACCCGGCTGTGCATCGGGTACAAGAAACAAAACGAAAGGAAGTATGCAAACTCGAGGGACCTTAAGCTTCGACTTTAAGAGTGGAACGCAATAGAGCAATCTATAAATTCAATCTCACCAATCACCACCACACACACTAGACATTCTAATCCCATTTCTCACTAATTACCATACACACAGAAAATGAGGGATCCTCGAATGAGATCTTGCACATCGCTATATCACACACACACATATGCATCGAATTGATCAACCACAACGAACCATCACAACATTCGCCTTTAATTTCGCTTAATTAGCTAATTCCTAATTAGCATGCTCCCATTCCAACATTCTCTTTAATATGCCTGATTTAGATATTCCTAATTAGCATCGGCTTATACTTATTCACGTACGCATCAGCACGTGTCTCCAATGCACTTCACTAAGTCAAAGACCACAGCGCATTAACTCAGTCCACCTTCATTCAGCTTGAACCAACGAACCTTCGTGGTCTATGGTGCGTACCGGGCGCTACTCCAGCCCCCTGACTGAATCACTGTATTTGATGAGTTGGTTGTCCTGAAAATTTGTTAACCTCGCCGTGTCAGCCCGAGGGTGGCTGACTCATTTTAGCGATTCATGAGTTGTGTTTTCAGTGTCAAAGGCGGTAAAGAAAAAAAAAAACAGCCTTCGTGGCTTATGGATAGCGTGCCCGTCTCGCACTCCGAAGGTCCTGGGTTCGATCGCCACTCAAACTCAAAATAACCCCGAATTGCTTTTCAGCTCAATTACTTCCCTTTGCTCGACAAGAAAGCCCCTGAGAAATTTGGCGTCAATCTCATCATTCTTTGACCTGTTCCGGATTCGTATTATTCTTTGCTTCCATTGGGATTTTTACTTGACGGCCAAGGACGCCGGCTTTTCGGCGACAAGGGACCCTTAACGCCATAGCGCAAAAAAAAAATAATAATAACAGAGTCCTGCATTGTTCGTCAAGCGAGTGAAAACTAGACCAAGTTCGCCTGATCAAAATAAAAATGCTCTTGGCACGCAAAGAACGGCTCAAGGTTGGTTAGAGACGGCTGCCGCATCGCTCGCAACCATGATTGACGAGCACACAATAGCCACTCAATCAACCGCCAAGCATAGCTCATGACGTTATACCATAACGCCAGAACGTGATGTCGCAACCTAACAGCGTCATAACGTGACCTTTTTATAACGATCCAAAATTTAGCCTGATGGTTTCAGGATAGACCCAAATCTGGAGTGGGATTCGAATGACGGAATAATTGCAAACACCACATACTACAGTTACACGAGAATAACTAAGATTTTCCAGGTGTATTCTAATTATACCTGTCCTTCACAGAACATTGTAACTGTCCCTCACTGAATACCGCGCAGATGTTTCTACAAGGCAAAACACTCATGCTGACTTAAAAAATCGGCTGCAAACCAGTAAAGGCTGAAAACAGCTTGAACAAGGGCCAGCAGAAAGTACGACGACACTTTGACAACCAATCTTGCAAAATATGAGCGCGCTTAGAGTTACTACTTTATCTTTTTTTTTTCTTTCTGCAAGCAGAATGCATTTTGAAGCTTCACTGCTTACGCATGTAAGAGACGCGAGAGGACGCACTGCTCTGCAACTCCTGCCCCCCGGCCTTCCGTCTCAAGGGCCCTAACGGGGTCATTGCGAGTGATAACAATTAAAAGGACCTTCGGCAGTGCCGGATCAAACAAGTAAGCGAAAAACGAAACACCCGTTCAAGACAGGAAGCAGCGACAGCAATCACGCAACTCCGCGACAGTCGGGGTTCCCCAGCAGAGTTGTCAGCTCCACTAAAAAAAGAAAAGAAAAGGAAGAAAATCAGCTCCCAAGTCGCAGTCACCAGTTTTCCCTCCAACCGCGGCGGCTGCATAGTTCATCACGCGAAGGTGGTCTCGCATGGAAATAAAGTAAACAAAAAAATGACAAAAGAACAGTGAGAGGAAAGAAAAGAGAAAGTGAGATGGATCCGAAAGGAAAGAGCCACCGGCGAGACTCGGCCCGCTATGTAGCTGAGAGGAAAATGAGGGCGGAATTCACCGGGTGATTCTCCGGCCGCTGCATCCTGCCGATAGTGCGGGCCGCCGCGTGCGTCAAAGGCGTCGCACGCTTCTCGCCGCCAGGCTCTCTACTATCCAAGCGGCGCTCGAGTGGAGAGAGCCAGAGAGAGAGGAAAGATCGCCGTCGTTGCAAGGACGTGCTCGCCCGACGCGGCAGACCTCCGCGGTTTTTCCGTTCGCTCCCCAGAGAGAGAGAGAGACGCACGCTCGCCGGCTCGCTCGCACGCGTCGCGCGCGCTTTGGCGGCGGAAGCGACCGTCGTTTGTCTTGACGCGTCGAGCCCGACGCCTTTCAACGAAGTCGTCTCCCGGCGGTTTCTCCGGCTCGCGCGTTAGCGCGCGCATTCAGATTGACGAGGTGACGCGTCTGTCACGCCGTCGCGTGCCCCGGCTGAAAAAGCACCGCCACGTCTTCACGTCTAGGCTTTCTATGAAGATGGCTTGCGCAGTTAGAGAGCTTTCTGCCCCATTATAGCCTCAGACGGTTACGCACACTCAACACAACACACTCATAAAAGGATTCCACCCCTTTTAGCCCTCCATGCGCGTATTGAAACACAAAAGCTCTGTCTTCTTCGCACTGTGGCTGCGCGAGCCATTTGTGACGCCCTCGTGACGTCACTAAATTATAATGTTCCAGGCTGGCGTGACGTCATTGTGCATAGGCGCGACTGTTGGCCTATACGTGTACTACAATGACGCTTCGTCGCCACACCCTTCTGACTGCTTTTAGTTTTTTCTTAAGCTCGTCACAGTGATTAGGAAACCACTTTTAAATTGCTATCAATAACGCTGTGAAATGCAAACTTCGGGACGTCGACACATAACAGGCACCCATTCACCTATATCTGATCAGAAATTACGTTTTCCCTCTTACTCGCTCGGCTCGGTCGTTAAAATAGCAGAAGACACTAAGCTAGCTTGCAGAATGGTTTGGGGCTGAGTTTCAGACCTGTTCAAGCTGGTCCGACACGTAGTTAACATGAGAGTATTTCAACACCAACAAGAAAAACGCATAAAGAGAGGATGCTAGGAGAACCTAGACGCTAGAGTCCCTATATCACGGTAATTTATTCCCGGAAGAGGAACATGGCATGCTCCTAACAAGATGCGAAATGTTATAACTTTTCTTTTCACCGCTCCTAGACGTTTCAGTAATGCCGTGCCGACCTCTGCTGCCTTACAGCGGCCTTAATTATATTGACAGTGAACGCCGACAACAGGCTGCAGAGAGGAAAATTCTGTCCATCACAGAGAGAGGTAGTAACAAAGATTAGAAAATGCCCCTTTAAAATAGCAGGCTTCGTAATTAAATAAAACGGAAGATCATTTTGGCGTAGCTTCGGGCAGATTTGAACGTCACTAATTTGTTGTTTACGAACGCTTACTCATAAGCAAGCAGCGCAGAAAAATATATTTCGGTTTCGAACTGCGCCTTGTTGACACCACACGTAGCACATCGTAGAAAATGAAAGACAAAGGGAAATGCTTCCTAAGCTTGACCCTCTTTACCTGGCAGCCAGGTGTGACGGAGAGTTCGTGAAGAGTTTGCGTGTCGTCAGCCACTCATGTTGTCATCATTGTTATTACTACTCCTGTTGAACAAAGCTACGAACAGTAACGCTGAGGAAACGTCTAGGTCGCATTCTTGAGGAACCTCTGCGCCTGTATCTAGAACTTCTTGTGCTTCTCGAAGAAAATCAGGGTCATTTGAGGCAACAGTAAAAACATAATAATGAGTTTCGGTACATCTGTGGAGCAATTTCTAAGCACAGGTCTTCCTGAACCAGCATTCAGTTTAACTTCTCGTATACCAAATAACTTTCAAGCCCACAGAACCGCCGGAAGCCAACCAATACGGCAATTCACAATTACTTGCTATACAGCAGCTGCAGACAGACTTCCCGATCATTACAATTTACAAGTATACTATAGTCTTCGCAAAAGTGGAAACACACTTTCGCAATATGCTTCCTAGTACAGGAACACGATTGACGCAAGTGCTGAGGTTGATACACGACGCTGGTTTTTTTTAGATGCACTAATTACTGCTCAAAAAAAAAAAAAAAGTTTTCTCTCGCAGGAACCTGCCGGCTGCCATGCCTCAACCGTTTCGCTCAAGGCTCCAAGACAACTTTCCCGCGCTTCTGGAAGGACCGGCAAAGCTCCTAAACCACTCCGTCAATGTAATACACTGCGCCACATTCATTACTGCACATGAAGGCAGTTTCCGCGCTTCGTTTACGACTCTCTGTTCTGAGTTGCAGGCAAAAAAAAAAAAATAAGAAATCGCATTACGCCGCCAACAGAGTAAGAAGTTCCAGGAAGTGCGGGAACCGCGACAGAGCTTGCCGATTCAGCACTGCGGATGAAATGAACCCGCGCCCTTCCGACGCCCATTAGCGTAGCTCTTCTCCCTCTCTCCAGCTGCCCTTCCTTCTCCACCAACCCCTTGGGCCTCTTTGTCCCTGTACGTCCCTATAAAAGCAGGCACGGAAGAGACAGAAAGAGAGAGAGAGAACAGCTGCGTCATGCGGAGGAACGAAAATAAAAAAAAAATGGAACAGTCGCGGTCTGTTTCACACCTTCACCGCCACTGCGAGCCGACGCCAAGAACCAGGAAGTCTATAAAGTAGGCTAACCGAAGCTCGCCTTCGGGACCGAACCGGACCGAATCCCAAATAGGGAAAAGCTGCATCGGGAGCTGCAAGAAAAGGAGAAATAAAAAGGGACAGCCTAGCACAAGCAGCCAAGGCAGAGAATGAGAAGTCAGAGAGGAAGCTGCGGAGAATCATACAGGAAAAGGAAATGCCAAGGACAAGCTTCTATTTTATTTATTTTTTTATCGAATACTCACAGTCGGGTACAAGGCTTTCCGCAAAACACCGTTTCGTAACATAGAATGTACTCCAAAGCCCAGTGGCGTGCAAATGATATCCGCAACCCATACAGATTAAAATTTAAAAAAATCCAGAGGGCACTGGCTGCCTAAAGTGCTTCAAGGCGAAAGCCTTTCCTGGCGCAGTGTTTTTTTTTTGTATTTTTAAAAATTTTCATATTTGCTGTATTTATTTCTTTAAAATGTTTGTTTATTTCCTTTTTTATTTTTTTATTCCTTTTATTTAATTTATGCAACTCATGCATTCACTAGATGCGCCTTTACTCGAGCCGAAACCTCGAGCTTCAAAGAACCTTAAAGAAAGATTTACCGCTACACCCGCATGGCATCAGGTTCTTACCGGTAGGAAAACAGGACATCCCTTATGACACTATTATGCTCCTTGGCCTCCATAGTTTATGGAAAACAAGGACACAATTCAACAATGCAGAACTAGTGAGATCTCCACGCGAGCATTTCATTGAAGGTGTCATACGTCTGAGGGAAGTGTATCAGGCACTGCCTGATCAGCCAACTTGGTTAAATGTGTTGGATAACTTGGTTGAACTTAAAAAATTCTAACCTGTCGTGTCAGTGCAAGTGTTGCTGACATATTTTACTTATTTGTACCCGTTGTGAAAATGCAATAAAGAAAAAAAAGCCTTCGTGGCGGAGTGGTAGCGTCTCCACCTCAAACGCTAAATGCCCCTGTTCAATCCCCAGACTCGACACAGGTTTTTTTTTTTTTTTTGTAAGTAGTGACGCCGAAACGCGGACACATTTGCAAACACATCTTGGTCACGACAGTATGAGGCATTAAAGGCTTTCACCTTAATATATTCCCCGTGTTATGATGCCTTGTCTAACATATTCGAAAAGAAACAAGAGAAAACAAGCACGCACTTCACAAGGCACAACAATGGCTGTCATTCCCATCGTCATCTCTTGTGCAACGGCGAAATAACACAACGCGTGGCCGGACTGCGTCCCTGCCGCTCCCAGGCACCGTCTCTGTGCAAATGTTATTGCGCATCTCGTTCAGCGGCATAACGCCTTCCGTCCTTTTTCCAAGACCTATCCAAGAACCACCCATCACTTTGCAAGCTCGCCGCGATACCCTCCTCCTCTTCTGGCTCTTCATCCTGCTTTTTCTTCAGAAGAAAGAGAGCTGGAAACAGGGCGGATCGGGAACCGTCAAAAGAGAGAGGGAGGAGTGGGGGGAGGGGGGGGGGGGGGGGGGGACAAGGAGGCGCGACGACCATCGTTTCGCGCAAGGATGGTGGCGGGATCCAGAGGCAAGCCGCCAACGCCGCCGCCGCCGCCAAGGCAGGGGTCATCGTTTATATCCGCCCGGACGGATCGCAAAGTGCTTCCACGCGCCGGGGTGGCATGAACGGGGAAAGAAGAGGGTGATGTGGAAAGGAGGAAGTGCAGACCGCGACGCGTCTCTCGAACCTTCTCCTCCTGCTCCGTCGTTGAATGTTCTTTTGTTCTTTCTTTCCCTGTTCTCTCCAGCCGCCTTCTTCTCTCTCTCTCTCGTTCCATCATTTCCTTTTCCCAGCTTGTATGAGCCGCAAGAAATAAGGCCCGAGCGGCAGCCCAAACAAACAAGAAGTCGCGTCGCTTTGATATAGCCCCCGCGGACCCCGGCACCACACACATAACGGGCAGAAACAAGCTCTCGCGATGGGCTTCGTCCCATTAGAGACGAAAAGGCCTTGCTTTCTCTCTCTCTCTCTCTCTCTCTTTCTCTCCTTCCTTCGTCCGCTAAGAAAGGGCTACGAGGCGGGAGAGGGTGGAGGTCGGGGAAGGGCGCTGTATTTACGAGCACGTTCACCTCTGAGGACAGCCGGGGCATATGCAAGCCGCGGGGCAACCACTTCGTCTTCGTTTATTTCTTTTCTTATCCTCACTGGGGGGCGTATTTAGGCATGCAAATGCGCTTGAATTTCGCCTTGTTATGCGACGTGCACAGCTCCGGTGTGCACGGCCTATAACGCTAGCAAACGTGACGAGAGAACAGAAGCGAGAAGATCAACTCAGTTGCGTAACCTGCCCGCCATGTGCGGCGTGGCGGCGCACAATGCCCGGTGAGTCTATTGCTGCGCATGCGCTGTGCCGTGCTAGGGAATTCCCTAGACCTCCCAATAGGGAAATCCCTAGGAACGTATACTGTTTTACGGAGTTCCCAAAGGAGGTGGGTATGAAGTCGCCTATTGTTACCATTGACAACGTCCATTGTTTTGCCATTCGCGCCTCATGAAAATTGCAACACATATTTGCACTAGCTGGGCGTGTCACTACAAGGCGTCGGCAACAATGAAGTCACGGTACCGAGCGTTTTTGAGGCTCTTCAAATACCGTTTAAACATCATAAACATAGTGTGCTATGTTTATGAGTTTGGTGTAGCGATACATTGCATCAACAGCAAAGACGGATAGGGTGAAATGACCACGCCTCGTGCCTTCTACTGCTACATCGCTAAAGAGGCAGAAACCGTAGTCGCGTGACTGTGGCGTTATCCAGTGACCGCGAAACCTGGTTTCGTAAACATTTTCCGCTCAGTGCGCGCAGAGAGAGAGAGTGGAGTTGCACGCAAGGTAACAATTAGCGAGTGCATGCACGCTGATATCCGCCCCTGATCACGCATATGTCACCGACGTCGTCGCATGACGTCACACCAACGAAAAAGGAGAGCGTCGGCGGGCGAGCGCCACGCCCGTCGTCTTGCGAACCGGATGCGAAAGATGAAGACGAGCTTGAGTAAGCGAGCTGCGCTGTACGACTACACCGCGCAGCGGCTTACATAAGGCGCAACCGCGGTCAGCTCTCCGCGCTGCGGCCTCTGTCACCGCAGCTGTTCACAACGCGGACATACGGCAAACCGAAAACTGCGATGCAACGGTTTTTTGTTGTTATTAGCTTAATTTGTTAACGCTGTTACAGTATGTCAAGAAAGGAGTTTTGGATAAAAAAACAACACAACTGAATCTAAATCAACGCATTAGAGCTGTGCACTGAACTTAGCCGAGAATGAAAATTCGGTACACAGCACTCAGGTAAAGCACAACGATATGATACCTGATCAATATTGGTACACTTACCGATATTATTATAGTATCATTCCTTGCAACAAAACAGACGGAAATTTAAAGGCTTGAGTGGAGACGAATCCACAGTTGTAAATAAAACGAACTCTGGCGGTTAAATTTGACGTTTTTTTTTTTCTAATATAGTTCCACCGATACTAGACACAGAAAGAACACTATAAAAGAAACGAAGTTTTTCAAATACTGCCTTTTTCAATTTCTATGCCGTTAACCGCGGATGGTGAATTCTTAGACGCTTTCCTGCATTCTAGCTGCGTCTATTGCTCTTTTAATCGCACTTCTCTTACTCCGCGTAAAACATCCACGCTGCCCCAACGAGACTCCATCATCTTATCTCCAAACAGCGCATGAATGCCCGAAGTAGCGTCGGTCCTAAACTTTTACGACGAAGGAGCAAACGAAGTCCTTCTCGTGCAATCCGCGTTTAAACTTCTTTATACGTTGTAACCTAACTTCACCTGAATAAACGCTTCCGGGTATTCTTCTCAACTGCATCTGCTAGGCAATTTCACTCAGGCCTCGTTTATTTCCCTCGCCGTTAGCTTCGCTAGCTTCGTGCAGAATCACCAGCGGCGTCTACTATACTTCTTCGAACACTGTATTTTATATACAACGTGATTTCACGGAGCCGTAATTCAATGGGACACGTTTCCACGAGTGCCGCAGTGATCAAAGGCCTCCAGCCGGGGCTGTGGTAAAGACAGCAGTCGGGAGAAATATACGGTACATAAGCACGCGCAGACTCCGTGGAAGCGATAAAGGCGCCCCGTCATATTTTTTTTTTTTACTTATATGTACCCACGCGAGCACACTGAGCTCGCGGTGTGTGGCTGTGATCTCGCCGACAAAGCACGGAGTATTATACGTACACAACGCGGGCTGAGAAAACTGCTCTTTCAGGCGCGCTTTTAGTAGGTGCGCACTTTTTCTTTATATTTCCCCCGGGGGTTTTACTTATTCTTATGTGTCGCTTCCGCGGCCTGGGGCTGCAAAAGGCGGCTAGAAATGTTATAGTGGGCACAGGACACGAAATGTTTCTCTCAGGTGCGCCGGCAGCTTAGAGGCAAATGGCTTGACGCCGTAGACCAAAGCACGTGTCGTTTGGGACCACCCAGGTTTCTTTGCCCTTGAGTGCCTTAGCCACGTACCGTAGAAGACTTCACCGGGCCGTCGGACCATCTAGAAGGACTCGGCTTTTAAGGGCTACAGACTCTGTCCGAACCTGTATCCCTCTATGTTCCCTATGCCCACTACATGATATTTGTCCCTATACGTTCCCTACATCCCCTATATATTTACGTCCCTATATATTCACCTGATGCTCGCTTCTCTTCTTCCTATGTTCCCCGGTAGCTTACGTGCCAGAAGTTGTTGCTTAACAGTTACAGTCCACGCGCAAGTTCTTCCTTTTCCCTTTCTCTGTCTTTGGGGTCTGTGAGGCGTTTAGGAGAATCTCAGCGAGCAGCCAACAGTATGGATAACAAAACGACTCGTAAAAGGACTTCCGGTGAGACTTCTTTCGTACTCTAAGCGCGTTACATACAGAGATTGGTAATTAGCTGTCCTTGCTGTCTAATTCTCTCAGAAATACGGGCGCATATGAACGCATATACAAAGGAATAACTGTGAAAACAATTTTAAAAAAAAGTCGTCATCAAAAGTCCTCTTCTCTCTGATGAATCAAAAGCGACAGCAGACGACAGGCAAGCGTAAAGGCGACAAAGAAGACAAGCAAGGCTCGCAATTCGAAAGAATTTTGAAGCCTTCGCGTTTGCTTCGCTCTGTGTGCGGTCAAGCTCCGAGATTCGCATTCAGATGCGCAAACTGGAGCTGTCGAAAGCACGACACGCAAAGAACTGGGGGTACAACATACGTGAGCATTCGCTTCAATCAAAGTCTGCAGTGGTTGGGTTTGGACAAAAGCGAAGGTGCTAAAAGCAAAAAAAAAAAAAGTGTCAACAGGACTTGTGAGGGCGTGATAGTTGAACTTTCAAACTGGTTCCTGTGAGAAGCGTGAGGTGAATTCGGACTAGTCTTCCAACGCCGCTGCTGAGGAGTGTCGCTCAAGACGAAGCGCGTCAGTAACAGCAAGTCATGTCAGAAGAGCAGCAACTCGCCAGGAATACGTACATAGGTTTTCATTTACTGCCCTGCCATAAAAAAAAGCGCAAGAAAAGTAGGCAGAAGCACACATGGGGCACACACAGCACAGACAGGAAAACTACCGGGTTTGACGTCCCTGTTCTCGATACGCATAACCATATATATATTTGTGGGAACTCTCTCTCTCTCTCTTTATATATATATATATATATATATATATATATTCATTTCTTGCTCCCTAAAAACTTGTCTGCATTTTGTTACTGTGTTTTTTTTTCTTTTCTTGTTTAGTTTTTTTTATTTACCGTGCCGAAGTCCTCAAATATGCTACTTGCTCCTGTTTTGCTATTTTGTTTTACCTTTTGTATTTGCATATTGCCTTGTTGGACTATACGATCGTCTTTGTGTTGACACTTACTTGACCTGTGGTATTTTAGTGTATGTGATGTCCCACTCCTGCGAAGGCCTCAAATGTGAGGCTAGCAGTATGTTCAAATAAATAAATATATATATATATATATATATATATATATATATATATATATATATATATATATATATATATATATATATATATATATATATATATATATATATACGTACCTATATACACAAATAGGAATTTTTTATACGCGCATCATATCCCATGTACATATACAAGAAAGTCCCAATGCACACATCGTATACACATACGTATATGGGAACGTCCGATATACAGGCTGTTTCAGCGAACATAAAGTAACGCATTTTTAAAAATAGGCTCTTTGAGGTTAGACATCGCTTACGCGGCATTTTAATGCCATCGCTGGCGGACATCAGGAAATAGGTGATTTATGGTAACCAGTAAGCCGGTTCAGCAATTTCTGAACTTTTAAGCTATAGCAGTTAGGCGCCTATACTTCCAATCAGAGATTTTTTGCTGGCCACAAGTAATAGAGATATCCCTCTTTAGAATTTCAAGCACACATTTACCTTCAGTACTGTGGCTCAACAAATTACGGCCTTCGCTTGCCCGTTTCAAACATCTCGAATAGGCGTAAAAGGTCAACAAGCCCACTGGCCTTGCATGGGCTTGTAAACAGAAAAGTAGACAAGACATTTACAAGCAAACGACTACGTTCGGTGTAGTCGCAAACCCGAAGCTGGACAAAAGACGAACTTTAGCGCAGCGTCGCTGCAGCGGTAGGAAGGTACGCCCGGCGACATAGAGTTTCTTACTATTACCTAGAGGGAAAGCTGGCGGCGCTGCACTTCAGCCACCATGGACGCTCAAAGCATCATGGGGCGGTGAGCTACTTGTTGCGGAACAGTCGTAGTTTTTCGGGAACACGGAGTGGCACTACTGAGATGTTTAATTCCTAAAACGCTGTTCGTGTGTGCACAGACGACTTTCGCGCGAACGCAGTGGGCAAAACCCATAGTAGTGGAAACGCGATGACACACGACGCCAATAAAAGGTTTCACTTTTCCGAAATGCCATTAAAAAACTTCTTGAAGTACCTAAGCAACAACATTTTTTTCAAAAACATATTTACTTTTAAAAATGCGCCTGTTAATTACGAAATATTAGTTTTTATAGTGTTCATTACTTGGCCAATAGGAGAGCGAGTCGTCTCTTAATTTGGGCAAACTTTGCACTTAAATGCTTTTCTGCTCGTTTGTTGCAATCATTAGACAAGATATTGAATGTTAGGACATTTTTGATTATCAAATAGCGCTTAATTTTTCTATTATTTTTTGGCCAAAAGTTGCAGTTCCGCAACAAGTAGCTCACCGCCCCATGATGCTTTGAGCGCCCATGGTGGCTGAAGTGGTCTCGAGGGGTCGCCATGCAAACTCCCATAGACGGGCCGCCAGCTTTCCCTCTAGGTAATAGTAAGAAACTCTATGCCCGGCGAGAACTGAATTCTTTAGATGCACCTACTGAAAACGGACAAAGCGAAGGAAGCCGAGCGATGTGAACGGAGCAACGGGTGAATGCCTGTGCCCCTATAGCTTATTTCCCTCTCTAAAAAGAAGTCGTATAGTTCGGTTCGATTACGCTGTCTGTCGAGTTTGTTGTATGCCACGAAAGCAGCAAGAAACTTTGCTTCTCTCGACGACAGAATTTATGCATGACAGCTGCCTATGTTTATGCTGTTAATTTGGGGAACGAAAGGCGATGGCAGACCCGAAAAGAAAGAAACGGCTTTTGGTTAGGGATTCTGCGCAGATGTTAACAATAGAAGAACGATTTTTTTTTTTTTGCATGGGGTAAGCGGGTTAAACTTCTAACAGCAACCGAAGCCTATCCGGCATGAGTGTTGAGGAGAGGATTTTCAAGCCTAACTTGAATCTTAACAGAAGGCTCAGCTTGGAAAGTAGATAAGCGCTTAAAATTACAATAGATGACAGCGCGAATGACGGTGATGAAGTAACGTTAAGGGGTAGTCAGGCTCTCTCACAAAATACTTTGAAATTAAGCAAGAGATGTACTGAACGCAAATGAATACTTGATGCAAGGGTGAACGGATATGCCAGCCTAGCTATCAGCACACAATTGTCCAGGTTAGGTGCTGGCTGAAGTGGCGTTAATTCATAACGCTTCCTCTACAGTCATGGTGGCTACGAGACAACGGACTTCAAAGTTACACGAGATCAACATGCGGCCTTACTCCCATAAAGTCCAGCCATGACCTTGAAACTACGGCAAGGTCATGCAAGAGGAGCCATTCGCTGTCCTGTACCTCTTGGCTCTCAGTGAGGAATGGCGATTCGGGGCAAAATGGAAGAGAGAGAAGCAGACCAGCACTCCGTTGGCATCGCAGCGTATACGAGGGGGTACCCAAAAGAAACCGGACTAAATTTTTTGGTCGGCAAAGCTTCTGTGGTACCGCGTTTTGACACTAGGAGCGCATAGAACGAACATTCCAGAGTCAGTAAGCCGAGTGCCGTCGTTGAAGGAGGTCAGACTAGTTTAGGCAGAGTTTTAGAGGGACGACTGTTTTGTGTGAACGTCGTTTTTGCAATGGCTGATTTTCGTGCACAGCGTGCGCCGGTGAAATTCTGATTTTTGCTCGGAAAAAGTTGAATGGAAACTCTTGAAATATTAAGAAAGACGTACAAGGACGATGCTGTGGGGACAACTCAATTGTTCCTGAATAGAATCCTGAATGAAAGCAACAACCATGCCAATGGAAAACTTCAAATTCACCTCGCCTCAAGAAAGCTCGTCATGTGAAACCAAACCTCAAAACAATGCTGATTTGTTTTTTCGACGTGAGTTGAGTCGTTCATTGAGAATTTGTTCCGCAGGGTCAGACAGTTAGCTAGGCTTTCTACTTGGATGTTTTGAAAAGATTGGGCAGCAGTGTGCGGTGGAAGCGGCCAGATTTGTGGCGGTCGGGTGACTGGTTTTTCCATCATGGCAATGCCCCTGCTCACACAGCCCTGTCTCTACGACAATTTTGGACCAAAAATGGCGTGACCCCTATTCCTCAACCCTCATACTCTCCCGACCTTGCCCCGTGCTACTTTCTTTGTTTCCTAGAATGAAAAAATAGGTGAATGGAAAGCGTTTCGCTGATGTTCCTGAGGTGAAGAAAAAAACGACGGAGGCACTGTCAAGCATCACAAAAGATGAATTTAAACAATGTTTTGAAAAATAGAATGAAAGATTCGACAAGCGTATCATTGCAAGTGGGGAATACTTCGAAGGAGAGTAAAGGTCTG